>NC_092871.1:44599738-44796138 GCF_032062135.1 Pyxicephalus adspersus
GGTCTACAATTTAAAAAAAAATTTCATGAAAAACAGTGGATCACTTTTGGTACAGAAATCTAGACCTCAGTGTAACGCTCAGGTGGTTAAAGCAATTGTTCCTGCAATATGAGATTCTTTTCTTTCTCAAAAGAACACATCAGCTGTTAATATTTACAAACTTGCATCTGAGCAAACCATAGGACCTCTGAAACAATGTCCTTTGGACAAGCAGGATTTTCTAACCATTAACCACATTGGTGAAATGCAAACACAGCATATCAGCACAAACACCTCATACCAAGTGTTAAGCATGGTAGTGTTGATGTGGACTTTTATTGCAGACTCAGGAGCTGGACACCTTGCAGTCATTGAGTCAATTATTAACTCTTTTGTATATAAAAATGTTCCAGAGTCAAATGTGAGCCCATCTATCTGATACTTAATACTTGGCTGAAATTAGGTCAAACAAAAGAACAATTATCCCAAGCACACCATCAGGTTTTATAACAGAAGGGCTGAAAAAGAATCAAGGGGTTGCAATGGCCCAGTAAAAGTTCAGACCTCATCCTGATTTAAATATTGTGGTAAGACCTTAAGAGAGCTGAGCATAAATGAATGCCAGCAAACCACAAAAAAACTGAAGAAATGTTGTAAAATTAAGTGAGCCAAAATTCTTCTGCAAGAATATGAGACACTGATAAAGTCATAGCTGATAAGATAAAGTTATTGCTGCTAAAGGTGGTTCTATAAAAGTATTGAATCATGGGGTGTACTTAGTTTTTCAAACATGTTTTTTTCAATTTTGGCTTAATTTTCATGGCTTTACACCTGGTTAGATTTAAATATTTTAGAACCTGCTGATAACCAGATGATTTTTTATTATTTCTTGATGTACAATCAATCCAAGTTCTGATCCATCATTACAATACATGTCACTGACAGGTATAGCAGGGCTCAGTAAAGGGATCAGATTCAATTGAAGCCTGATGTTATGTTATAGCGCATAGGAGTTCATCTAACCCAACACCCACATAGGGATCGTCCACGCATGGCTGTTGATGTACAATAAATAACAGACTGCTCACAGACAGGTTGTAGACTTTGTAGGCATACAGATATCCTTCTACCATCAATATCTATCTACACTGAAATGTGAATGAAGCAATATCCAACCCTGTGATTTATTAAAAAGGATTTACTATACTATCGACATTAAAAGAATTTATTTTAGCTAGAGTGGATGTGTAAGTGCAGTGACCCACTGCAACCAATCACAATTCATCAAGAGCCTGTCAGCCATGAATGGAGGCCTAGCATTAGTTCCTACCTGCCATTTCTAGTGCTAAAAGCCCACATTCCAGCCTAATCTTAACCTCAAACCCATCATTATGATGGCTAACCTAAACCCCCCCCTCCTTCTCACTGTATTGGACACCCTGGCCATTTAAGGAGAACCTGCCCTGGACACCATTGCCTGCTATAAGCCTCTGTGTGTACAATGTGCTTGGGTGTGGTCTCTGTGTTGGTTTATATTAACCTGTTGTGTCATTACCAATAGCAACCTGGTCTGATATCTGATTCTGACTGAACTTTGCCTTACCCTTCTGTACTACACTTATCGGACTGATCATCTGTGATTAACCCTTGCCTTGTTTTATAAAGCCTGACAAATTGATTCTTGGAGTTGGCTGTGGTTTTTGTGCCCAGGCGCATTACACGTGCTAGATGCCTACCCAGACTCTAACTCTAACTTCCCACATTTCTTACTTTCCAGGCAGCAAAATATGATAGGTAGAAAAATCTGACTGAACACCATCAATAGGAGGGATAGAGAGGCAACACAATAGTGGAAGATCTGTATCACCCTTCTTTCTGCTGCCAGCCATCTCTATCTCTTTCTACCTATCAAACCTCCTCCAGCTGCATCCCGGTTCTTTTTGTCATAGATGTTCATTAACCCCTATAATTGAGTCTGTTACCGCCCCCCTATACTTTGTTTTAACTTTTAATGCCCTCCCCTTAGCACATTTCTTTTTTCCAATCTCTTTGAGTTATGCCCCAAATGTCAAGTACCCCTGTATTGTGACCCCAATTTCTAGTGTTCCATGTTTTGTAAAGAATGCAACCACTTCTAAGGGTGTAGTAATGTCATCAATGTCGTGTAATACTTCACATTAGTGGTAAACACTCAAAACTGCTAGGCTTTTTCAGTTTACAAGTGGCCACAAAAGCCTAGCAAATCATTTTTTTTCCCCCCTTTTTGATGAGCAGTTCCAATTCAAGTCTATTGTGTCAGTGGCACTGACAGACCTGCAGGAAGTTCAACTGAGCCTCTGTGTGATGGAAGCCAGTACAGTAGTAAGGGTAAATGCTACATAGACTTTGCTGGGTAGCTGGTAAAGCAATACATCTTGGTTCTCCCTGACAGCAGCCCTGGATGCAGGACATACTCTCTGATCCCCTCTAGCTGAGCATACTGTGCAGGGGATGCAGGGAGAGACAAAATGCATATGGCTAAAGGGATTCTGAGGATGCTGAAAGCTGCTAAACAGAGGAACACAAGTAGTCCATTTCCTGTTGAAAGGTGCGCTGCAGGCAAAGAAAGGGACACAGCACAGCAGATCAGTAACACATTCTACTAGGTGGAAGTTGTACACTCTTCTTATGCCAGTTTTGAGTGTAAGATCCTTTAGGAGGCTCTTGCACTGCAGACAGTTCCTTTCTCTCTATCTTTGAGCCTGTTAAAGTTGTTTGGTCTGTTAGACACCCCTCAGACTGCTTTTGGATATCCCAATACAAAAGGCTAGAGACTTCTGGTATCCTTTCAAACAGAGAAGAAAATAGGTTTTGTTCTCACAGTAAATCCTTTTCAGTGAGTCTTTCAAGGGACACAGGTCCTGATCTTCTGTGTTTATGATGAAGCCCAAGTACTGCTTGTAGCAAAACTGAGGCATGCAGGTAGTAGTAGGGGGTTATCCTGGGCTGGCCTACAGTTTTGTGGTTTCAGTGCCAATGTCCAGGTTTCCTGTAGGCAGCAGTATATTTTAATGATTTTCCATATCCCTCAATAGATTTAGTAGTGTGTAAAAAAAAAAGTCTAGATTTTCTATTCCCTTCTGACACCATTTGGACTGGAAATTAAGGTGGAGAAATTAAGGTGTGGCCCAGGTAATTAGTTAATTACCTATAAAAAGGTAGGAGATATAGCAATGTCTGCTCAACACATTAGTTTCTACACAGTGAATAAGTGAGAAACAAATAAAGAGCCCAGAAATTATTTTCACAGGGGCTTTTTGGTTACTTTTTATTGCCTCTAAGCCTCTCTAGTCTTTAATTGTGTATCCTATTGCTAAATTTCTACCTCTCAGAGTTCAGCCTGGAGTGACTGTGCCAAGTTCTAGGATCAGTATAATGTTTACAAGGAAATGTTGTCTATTGGGTTTTACAATGCTGAGGTTGCCACTCCCTCTTATTTTTCGATATAAAGTTACCTTGTACTTGGGTTTTATTCAGCACAAATAAGACTTACGTTTTTACTGGTTGTGTCCGCTCACTGGCAAGCTGGCATTGAGTGTCCCCAATGTCAGGCAAGCTAACCGTTGTGGAGGGCATGGCCCTGGCTGAAGCTATTGCTGCAAACTGGGAGGAAATCTACAATTTCCAAGCAAGACATGATGACATTTTGATAGACACTTACCCAAAATCTGGTGAGTATACAAAAAATCAATATTTTCTATGCCAGTATATGTTTGTCAATAAATATTTTCAGTTTAATCTGCTAGTGAGCATTCTTAATACAATTTTATATACATTCAGCCCATACAAGTGTGAGTTTAATGTTGCAATATTACCAGCAGCATTATCTGATCCTCAGGTAATGGAATATGTAACACTTCTAATCTTCTGTAATCTACATATTATGTGAATCAAAGGTAGCAATTTCATGAAAATACAGGGAATAAAAAGACCATTTTAGCCTTATAGGGCTTATTCTGACTGCCACATACAACAGCTATAGAAGAAAAGGGACATTTTGTGTACACTGCTTGCTGAAACAATCTTTTATTTGCTGCATTCACTGGAGTGTGGCTATTTCCTCTATGAACTTCATAAAGATGTTTACTTTTTATATTCCCAACCATTTTGGGTTAAGTATGTATTTGTTAACATATATAGAGGTTTTTTTTATAACAAAATGTCTTTGGGTATTGATAATCACAGTGTCACTCCAAAAAACAGTAATTTTAGTTGTAGGTGGAGTGATTTTGTGACTACATCAGCAGAGATCTTCTCTGCTATCATTGGCTCTGTCATGATTTTTTGTATGCTGAAAATATAGTGGAAGTACAGAAAAAAAGCTGATACTTGAACCCTGCAATCTAGTTGAAAGAGGTAGAATCATGGTTACCATTCTTAGTTTGTGGAGGAAGCATAGCTAATGATGAAAGTGGGGATAGGAGGGAGCTAAGGGCTGAGAAATAGGGTAAGAAATGCATAAAATAAGTGCAATATGTTCCTGAAGATGTGAAGTGGACAGTAACCAACATGTTTTGAAAATCATGATGCTGACTTGGGTGTTGAGTGATGGAGAGTAGGAACTATGGAAAAAGAAAAGAGATCCTCTTAAGTGCATGGCTTGATTTAAAAAGCTTTAACATCATCTTGCAGTGCAGATTAGAGATATAGGAGGAAGAAAGTAATCTGTGGGACTGGGCAGGGCAAAAGATGAGCAGGAAAAATTAGATGCACAACAATATAAAATATTACACAATTGGTGACAAAAAGAAAAAGAAATGTGGAGTCAAGTAAGGTCAGTATTTGAAAAAATATTTTCTCCTCCCTTCACAGAAAACAAGAAAAGCTCCATTGTCTGTCCCTTATGCGCTAAAAGTCCAACAGGAAAAGTGGGAGTTCATACGAGTTGAAAGACTCAATGGTATTGCACTCCAACATCTACTGAAAGTATAGCTCTGGACTCGAGAGTGGTCATTTCAACTTTATCTGCTATATAATGTCTATTGTATTGGAAAATCTCTGTAAAGAATAGCCGTTGTATAGTACAGAGTGTTCTCTATGTGTATATACCGGGTATTGATATGTCTGGTCTTTGATGAGAGAATGTGTGAATTTCAGGGACCACTTGGATGCAGGAGATGGTGGATCTGATCCTACATGATGGAGATGAGACAATATGCATGAGAGCACCTACACATGAGAGAATGCCATTCATTGAACTTCTCCATATGATGAAACCAGGTCAGGAAATAGTGTGGGAATAGACAATTTATTGTATATACAAACACCAATAAAAAAGAACACAGGCAAAGCGGAGACCATGATCCAAGGTAAATATATATATTTAAAGATAGGGAATCTGATATTTCCTCCAACATTCCTTGTGGGAATCAATTACTACCATTGAAACACATGGACCTGGAAAATTTCCAAGAGGGAATGTCTGATTCCCTGTTTTATAATCAGAGCCCAAGGAATCATCAGCAGTAGTATCCCACTCATAAATCTTGATGGAACGTCCATGTGCTGGACACAGATGTGTTTCAAGGACCATGCTCCCTTCCTCAGAGCTACCAATTACAAATAATAATCTCCACTTACATTGGTCCCTGATTGCCTCATTTATAACTAAAGCAGAAATGTGTACATAGTTATAATAAACTGCAAATCAATGAACACAGAAAATATACATAAACAGTAAACAAATTAAAAATGAAATGCCTTTGTACAGAACACTTTATTAAATGTTAAACTCAAAAAATGTCTGAAAAATTGAATGTCTGCCCAAAACATGAGTAGAGGGTTTAGATATCATTCATGATAACATATGAACCATATCCTGCAGTTATGGAAACCTTAATCTGCTATTAAGCAGTTTAAGAGAATTTGAATGAAAATGCAGGTACTGTAGGAATGTCTAGGTAGTCTGCAGGTCGATCCTTATTGGGACCTCAGCTGGTTTGCAGAGTGTCATCATTTTTCTTCGCACTCAGAACAGGCTGTACTGATGAAGAAATCTGAAGAATTTTGGCATAACTCTTTGCTAAGAATTGGAACATTTCCTGGGATTATAAGTACATGTTATTTTGTGTCCTGCAGTGACCTTTAATATTAACTGGTTTTGTTAATCATTTACTTTGGTTGGTGACAAAGAAGAACAATACCTCTGTCCACAGTGAGATGATTTATTTAGAATAAATGTTACAAGGTCAAAGATTAAAGCAGCATACACACTTGCAATTATCCTGAAAGATCCTTTCCAACGACTAAGCACTCCACGATGCATGAACGATGCTGTACATACAGCACCGTTCTGCTCTATGCAGGGGAGAGCAACAGAGCGGCACCCTGCTGCACGCTCTCCACCTTCACTTGCATTGCGATCACACTTCAGATTTTCACACTTACACACTTACACATACACACTTCAGTGTACACACTTCAGATTTTCATCCGATATCGTCCCTGAGCCGATTATTGGGTAAGAACCATTGGAAGTGTGTACGTAGCTTAAGAGAGAGCAAAGAACACATGTGTGCAGACCCAATGGCATAATCAGAAGGTCTAACTAGCCCCCAGTGAGGACCATTTAGGATGAAATTCTGAACAGATGCCAAGTGGGGCCCACAGAAGATATATTGTTATTGTTAAACTACATCAGGATTGTAGAATCAACATGACATTTCATCCAAATTTAATATATTTATTTGGAGACATAATTCTTATTTATCTCAACCAACTCCGCCAAGGTTGGATGATATCAGTCACCATTACAAACACAAATTCCAAGAATATCTATAACAGACACTGGCAGTAACATCCCCTCAAACCACTCTAATAAGAGAACCAATCATCCATAAGCTAAAGCATATAATCAACCCAAATCAATAGGTAAATCAATGGAATATATATAATAATTAATTTTCTTTTATTACTGGCTAGTCAAGAGGCCTGAGGCACAGGTTCAGAAAATTTGCACACACCCAATTAAACAAACTACAGTAGTTGCTATGGTCTGATTTCCTCATAGAAAATGTGTATATATACTAAATAAATATATACTTGTATAAAGAAAATCAAAAGGGCTAATGATGGTTAGGTCACAGCAGCTATGGGGTTGACAGAATTAGGTAAAAAAAGCACTTTGCTTTGTATGCCTGGATTTAGTCACAAACAGAAACAAACAGAGTTCTGAGTGCATAGGATTGTACAGACCTAGTATGCATAAAGTAAACAACAAATAAAATAATGAAACACCAGGTATATGAATGTGGAAAAGTTTTGGCCGTGGCCCTTTATTGGAGATTAAATTCAAATATAACTTGGATTTAACTTGTAAACCATAAACATTGTATAACCAACCATCTTAGTCATTCAAGACGCAAGTAACATAACTCAAAAAGAATTGACCATTTTAAATCATATCAACCACTTTCTAGGAAGTTCACAGTCATTAGGCTGCCACAGGTGTATGACTGGATGTTGACATTTTGTTCAAAAAAATCAGCAACAAATCCGATGATCAGCTGCTTTCACCCTAAAAGAAAAGAGGGGAAAGCCAACAGTGCAAAATTCAAACTTTACTTTATATATTATAACTTGAATTTCAGTTAAGGAAAGACATGGGGCAAGGTGATGGGAGAGTGACAGTTTTTTATATTTGTGGTCCTGTGATTGTTTTTTGGCTTTTCAAACTTTATGGTCCTAAGATAAGCTGTTAGACATTTTGAAGATGTAAATTACCAGTGGCAGTCACTAAGGGGGAGTCTACTACTTGCCTCTGTAAATTGTTTACTTGTTGGTCCCATGTGTTCAAAATCTCTCTCGAGTGTGATAAGGCAGTGAAGGAATGACCTCTCCTCTACTTCTGCTTCTCTCCCACATGTGTTTAATTTCTGTTTTGGGGAAGCAGATGATCCAGGCTGTAAACATATCTATCTTTATTATCTACATTTTCTAGGAATTGACGAGGTGAATGCTAGACCATCACCACGTGTGCTGAAGAGCCACTTGCCCTTCTATCTGGTTCCTCCATCATTCTGGAAACACAAATGCAAGGTATTTGTCATGTGTAATGTTGGTGAATCCCTGGAGAGGTGACTGGCTGAAAAGTGACCATATTTTCTGTGCAGGTCATTTATGTGGCACGCAATGCCAGAGATACTTTGACTTCCTACTTCCATTTTGACCATCTTGTGCGGTTCCACCCAGACCCAGAGCCGTTTGAGGATTACGTGAGGCGTTTTATGAAGGGAGATGGTGAGGAGGAAATAAGTATTAAGAACCATTAGGGGTAAAATGTGTAGACATAAGACATAATTTTAACTCCTTTAAAAAAGTTTGCCCTTCTGAAAGAAAGCCTATTGAATTGGTGTGATCTGATCTCTATTTAAGTCTTCATAATAAATACATTCATAAAATGTCAATATGTTATACAATATAAAGTGAAAAAAAATGTTTTTATGAAAAAGCAGTTTGTAAGATGCCATCCAGTGTCTGTGCCAAGGCATTCTGGGAGATTATCATGGGTAGTAATGTGATCTCTATTTAGCAAGAAAGAATAACTCTACAGCTTGGTCCACTAAAATAATGAAAACATGTCAAACAAATATTTTAAACATTCTGCATCATTAACTTAAAAAGCATGCAATCCCTATTTGTCATCCAGAGCAATTCTAAAACCCTGAAAATTTCTGTTTGTAACCTTTTGCAGCTCACGGACCACCAAATCATGGTCCGCGCCTCTGGCCGATGCGTCTCCCCAAGCGGGGTCCTTCTCCTGAACCCGCTGGGAGTCCACTGGCACAGCTGCGGAGCACCGCTGATCTCTGTGATTTTGCGGCTCACCTATCAGACGGCCCAAGGGTTGGGGACCCCTGCTGCAGATTATATGATATGTAAATAAAGTAATTGAAAGCCAAAAGTTTCAGGAATCATGGGCCTATTTAACAAGTTTTTGCATTGAGGCTGCTGTTAAGTACAAAGCTGAATTAAATCTTTGTACAATTTATATATTTTAGGCTAAAAATACACAGTAATTCCTCAGTAAATATTATGTAAATCCAGTGACATTTTTGAGAAAATTTTTTTTAAACATGCCTTAGGAAATAGTTTACAGGGATCACTTTTAGGAGTTAACAAGGAAGACTGCAGTGTGAATGGGTGGGATTGGATAGTATAGCAGATATTAGGGATTTGGTAAGTGTCCATTGTGTGTTATAACTGAAGTGGGGATTTTCTATTCTTTGGTCATGATTTATTAAAGCTCCCCAAGATAGCTTTTCATGGGTGATCCAGTAAACCTGGAATAAATTTACCAAAAGTCATTTGCTATTTGTTGGCAAACATTTTCATTCCTGGACCTGATCCATTTTAGGTTTGTAGGATCACCCAGGTTCTCCCTTGAGAGTCTATCTTCTCCAATCTTGGGGAGCTTTAATAAATCCATTCCCTTATGTCTGATAACTGTTTATTCTCTCTGTGCAGTGGGCTGGGGCTCCTGGTATGATCATGTGAAGGGCTTTTGGGAAGCAAAAGACAAGCACAACATATTATATGTATTTTTTGAAGATATAAAGAAGGTGAGAAGACACTTGAACACAGATTTATCAAATTAAAAAAAATGTGACTTGTATTGTACAAGTGTTGTGTTTTTTTATTTATATTTTCTTTTACTCTATCCTTGTCTAAGAATCATTTCTCATCCTAATGATAAAAGCCTTATTCCAGACAACACTGATTATATTCAGTTTATTGTACAGTATTGTAGATTTTTTTATTCACTTATTCTCATTTCTCTTTTCAGAACCCCTCACGGGAGATTCAGAGGGTGGCAAAGTTTCTTGGTAAAGAATTATCAGAAGATTTGCTAAAAAAAATTGCAAAACTTAGCTCCTTTGAATACATGAAGACTAACCCCATGGCTAATTTTTCTGAATTCCCCAAAGAAATTCTTGATCAGTCTGAGAAAGGCTTTATGAGAAAAGGTAGGCTGTGGGTTCGACAAGACTGTGTCAGAGATTTTGCTTCCATAAAACATGAGTTTTTCTAATTACAGAACTGTTAAGAGCCAGCAATGTCCCGGCTCCCTGGTAACCAGCATTTTGCTGCTTAAAATTTGTATCTAAGTGGAACTAAACTGAATAATAAAAAAATGACACCTACAGTACCTTTAATATTGTAGATTCCTCGATTGTCATCCTGGAATTCTCATTTGTCCCAGCAGAGGAAGCGCCAGGCACAGCCATCTTCATCCTTCTTCTGGCTCCGGCACCTGACCTTGCACTGCACAGGTGCGAGATTGGGTGATGTAGCCTGCTGTAATTGGGGGAAAAAAAGAGAGCCGATCTCACTGCGCATGAAATCGGCATCTTTTTCCCCTTAGTGTAGTGAAAATGCCCGATCTCGGAGCACCAAGATCCAGGAGCCTCCCGGGTTGCTTTTATGTAAAGTAAAAACTTTGCATTTAGGTCCATTTTAATTAACAATGAATACTAATTTACAAATTGCCTAGCACGCTGTTTTTATAATGGTGCTGAGTGTGGTCATCAGCCAGATTACAAATAGATAGAATTAGAAATATACAGCCTAAATCTGCATTGTACACGTTTGCCGAAAGCATCTACAGCCAAAAAAGATTCCAGCTTTTCTGAAAAAAATATTTTGGGTATTTCAGCTGTAAAAATGATGCATGTTCATATACATGCACTATGCAGCTGAAAGCAATCACATGACAGTCCACTTCCTTTGTACACTGGCTTTATATTTACGGAAAAGAAAATATTGCGTAGTTCCAGAAGCCCATTTCCTGGGAATATCCCTTTATTTATGGCTCAGTGTGGGGCCATTTCTGAGCATTTTGACATCCCGCACTCCTGTATAACAAGAATCGCTGCACTCCCTTCCTTAGCCTCATATGCAGAGCAGCAATAACTACCTGTTTCCATGCCCTGCAGATTCATATGTGAATCCTGGTTGTGGTGGATTTATTGAGACATCACATTATAAACACCAGGATTAGACTTCACAGATTAATATATCTGTTGATTAAAGAGATACCAATAGCTTTATTCCACAAATCCCTGTGATGTGTTACATATGGAGGAAAATAGAGCAGAAGAACTTGTATTATAGGGTGACAGGCAGGCTGGTAGTCATGTGGGGGGCCAAAATGGATGCCCCTAGCAGTGGATGGTGACTTAACTAGGCCATGGTTTAGCAATGTAGGCAGAGTAAGAAAACTTTCTTAATATATTGTGTGGATGTTGGTAGTGAAATAGCAAGGAACAGCACTGAACCCAGAACAGAATATAAGGTTAGATGGATGATTCCTATGTGCATTTTGTGGCTTTACTTTGTTTCTACAGAAGTGTTCAAACTGGGAGGAGAAAACATACAAATGTTGTTGACTTTCTTTTATTTGTATTTCTGGGCTGGCAGGTAAAGTTGGAGATTGGAAGTCACTGTTCACTGTCTATCAAAACGAAATCTTTCAAGAGGATTATGAATGTCAGATGAGGGACACCACACTGAAATTCTCTGATCTAAAGTAAAGGAGGAGCACCCATGAATGCTATCATGTCTCTTCTTTGGGAGCATGTACGACTAGTCTCTATTTTTTGCAGCCATAAATGTAAAATCTGCTTAAGTGAGAAGTACTAACCTCTATTTTTTCTGAAATCTTCCCTAATTGTTTTGTAAATGTAAGTCCTAACTTTTTTCATATCTTGTACAATAAAAATAGAATCCCCCCCCCGATAACTCTGGTGTAATCAAAGACTATTCTTTAAAAAATGTCTCTCTTTTTCATGTAATAGGAAAGTGTTCATAAGTAATCTCATCACATACCCAAAACCTTCACAAACCAGTTTCAACTTTTCTCCTGGTTCAAGCAGTTATGCCTTTGTATGGTGTGAAAAAGAAAGACAAAGTGTAGAGGTTACAAATATCTTGGCTTTGTATGACCATTGTACTGTACATATACAGTAGCTGTTCACACCTTTTTGTAACCTTTGGTTCAGTTAGCACTCTAGACAAAATTAAAATCCCATCCATTCTTTATGGTTTTCTGGTTCTAGGTGCTGGTAATTAACAGCTCTGACTGCTGAGCCTCCCTGTTACTATGTGATAAATCAAAACCGTAAAATAGCCATGGACAGAAATGGGCTGGTACATATGCTATGTGAACATTTACAGCACAATCTACTAAAGAATTTCTGTGGATGTAATACTTAACACCAGGTGTGAGTGGGACAGTGGAACTATGGGTAAACCAATAAAAAAAAATGTTGTAGTCTTTTGGTAGCTGTAAAGTTTTTATTTGAGTTCCTACACAACAGAGATGAACGAGATCCTTTAGCACCCAAAGAGTTAAGACCAAAGTGACAGTGAAGATTTTAATGGCATACAAAATTTAACCTTTTGTAAGTAAATAACACTGTCTTGAAACAGAGCCAGTCAGATTTAGTAGCTGCAGAGTATGATTCGCCCATTTTCAGGAAAGTGCTGTTTGCACACAAAAGTCAATTGTTTCGCTTGTTACTAAACATCTCCACCCATGAGTCAGTTTTATTATGTGATAATTGTGCCAACAAACCTGTTACTTTTTTACTTCTATAATAGATGGCGATACTGTCCATTCTGCATTAAAATCACACAACAGTATTGTCACCCTATGCACAGGGTAACTTTAAAAAGACTGTGTATGC
This sequence comes from Pyxicephalus adspersus, assembly GCF_032062135.1. Classification (NCBI taxonomy): domain Eukaryota; kingdom Metazoa; phylum Chordata; class Amphibia; order Anura; family Pyxicephalidae; genus Pyxicephalus; species Pyxicephalus adspersus. Next base: position 44,612,443 of record NC_092871.1, read on the forward strand.
ATTTCTACGCAGTTTTTATTATTAATAAAAAAATGACCAGCAACCCATAATTTTTGCAGGTTGAAAATATACAACCATAGAAAAAAGTATGTAAAAGAATATTTGATTTTAATTTAAACACTGCCTAAAATGCTATACTTAAAAGCAAGAAAATATTGTCTTTTAATCATGTGTTCAAACAAAATATCAATAGATGTGATAGGTAAACTGTTATTCCTCCCTCCCCTCAGGCACGTTGTCTTGGTGTCACCTTTGACCCTGCCCTCTCATTTACCTCCCATATTCAGAACATTTCCAGGTCATGTCACTTTCACCTATGCAAAATCTCCAAAATCCACCCCTACCTATCCCCAGAAACCACCAAACGCCTTGTACAGGCTCTTATCATCTTTTGTTTGGACTACTGTACCATCCCCCTCCCTGATATTCCACTAACCCGACTCTCTCCTCTACAATTTATTATGAATGCTGCAGCCACACTCATCCATCCTTCCCACCGCTCCTCTTCTGTTACATCTCTTTGCAGATCTCTACACTGGCTTCCATTTCACCTTTGAATCAAATTCAAGCTCCTGTGCTTTGCCTTCAAATCCCTCCACAGCTCTTGTCCCACTTACATTTCTGACCTGGTAAAAAAAATACTCCCCCGGCCGCTCCCTCTGCTCCACCGATGACCTACTACCAACTTCCTGACTCATAACATCATCACACACGGCTACAAGACTTTTTTCCAGAGCTGTCCCAATTCTCTGGAACGATCCTCCATGTCCTATTGGGCTTGCTCCTACTTTTTGCTCTTCTAAAAGAGCACTCAAAACCCATTTTTTTTTTAACTTTGCCTACCCATCTTCTTCTGTCTTTTGAAACAGTCACTATTTCCCCCACCTACTAGATTGTAAACTCTTTGGGACAGGGTCATGTCCTCCAGTGTTACTGTCTGTATTTGTTTGTCATTTGCAACCCTTATTTAATGTACAGCGCTGCCTAATATGTTGGTGCTATTATATTAGTTGCAAAATTTTTGTGCATTTCCTTGCAAGGAAATGCTTGGCTACTATATTTTAATGTGATAAAATATTATGTTATGTAACATAATATTTTCCTCACATAGAATAATTGATTTAAAATATGATGTGTTAATGTTAGTGACTATATGCATATTTTGTTTTGTGTGTTATCCATTACAATGTATCAAAAAAGAATTTAAAAAAAACACTTCTATGCACACACTGACATTCTCTCATCCATCTACCCTTTGCATACATGATGGTCTTTGCCACCATCCTCCACTGCCAAATGTGTATACTGCCCCATTTGCTGTATGTATACATTTTGTTTTTTTGGAAACCATTAAAGTACTTTATTAAATATTGTGCAGACATTTCAAACATTGCAAAAATAAAGGTTTATTAATAATGCAATATGTTAACACATACACCTGTAGGTTGTTTTTAACATAATTTAGACTATGCAATCCAGACTGTACAGATTTCGTCACTCACAGCCTTAATAAGACAAAGTAGTAATTCTCGGACACCTTCTATTCATTAGTCATCGTCTGTTGTAACCACACATTAGAGATCAGTTAAAAGTCCCATACCACCTTGAATAATGTACCTGGTTCCTAAAATTACCATCAGCTAGAGTGGAACTTTCTGTATGAATTTTCTGAACCACATGTATGAAGTAGCAGCACAGAGTCCATACCTGCAAAATAAAAGGATTGTTTATTGTGCTTGCTTGGGCGCAAACTAAAACAACTTCTTCTATTAATATCAAACTACTGAAAGTACCTTTCTCAGCACCACATTCTCCCGTCTATTAAGCCAGCACTATTGAAGCCCAGAAAGCCAACTATTTTCATATTTATTCTGATATATGTTGAAACATTCTTCCTTATGGCTACAACACCGGGTTTATTGACTATTGAACTCAACATGCATTTGTTGTGTTAAAAATATATTTACCATATAATAATGTGGCTACTAGTGGGTACTACACTGGGATGGCTCCTAAATTAGATGCTCTTTTTTCCATACTGTTGTAACAAAAGGGGAAATGTAGTTAATATGTAAAAATGTACTGCATGTGTTCGTTGCTTAGTGTCACCCTGGTCTGTCCTCCGATGGGCCCACCAGGAACTGTACTGGCTGTGATGGGACACAAATAGTAATAGTTAATTACACAGATTATCTATTTCATATTTCACATATAGTATATTGTTACTTAAGCAGAATTTATGTTATATATTTCCTATAAAATCCTTCTTATTTTTAGGGTATTGGGGGACACAGGTATGGTTATAGCGGCTGCCCCTAGGAATTTAAACAGTATGTAAATCAAAACACGCAGAGACCCACCTAATGTCTATAGTCCTGCACATGCAAAGGTTCCAACTTCTGAAAGACAGAAACTATACCCATAAAAAATACAATCCTCTGTCCTCCAATGAAAGTTCTTAAAGAAAGGATAATTTCAAGCAGGATCACAGAGTTATATTAATATTTCAGGTTGCATTTTAATATACCACCAATTATAAAATAAGTTGTTTTTTTCCCACCCACAGCTTTGTAGCTTTTACTACCATGTTATTTGGACAGCCACATTCTTGGGTTTCACCCAAAAATGAAAGGATAAATGTAAACAAGCATGGTCCTAGGGCTAGGCTATTGAAAAAAAAAAATCAAAAATATTTGTTAACATTAAAAAACAAAACAAAACAAGAAAAACAGATCCCCAGCATGTCTACTACATCCCCAGGACTTGTCTACCTTCTTTAAATCAATTTTGGGAACATTTTTCAGCATTTATAAGCACAGAGGTAACTCGGTCACCTTAACATTGTATCCAATTTTTTTGTTGTTTTTGGATAGAGTGGGGGATATGTACAACCCCAGTCTTGTTTTACTGCTATCAGGGCACCATCAGAGAGATTTCTGCTCATAAAATAGCTAAATTTCTCATATCACAATAAAACCTGAAAAGAGTTTTAATTCTTTTCCACTTAATCCAAAACTAATAAAGTAAATAAATAAAAATACATTTCATGAAATGAGTGAATGCAGATACTGATTGCCATAGGACAATCAGTGCAGATGTGAAAACACCCTGTTCTAACATAATCCAATAAATATAAAACCATGAAGTCATTTTATACCTAGAGCTATATTAACTCAAAATATGTTGGGGCTTTATAAATCCTGTTTATTAATATTATTAAAGTATATCATTGGATTATGTAAATATTTTGTAAGGGTTGTTGCAGAAAAAGTGGAAATCAGTCAAAACAGTCTTTTTACCAGTTTAGTAAGAAGGGCTTGAACCTCTGTCAGATTTCATAACTATATTTGTCCCTGGTTGGACAGATTACCCCTAATTTATCCAGAAGGTACAAAAGGAAGAAATAGAAAAAATCCTCAAAGTGTCCTATAATTAAAAGTGGTCACCACAGCAGCTGGTGTCTGTTGTAAGAACTTTCTCTCATTGAAAGGGCCTGAGACACTCCATTTTGTTGCCTAAGACACTCCATTTTGTTTCATATTCTGGTTTTTAGTTATGAGAGCTTAGTTATTTGAACTAAAAGTATTCCTTGGTTGTTTAGACTATATGTGTAAAAACCTGATGTTCTGCCAAGATGAGTGTCCTTGTTAATTCTGCTAAACTCAGATAATGTCGATTGTTTATGAATAACAAGGTTTTGTATGTGTCTGAAATTATGTCGCTAAACAGTTTCATTTAGGATACATATATTTTAGTGATTTTCCATTCATTCTAATAAATGAGCATGCACAACTGCATATTGTTATGATATATAAACTAATGTTTGTTATAATAAAGTTGAAGATTGCTGATACCATACTAGTGTATGCGTCGTTGACCAATTCTTCCCAGGCGCCTGTTCTGATGCACTGAGAGACACTGGGGTGGTGAGAGATCTGAGAGGAATAGAGCCAAGAAACCTGCAGATCCTTTCACTCATAAGCTGTCCTAGTCATAAGAGGCATCAGAACAGGACAGAATTTCCTAAATGAACACAAAGCAAATAAAAAACAAACATAGGTTCTAACAGTTCTACACTTAAAAACAAAAAACATGGCCAAACTCCCTTCCCCTTTCTCAAATTACGTACTATATATTCGCAACCAGCCCTTCCTTGCCCCTTCAACCTCTCCTTATTCTGTCTATCTATCCTAGCTAGGTAATTCATCTGCCCTATGGGCAGTTATCATCCCAATGCCCTATGGCCATCGTGTCTCCTACACGGAGTCCAGCGCCTGTCCCAAAGGCCAAGTAAGATTCCAGCTTTTCTGAAAAAAAATTTCTGGGTATTTCAGCTGTAAAAATGATACATGTTCATGTACATACATGATGCATGTTCATATACATGCACTATGCAGCTGAAAGCAATCACATGACAGTCCACTTCCTTTGTACACTGGCTTTATATTTACGGAAAAGAAAATATTGCGTAGTTCCAGAAGCCCATTTCCTGGGAATATCCCTTTATTTATGGCTCAGTGTGGGGCCATTTCTGAGCATTTTGACATCCCGCACTCCTGTATAACAAGAATCGCTGCACTCCCTTCCTTAGCCTCATATGCAGAGCAGCAATAACTACCTGTTTCCATGCCCTGCAGATTCATATGTGAATCCTGGTTGTGGTGGATTTATTGAGACATCACATTATAAACACCAGGATTAGACTTCACAGATTAATATATCTGTTGATTAAAGAGATACCAATAGCTTTATTCCACAAATCCCTGTGATGTGTTACATATGGAGGAAAATAGAGCAGAAGAACTTGTATTATAGGGTGACAGGCAGGCTGGTAGTCATGTGGGGGGCCAAAATGGATGCCCCTAGCAGTGGATGGTGACTTAACTAGGCCATGGTTTAGCAATGTAGGCAGAGTAAGAAAACTTTCTTAATATATTGTGTGGATGTTGGTAGTGAAATAGCAAGGAACAGCACTGAACCCAGAACAGAATATAAGGTTAGATGGATGATTCCTATGTGCATTTTGTGGCTTTACTTTGTTTCTACAGAAGTGTTCAAACTGGGAGGAGAAAACATACAAATGTTGTTGACTTTCTTTTATTTGTATTTCTGGGCTGGCAGGTAAAGTTGGAGATTGGAAGTCACTGTTCACTGTCTATCAAAACGAAATCTTTCAAGAGGATTATGAATGTCAGATGAGGGACACCACACTGAAATTCTCTGATCTAAAGTAAAGGAGGAGCACCCATGAATGCTATCATGTCTCTTCTTGTGGTTACGTTTAATACCTTTAATGCAATGTACTGTGTATAATATGTACTTACATCTTGTCTTGTGAAAAACCAACAGGACAGGAAAGAAAAAATCATTATTTGTTTTTGTGTATTAGATGGTGTATGTATAAAATATTCTATCAATACACTTTACTCTTTGCAAACTTTTCTAGAGCTGCCCCAATTCTCTAGAACGATGTTCCACGCCCTACCGTCACTATTTCCCACCACTACATATCTCCCCTCCTATTGTGTGTTAATTCCACCACCTACTAGATTGTATTCGTTTGTCATTTGCAACCCCTATTTAATGTACAGCGCTGCCTAATATGTTAGCGCTATTGCGCCAACATATTAGTTGCAAAATTTTTGTGCATTTCTTTGTATGAAATGCTTGGCTACTATATTTTAATGTGATAAAATAATATGTTATGTAACATATTATTTTCCTCACATGGAATAATTGATTTAAAATATGATGTGTTAATGTTAGTGACTATATGCATATTTTGTGTTGTGTGTTATCCATTACAATGTATCAAAAAAGAATTTAAAAAAAACACACTTCTATGCACACACTGACATTCTCTCATCCATCTACCCTTTGCATACATGATGGTCTTTGCCACCATCCTCCACTGCCAAATGTGTATACTATATATGTTGAAACATTCTTCCTTATGGCTACAACACCGGGTTTATTGACTATTGAACTCAACATGCATTTGTTGTGTTAAAAATATATTTACCATATAATAATGTGGCTACTAGTGGGTACTACACTGGGATGGCTCCTAAATTAGATGCTCTTTTTTCCATACTGTTGTAACAAAAGGGGAAATGTAGTTAATATGTAAAAATGTACTGCATGTGTTCGTTGCTTAGTGTCACCCTGGTCTGTCCTCCGATGGGTCCACCAGGAACTGTACTGGCTGTGATGGGACACAAATAGTAATAGTTAATTACACAGATTATCTATTTCATATTTCACATATAGTATATTGTTACTTAAGCAGAATTTATGTTATATATTTCCTATAAAATCCTTCTTATTTTTAGGGTATTGGGGGACACAGGTATGGTTATAGCGGCTGCCCCTAGGAATTTAAACAGTATGTAAATCAAAACACGCAGAGACCCACCTAATGTCTATAGTCCTGCACATGCAAAGGTTCCAACTTCTGAAAGACAGAAACTATACCCATAAAAAATACAATCCTCTGTCCTCCAATGAAAGTTCTTAAAGAAAGGATAATTTCAAGCAGGATCACAGAGTTATATTAATATTTCAGGTTGCATTTTAATATACCACCAATTATAAAATAAGTTGTTTTTTTCCCACCCACAGCTTTGTAGCTTTTACTACCATGTTATTTGGACAGCCACATTCTTGGGTTTCACCCAAAAATGAAAGGATAAATGTAAACAAGCATGGTCCTAGGGCTAGGCTATTGAAAAAAAAAAATCAAAAATATTTGTTAACATTAAAAAACAAAACAAAACAAGAAAAACAGATCCCCAGCATGTCTACTACATCCCCAGGACTTGTCTACCTTCTTTAAATCAATTTTGGGAACATTTTTCAGCATTTATAAGCACAGAGGTAACTCGGTCACCTTAACATTGTATCCAATTTTTTTGTTGTTTTTGGATAGAGTGGGGGATATGTACAACCCCAGTCTTGTTTTACTGCTATCAGGGCACCATCAGAGAGATTTCTGCTCATAAAATAGCTAAATTTCTCATATCACAATAAAACCTGAAAAGAGTTTTAATTCTTTTCCACTTAATCCAAAACTAATAAAGTAAATAAATAAAAATACATTTCATGAAATGAGTGAATGCAGATACTGATTGCCATAGGACAATCAGTGCAGATGTGAAAACACCCTGTTCTAACATAATCCAATAAATATAAAACCATGAAGTCAATTTATACCTAGAGCTATATTAACTCAAAAATATGTTGGGGCTATATAAATCCTGTTTATTAATAATATTAAAGTATATCATTGGATTATGTAAATATTTTGTAAGGGTTGTTGCAGAAAAAGTGGAAATCAGTCAAAACAGTCTTTTTACCAGTTTAGTAAGAAGGGCTTGAACCTCTTTCAGATTTCATAACTATATTTGTCCCTGGTTGGACAGATTACCCCTAACTTATCCAGAAGGTACAAAAGGAAGAAATAGAAAAAATCCTCAAAGTGTCCTATAATTAAAAGTGGTCACCACAGCAGCTGGTGTCTGTTGTAAGAACTTTCTTTCACAAGCTGTCCTAGTCATAAGAGGCATCAGAACTGAAGGACAGAATTTCCTAAACTAACACAAAGCAGAAAAAAAACAAAACAAACAAACATAGGTTCTAACAGTTCTACACTTAAAAACAAAAAACATGCCCAAACTCCCTTCCCCTTTCTCAACTTACGTACTATATATTTACAACCAGCCCTTCCTTGCCCCCTCAACCTCTCCTTATTCTGTCTATACATCCTAGCTAGGTAATTCATCTGCCCTATGGGTTCATGGCCATTGTGTCTCCTACACAGAGTCCAGCACCTGTCCCCAAGGCTGATACTTACACTCAAAGAGCATCCACATGAACTACGTTACTGCTTGGGCTCAATATTGACACCAGGCCCATGACCTCCACTTTTTGTTAGACCCACAGTAAGGCCTGAAAAGTTTGTAGTTTATATGTTGGCAAATTTAGGTAATCATGCCCATGGGCTGCCACGAACCTTATTGCCATTTTTATTGTTCTTGTACTGACCTTGTCATTTTGTGCAACATTATGTATACTTTATATATATTGAATTGTAATTCTTTGTATATTTTCCTGGTCATCCTGATAGCCCCTCCCTTTTGTTTTTGTAATGGACATATTCATATTATAGAACCTTACGTGTTCATTCCTCTGTTTTACCCCTCCCTTTACCCTTTCCCCCCACAAAAAAGGAAAATCTTCTACAGAATGTTTGTTTTTTAAATGACCTATTATATATAGGTGATATTTATTGCAAAGGGTAAAGATAGAATTATAGTTACCTTACCCATCTTTAGAATTGCTGGGCATGATGTCATCTGTTTTTCAGCTAGTGTCTTGTGGACTACAGAGCACATGAACTCTTGTCTGAAGTAACTCTTGGCTAGTGTAAATGGACTTTCCATTTAAATGGAAGGTCGGCTTTAACCACAAAATATTGGAGAAACAAGAGACAAGTTGTGCTCTGTGTATGCATTTCTCCAGTAACACAATGCTTTATGGCTAAATCAACCACTGTGTTTACCTGATAATATTTCAAATTCACATAATCAGAATTTGTAACACAAAACACATCGTCTCCATACATTAAATCTAGTCTTACCAAAATTGGCATCAATTAATATTGGCATTGCATCAGTCAGTTTGGCCATAGATTCCACATCCCGGTAATGCCATCTGTTTCGTTCGGGATCATTTTTTGGAACAAATTGCTGGCGCTTCTCTGAAGTTCTTACAAGCCCAACCAAATCCACTTCTCCTTCAACCTACATAAAAAAAGACAGAAGACTGCATCTAACCAACATCGTGCGTTATACAAGTCACCTGTTCTGCCCTCCTGAGTTGTATACCGTAAATTACATTTGTACTTTACTCCTGTATTGCAGTCTCCTGTACATGTCACCTGTCCCATTCTCCTCCATTGTATACTGTAGAAAACACTTATTTCTTCCTCCTGTGTTGTACCCAGTATGCAACATCTGCCACTGCAACCTGCAATATATACTAATCATACCTTTCCCTTTTAACTGAAGTGTTTGCTGAAGACTTCATTTGTCTATTCCTACTGTCTTTTTTTGCACTCCTCCTGTCCTTACCTCCTGCACAATACTATATTTCTTACCTGTTCATTCCTCCTGCATTGCATACTTCCCCATCCCCTCTTCCTGCATCAATACTATACAGCTTTTTTGGTCCTTCCTCTTGCATTGTATATTGCTCCTCACCTGCCCTTTCATCCGTGTCTCAGGATTAATCTTCTTTCTTGGGACAAAACCCCGGTTCACCAGGATTGTAACTCTGGAGGAAAAAAAAAAGGAAAAACGTATTTAATGCTCTAGCAGTGGGGTTAACTGTCAAATACGAACTTCTGACACAAAAATTTTTGTTGAAATATATTTCTCCATAGCTCAAAAAGATACAAATCCACTCTGAGTACACAAAATGTCTATGCAAACCTCAGTACTTTGTAAATTAGCAGTGACGTAATAATTGTGCAGCATCTAACCTGTAACCTGTTTTTTTGATTTGATTTGATAATTTGATTCATTAATAAATATTTTTATTTAATGTTTCTATGTGTTATATTAAATTTTATATTACATTTATTGATTTATGAATAATTAGGGGTCTACGTTTTTTGGTGAAGTTTGGTTGCAAAAGTGTAAAGTTTGAATGCAAAATAATTTTTTGACAAGGGTGAAAATTTTTTTTGTGAAGTTTGGTTGCAAAAGTGTGAAGATAAAATGAGAAACCCTGTAATATGCTAATATATTTTCCACGTTAATTAAAGGAAGGCAACATACACGCCATTTAACCACAGAACTACTGGCTAGGAAGCTGACGCTCTACTGTATTAGCCAGTTTAAACAAAAGACAATAAAGTTAAACAATAAGGTTTTTTTTATTGTTTTTATTGAGTGGCTATAAAGTAGTAGCAAAGCATGCATAAAAATCAGGAACAGGACGTTAAACTTTACCAGTTTAAAAATATGAACCACATTCTTTGGTAGTTTTAAAACAAAAACAAAGCCTAGCTACAAAATTGAACAAAAACAAAAGCTGGAAAACCAAAAACAGTTTATATATTAAACTTGGAATATAGTTGTAGAGTGGAATAGCTGTTAAATGCAATCCAAAACTAACTCAATGTAGTGTTTTTCTAAGAAATAGAATTGCTTCTACCAGATCCCCTTTCATAGAAGCTCTTAAATCTCACTTGATTCTTATTAGAGCTGAAAAAAGTCTTTCAACTGGGGTGGGTGGCATTGCTGTTACGGTTTTAGCCACATCACTAATAATCTCGGGATAAACAGGGATGGCTTCTTTTAGTCAGTTTCGATGAGCGATCATACTTTTCTATTTTTTTTAATTCTTTAAAAAACTCCTGCTGTAATCTCTTTATTTGGACATTTTCTGGTCATTTATCTTTTACCCATATGCAACGTCGCTTTACCGTTGAAAGTTCCATTTTGTCCAAGTAGGCATTAAAGTTTAATTCTTCATTTGAAGAGGATGATCCTGAGTTACCAGTGCTTATAGCTTCATCCAGTGGTGGTGTTTCAGGTAGTAATCCCTTCATGCGAACTGCTAAATCATAGAGGGCCTTTTTTGCAGTATCAGTCTGGTCATCGCTCAACAAAGTTCATGGATCAACATAAATAGCAGCTAACAAGATTCGATTATCCAGTAAGAGATTCTCTCTTTTCTTCATTGAAGATATAATGTCATCAGCTCTTAACCTTCCACTTTTGTTCAGGCAATATATCAAGCTCTTTCATTTCAAGAAGAATTTACTAGGTGTTAAATCTTCAGATTGCAAACTCTTGGTGACAGTAAAGGGGTTAGAAAGTAGATTTTCCAGTGCTTTTACTTGTGTCCATGGCTTTCAGTTAATAAAACATTTTAATTGTCTAGTTCTTCAAGAAAGTCTTATAGTTCAAGCAAACGCTTCACCATCAAATAAGTGCTTCCCCAGCGTGTTGTTTGATCCAAAACAGCTCCTTTTCCTGCACGTCTTTTCAAAATGGCATCTGTGTTAGGGGCCCTGGCCGCAACAGTTACTTGCTTAAATTTGCCAATTAGAGTAGCTCATGACAATCTTTCAATCCATCTCTTATTGCAAGTTGCAGAGTATGAACAGCACAACGCATATGTTGAATAGTAGTACGCTTAGATGCTTCTTCAACAATGTTATCTGGATTTGTCACTATTTTCTGCACTTTCACTTTCTCCAATACTTGCAGAACTGTCTTCCTTTTATATCTGTCTGTCACTTTCTTCATCTACTTTTCTATTAATTTTCTCAGTTGTGATCAACACATTAGAAGCATTCCGTCACAATACATAGAATATGTTCCTTTTTAATTTCAAAATCATCTAGAACATCCTCCACTAACTTCTGAAGATAGTCACATGTGTGATGTGCCTGGGTGTCCTTTACTCCCAAGGTTTGATTTATTGTTTTATTATTTTCATCAACAAATCTAACATTAATAGCAAAATAACTGACTCTGTGACGTGTGCATGCATTCATATTTATGAAGACAAAATGTCCCTTCACATTTTTTCGTAGTTCTTCCTTTTTACATTTGGCCTGTTCAAATAAAAGTTTCCCATTACTTTATCTTTCCAGAGAAACACCAAGTTTTTTAGCCGATCTCCATTTAGGCCTAAAAAGGCTGGCTGTGACTACCATTTCAATAATGTGGGTTTTGAATTTTTCTGGTGTCATTGTTATGGCAACTTTGTCAGATATAAAGAATCTTCTTAGTTGAGTTTGGTGTCCAGTAGATTTCTGAACATTTTTTATCCCAGAAGTAGATGGAATATTTTCAATGATATCTTTCTCATTCACAACTTCTAACACTTTAGGATGAAAACGCTGCAAGTGTCTTTTCAAATTTGATGCTCTTGTAGGTGCATTTTGTTAGACCCACTGAAACTGCTAATTGTTACATCACATTGTTTTTCACAATCATCTTCAAGAATATATTGGCACACGTAATGTTTCCCATTGCTTGATAATGTAAAGTGCTCATAAACAGCAGACGTTATCGTGTTTGTTGACAGACTTTTTTGCCATTGTGAATGGGTTGCCGCTTTCACTAAAATAAAAATATAAAATATGTTATACTAACTAGCATATTCTTTGATTTAAATACAAACATACACATAGTCCTGCCCAATTGCAAACATACATACAACACAGCGCTTGACACAAAAATAAGCCCTGCACTAAACTTAGACATAATTTGTCCTATACAGAAAAACATGCACAAACATATATACTATACAGCCAACACATAGCCCTACATTTTGCTAAGAAACATACACAGAATATGCACTATACACAAACATTCATACATTCCTGCACCATACACACAAACATACACGTAGCCCTGCAGTTTTATCCAGAAACATGTACACAGCCTTCGTTCATAGTACACACAAGCAGCCATGCAGTTTAAAAATAAACATGAACACTTACAGTTGAATCCAAAAAGCTGTTCCTCTAAGTTAGAAGAACTCCCTAAGTTCTTCTAAGATCTTTTAGCAGACAGAGGAAGTTGAGCGGAAACTGCTGCATTTATCTTTATTTGCTGATCTTCTCCTGAAGACAGGGCAGTGGGAGGCTACAGGGCCAGGGGGGCACCTAACTAACTTCCTAGTATTAGGTGGTGTGCAAAATGATGTTAAAGTTCAGCCTTGGATGGGAGCATATATGGAAAGTGCAGACAGGACACCTGAACACACATCAGGCCATAGCACTCACCTACACCTATATCATTACACTTGTTAAACACATTATACAGTTAGATCCATAAATATTTGGACAGAAACAACTTTTTTCTAATTTTGGTTCTGTACATTACCACAATTAATTTTAAATGAAACAACTCAGATGAAGTTGAACTGCAGACTCTCAGCTTTAATTCAGTGGGTTGAACAAAAAGATTGCATTACATTGTGATGAACTAAAGCCTTTTTTTTACAGAATCACTTCATTTCAGGGGCTCAAAAGTAATTGGACAATTGACTCAAATGCTATTACATGGGCTAGTGTGGGCAATTCATTTGTTATGTCATTATCAATTAAGCAGATAAAAGGCCTGGAGTTGATTTGAGGGGGGGGGGTGCTTGTAAGATTTTGCTGTGAACAGACAACATGCGGTCAGAGGAGCTCTCCATGCAGGTGAAACAAGCCATCCTTAAGCTGCAAAAAGAGGAAAAAACCCATCTGAAAAATTGCTACAATATTAGGAGTGGCAAAATCTACAGTTTGGTACATCATGAGAAAGAAACAGGTTGGTGAACTCTGGTGACCTGGACGTCCATGGAAGACAACAGTGGTGAATGATCGCAGAATCATTTTCATGGTGAAGAGAAACCCCTTCACAACAGCTTTATTATCTGATAATTGTGCCAACAAACCTGTTACTTTTTTACTTCTATAATAGATGGCGATACTGTCCATTCTGCATTAAAATCACACAACAGTATTGTCACCCTATGCACAGGGTAACTTTAAAAAGACTGTGTATGCATTTCTATGCAGTTTTTATTATTATTAATAAAAAAATGACCAGCAACCCATAATTTTTGCAGGTTGAAAATATACAACCATAAAAAAAGTATTAGATCTAATTTAAACACCGCCTAAAATGCTATACTTAAATGCAAGAAAATATTGCCTTTTAATCATGTGTTCAAACAAAATATCAATAGATGTGATGGGTAAATTGTTACTCCTCCCTCCCCTCAGGCACGTTGTCTTTGTGTCACCTTTGACCCTGCCCTCTCATTTACCTCCCATATTCAGAACATTTCCAGGTCCTGTCACTTTCACCTACACAAAATCTACGAAATCCACCCCTACCTATCCCCAGAAACCACCAAACTCGTTGTACATGCTCTTATCATCTCTCGTTTGGACTACTGTAGCATCCTCCTCTCTGGTATTCCACTAACCCGACTCTCTCCTCTACAATCGATAATGAATGATGCAGCCAGACTCATCCACCCTTCCCTCCGCTCCTCTTCCGCTGCATCTCTTTGTAGTTCTCTCCATTGGCTTCCATTTCACCTGAGAATCAAATTTAAGCTCCTGTGCTTTGTCTTCAAATCCCTCCACAGTTCTTGTCCCACTTACATTTCTGACCTGGTAAAAAAAATACTCCCCCGGCCGCTCTCTCTGCTCCACTGATGACCTACTGCTGACTTCCTAATTCATAACATCATCACACACACGGCTACAAGAGTTTTCTAGAGCGGCGAAATTCAGTAGAATGTGTTTTCCTTCCTCTCTCTATATGAATCTATGTATGATAATTTTTAAGGTTAGCCACCTCTAAGATGTAATTTAAACAGATAAGTGGACAAAGAAAAGAAAGAGGTCTGAGGCTTAAATGCTTATTTGCAAAGAGTGAAGTGTATTGATAGAATATTTTATACATACACCATCTAATACACAAAAATAAATAATGTTTTTTTCCTTCCTGTCCTGTTGGTTTTTCACAAGACAAGATGTAAGTACATATTATACACAGTACATTGCATTAAAGGTATTCAACATAACCACACAACTGTTCATATGACCGTGCTGTGGCGCGCAATAATCCAATGCGTTTCGCCGCGTTTTGCTTCCTCAGGGATATAAATTAATGCATGCCCAAGGGTTTACATATAGAGAAATACATGTCAGGGATATAGCACAAATTATAGTCTACGTCATACAGTGTGTTCACAAAAAATACATCAACACAACATAACCAAATTCATATCTGGGGTTTCCAGGATAATGGCAATATAGTAATAATAACATTGAGGTTTAACAGTAAGTAAGATACCAATGCTGTATATGTTCATATTCAATATTCTATTTCATATGAGTATATGTAATCAAAGAAATATTTCATAAGGTTTGTATAGCTGTATAATAAAGGATACATATGTATTTTACTTACATACCCGTAGTTAAGCACAAATCCCACAAGGGTGTGCTGTATGTGAGGGATTCTTGGTGGTGATATTGCTGCATATAAATCATGAGATGTGGTTACATACACTACTCTAATAAAGGTTAATGATTGATGTAATACAAGTAAAAGTAGGTATATATATACATATAAAAAGTTGGGTATATCAGTTTGATCTTTTTCAAGAGGTGTTAGTGTGCCTATTTTTTAGGGGTACTTTGCGGTGGTTTAGGTAAGTGAAGTGTGACCTTATCCTCCTAGAAGAAGATATAGGTAATAAGTATATTGGTTAAGCAAATATATGTTAAGTAAAGACTACTGAAAATAATGGGTTTACCTTAAAAATATCGGTTTGCAAGGTAAATACTAGAAATTTGGGTAGGTACGATGGGATAGTATAAACCTACAAGAAAGCATAGTAATTTTTGTTGTTGTAGGTGAAAAATAATAATAACTGGGGTGATTCATTAGCTTACTGTGTATGTTCCAGAATGTTTAAGAGAGGTTTTACCTTACTTATAAAGGTTTTAGATCAAGGTAGGTGCGATGGGATGAGATCAATCTTTAGATAAAGCATAGTAGTGATTGTAGGTAAAGAGTACCTGGGGTAATAAATTGGCTTCTTGTCTAAGTATTTAAAAGAGATTTTACTTTGCACATCAAAGTTTTGGAGCTCAAAATGTAGAGATGAGCAGCCTATAGTTAAATGGATGTAGTTTCCTTTGTGTAGTTGTCAGCATGTGGGGTTAGAGATCAGCAGCTTAAAGGTGATGGAATGGAGTATCCTGTGTATAGTTGTCAGCTGTCAGGCTGTTATGCTGAAAGGGCGCCACAAGTGGCATCTTTAAATGCACATGGAAGGAGGGGAGAGCGCGCCAGTGTTATGGGCAGGCACCTCTACCCCTCCTCTGTGTGTAGGGAGATCCCCGTGACGTCATAAGGGCTCCAAACGCAGGAGAAGGGGACTGTATTGATGTACCCGCCCACTCTTCCTGCATTGGGTGATCCGTCGCGGATCATACAGGGGATGAGATGGCTAGTGCAGAGTAAACTGCACGTAAGGCTAGAGCGCCATATAGCAGTGGCGCCCCCGTCCCCTGCAAGTCTTAGTAAACACCAGGGGGGTCTCAGGGGTGTGATAGCCTACAAGTTGCACAGATTGTGCCTTGTGTCCTGTGTGCTGCCTAAACAATTATATGCTTGAAATTAGAGTGCCATTATAATAATCGTACATTTACAGCAATGGTATATACATATATTGACATAGTATATACATGATAAATCATAAGTATATTTCATGATAGCGTTTCCATACATATATATTTCAATCATATGGTATGGGAAAGATTTGAAGCTAACTGCTTTGTTTAGGCCTGGTGAATACGTAGCTTTTAAGTTGACTATCAATTTCGTTTCTACTTGTAGGAGCCTTTTGTCTAAGTCACCTCCTCTTCTTGTCAAATCCTCTTCTTGGGAGGTCTTATTTTTTTCCTATGTAAAAGGAACCACAAATACATGTAATCATATAGATTACACCTTTGGTGTTGCAGTCAATGTATGCATTTGGTGTATGGTTAATTCCATTTGGAAGGGTTACTTTACATGATTTCTTGATCCAAACGCACTGATTGCATTGTCCACATTTGAATGTACCTTTAGTGGTAGGGGTGTGAGTGGAATTGTCTTTGGAAATAGGTTAAAAATTACTGGAAATTAAATGGTCTTTTAATGATTTGGAATTTCTTCTAGGTGATTTGGGGTTTGTTGCTGATAAATTTGCTGACTTTTGGGTCAGCTAAGAGAATGTACCAATTTTGGCTAAGGGTGTTGGTGATTAGTGTGTGGTTTTCGTTATAAGTAGTGATTAGTCTTACTGTGTTTTGTGTCTGAGTTTGTTTTTTAGAGAAAGTCCTTTCTTTCATATTTAATGGCTCTTTTATACAATCTCTTTAGTACATTTTTGGAATAGCCTCTAAGTAGGAGTCTATCTTGTAGTTTTTTTAGCTTAGTGCTTGAAGTCTGATTCGTAGGTACGGTTTCTTCTTAGTCTTAAGCTGCGTACACACTTGCAATTTTTGTCGTTGGAAAGGATCTTTCACGATCCTTTCCAACGACAAGGGGCTGCAAGATGCATGAACGATGTATTACAGTAACCTATTTCAATATGTATACCCCCCCCCCCCCCCCAAAAAAAGCATCCCAAACCTCTGTATAACTAAATTATCAATACTACACCCTCCATCCAGTATATAACCAAATTATCATTACAAGGCATTCCTCACCACATATGTACACAGTATTTTACCTTTGCATATCATGACGTGAATGATACGTATCTATAATTTTCCCCCAACATGCTACTCCCCATCTGGAAAAGCTATGAACTGTGACATACCCCAGGTCAGTACAGTAAAATGGAGTAATCACATGGGCTCCACTCTCTGTGCTTGATGTTATTTGCCCAACCTCACGAGCCTCCTTGTCTGGGTCCATCAGTGTGCGAGGTAGTAGGTAAAGCTCCTTGGAATGATCAAAATGACCTCTCACCTTGACAGGACAGTACTCCAATTTCTGAAGATCTGTTAGACTAAACACACAAAAAAGGTGAGCCAATAACAGAAACAGGGGCAACTAATTGTTCTCATAGTGCTGATACCCGGAAGTCTGGAGGAAACCACTATTTACTAATCTCAGGTGTGCTGCTAAATTAAAATCAGAGGAACATCACCTTTTACTATTGATCTCAGATGTCCTTCTTCCCAGAAGTACAGAGAATATCAAATGTTGTACAATATCTCATTCATACCTAGAGGTTTGGACTACATTAATTAGATTATTACTTATGAGTGTTCTCACCATCACGTCTGGAGACATCACTGCTAGGAGGTTAACACAGCTGTGATGCTACCTGGAGTTCTGGAAAACAATGTGTTACCAATGATCTCAGTTGTATTTCTAGCTTTATTTGTAGAGAATATTATTTCCTAATATTCATTACAGTCATACTTTTATCTGAAGATCATCATGTTAGTGTCTGTTGGGTTAGCACAATTTATTTAATATCAGTAATGTCTCACCAACAATAATGCTTTACCAGTATATACTGGTACATGTATACCATATATGAGGTCATCCTAAAGGAATGCAGCATTTCCTTTAACTGGCATCCTTATAAGGTAAAATGCTGGTTTAAGGAATGATCATTGGTCAGTACTGGTCAAACACTCCATCGTCCGTGGATCCGGCAGGTCGGTCGTCCGGACGATGGCGACACCGACTGTACACACGGAAGATTTTCGCCCGATAATTGGCCGATGCCGATTATCGGGCGATAAAAATCTGCTGTGTGTACGTAGCTTTAGATATTGACTAAACGGTATACTTTTAATTAGGGGTTTTGGATGTTCACTATGGGGATGTAAGATAGTGTTGTTGTCACTGTGTTGTCGGTGTCTATTTTAACAAAGAGGTCAAGAAATGGTAATTGGGTTTTACTGTAATCGAGGGTGGATTTCAAATTAAAGTAGTTAAGTTGTAAAAATTCAAAGAATTCCAGGAGTATGGGATAAGAACCTGTCCAGAACATTAGGACATCATCAATGTAGCATTTCCAGGTTAGAATGAAGTCCTTATATTTATTGATGTGGGGATCTGAGAACATGTTTTTCTCCCATTCCCCCAGATAGGTATTGGCATATGGTGTGCATTTAGTTCCCATTGCGACACCTTGCTTTTGAAGGTAAATTTTGCCATCAAAGGTAAATGTATTTTTTTGAGAATGAAGGTTAATAGGGATATAATAAAATTGTTTTGAGGTTTAGCTAGGGGTTACGCATTCTCAAGGCATTCTGCCATGGTGTGTATGCCTAGTGAGTGTGGTATACTTTTGTACAGACACTCTACATCAATTGTTACGATCAGGGTGTTTTGGGGAACTGTCATATTCTGTGTGAAATTTAGTACATCAATCGTAACTTGAGGATATGAGGGTAATTTGGTGACTAAGGGGCTGATGTATGTGTCAATCAGTTCACTGGCCATAGTAGTTAGTGATCCAATGCCTGAAATAATTGGGCGTCCTGATGGTTGTACTGCGTTTTTTTTTTTTTGGATTTTTGGTAGTGCATAAAATGTAGGTAATGCCGGGTTTTTAACGGTGAGGTATTCCTTTGTTTTTAAATCTATCGTGTTATTGGAGTAGCCTTCCCAGATATTTTCCTGATATTCTTGTTTCTGTGTTTCTAATGAGTCTTGGGGAATGATGCAATACCAGTCTCTATTATTTAGTATCTCCAAGCAGATACGATGGTAATGATTTCTGTCTAAGATGACTATATTTCCCCCTTTGTCCGAGGGTTTGATGACTATGTGCTTTTGTGATTTAAATTAAATAAGTGCTTGTTGTTGAGCTTTTGTAAAATTGTTGTATAGGTGGATTGTTCTTCAGGATTTGTATTTATAAAACTATGTATGTGGGCATTAGTAGCAATAGGATAATTGGTAAAAGGGTGATTTTGTTTTTTTTGACAATAAGTTCCATGGGACACTCCATAAGTAACATATTGAGATTTTTAAGAATCCTAAAATCTTGTGTGTCAAGGTTTTTGTATATTTGTGGTAAAAAGGGCGTTTCCTCATTTGGGGGTTTAACAAATATGACCTTAAGTGTTAGATTTCTAGCAAATTGGTTTAGATCTTTGATGGTCTCAAATTTGTCTATTTTTTGTGTGGGGCCCCTTTTAAGGACTTGTATTTCAAGTTCTGATAGTTTGTATGATGATCAATTTATAATTTCCCTGTCTCCTGTTGTGTATTTATTTTGGTGAAGAATCTGTCTAGGGAGTTCGTTTTTGGTATCGGGGATGGTAGATGTTGTTGGAGTGATCCTAAAAAAAATGTGCTGGACTTTGGGGATTGCACCAGTGCTTGAAATGGGTGTGCATGTTGTTTCCAGGTTGCCCACTTGATTTGGTAAAGTTTGTGGTGGTGTGGTACTGGGTGGGGACACTTGAAAAAAGAATGCGTGATGTTTTGATAATTGTTAGTGAAGTTAGACTGTTTGGTGATGTCTGCGATGGGGGTGAATCAGGGGTTCCACGTGTAACTGGGTGAATGGTACTGATTTGTAGGTTTTCTAGGTTTGGAAATGGGAGAGTGGGAGAATGAGTTGGATCAGTTAAGGGTGGTGAGGTATTACGTGGGATTCTTTTCCGTGGTTTGGGCGTTTTCTGGGGTATTGCTAAGGAGTCTTTTCTTGAATTTGGTTGGTGCGGAGTTAGCTGTGTTTGCTAGTGGGGGGGGGGGGGGGGGGGGGGGGTTTGTTGGGGGGTTTGGTATTGTTGGTGTTTGGTTGTGTTTTTTTTTTGTTTTTAGTGTCTTTGTTGGTAGTGTTTGGAGTGTTCATTTTGTCCCAATTGTAAGCTCTTCGGTTGATGAAGGCCCACTCTCTAAGCTTTTTGTCCTTTTTATTAATGATAGATGTGTTAAACTTTTCTAATTGGTCTCTAAGGTCTGTAAATTTTGCAGAAAAATGGGGACTTTGTAAATTGTCTAAAAGGTGAGATTGTAAACGGTGGAGTTCTTGATCTAATTCAGTAATTTCCTCCTCATAGTATTGTATGAGCAGTTTCATTAAGTCTTCTGAACATTTATTGAGAACATGTTCCCTAGGTGTACGGATCTTCTCTATATTTTTCACGTTAGAGAATAGATGTATTCTATATGATTACATGTATTTGCGGTTCCTTTTACATAGGTTAAACGATAAGACCTCTCAAGAAGAGGATCTTTTGAAGTTTGCAAAATTGTTACGCCTATATGTCACCATGTAGGCACCAAGCATCAATATAACCCCAAAGTTCTTAAATTTTTGGGCCTTGAACACATATACCCCAATCCAAGAGGAGGTGACTTAGACAAAAGGCTCCTACAAGTAGAAACGAAATGGATAGTCAACTTAAAAGCTACGTATTCACCAGGCTTAAACGAACCAGTTAGCTTCAAATCTTTCCTATAACTTATGATTTAAATATATGTTCTATGTACCTCAACATATTCCAGTATTCATATATTAAAATCTCTTCTTTAAATATTTATCTCTGCACACCTTGAATACATTGTATATCCCCCTTTTGGGACTGTTTCTATTTACGTGTATGCAACCTAATTGTCTTTGTACAATAACAACATTTTGAATGATATCAATGGAAACGCTATCATGAAATATACTTATGATTTATCATGTATATACTCTGTACATATATGTATATACCATTGCTGATTTATCATGTATATAATAAGTACATATATGTATATACCATTGATGATTTATCATGTATATACTAAGTACATATATGTATATACCATTGCTGTATATGTACGATTATTATGTACATTGCTGTATATGTACGATTAATAAATGGCACTCTAATTTCAAGCAGGAGGAGTGGGCAGGTACATCGATCCTGACCCCTTCTCCTGCGTTGTGGAGCCCTGGTGACGTCACGGGGGGTCAGCTGCTCATCTCTACATATTGACCTCCAAAACTTTGATGTGCAAGGTAAAATCTCTTTTAATTACTTAGACAGGAAGCCAATTAATTACCCCAGGTACTCTTTACCTACAATCACTACTATGCTTTATCTATAGGTTGATCTCATCCCATCGCACCTACCTTGATCCAAAACTTCTATAAGTAAGGTAAAACCTCTCTTAAACACTTTGGAACATACACAGTAAGGTAATGAATCACCCCAGTTATTATTATTTTTCACCTACAACCTTTACTATGCTTTCTTGTAGGTTTATACTATCCCATCGTACCTATCCAAATTTCTAGTATTTACCTTGCAAACCGGTATTTTTAAGGTAAACCCAATATTTTCAGTAGTCTTTACTTAACATATATTTGCTTAACCAATATACTTATTACCCATATCCCCTTCCAGGAGGATAAGGTCACACTTCACTTACCTAAACCACCGCAAAGTACCCCAAAAAAATTAGCACACTAACACGTCTTGAAAAGGATCAAACCGATATACCCAACTTTTAGTATGTATATATATATATATACCTACCTTTACTTGTATTTCATCAATCATTAACCTTTATTAGAGTAGTGTATGTAACCACATCCCATGATTTACATGCATTTACATATGTATCCTTTATTATACAGCTATACAAACCTTATGAAATATTTCTTTGATTACATATACTCGTATGAAATAGAATATTGAATTTGAACATATACAGCATAGGTATCTTACTCACTGTTAAACCCTCTTTGTTATTATTACTACCGTGTTTCCCCGATGATAAGGCAGGGCCATCAAATAAGACAGCCCCCCCTTTTTAGGGAAAAATGAAAAATAAGCCCCCCCCCCTGCAAATAAGCCACCCACCGATACCTGCACTTACCCGAATCGGGTGGTACGAGTGGAGTGTTGGGTTAGCACAATTTATTTAATATCAGTAATGTCTCACCAACAATAATGCTTTACCAGTATATACTGGTACATGTATACCAGACATGAGGGCATCCTAAAGGAATGCAGCATTTCCTTTAACTGGCATCCTTATAAGGTAAAATGCTGGTTTAAGGAATGATCATTGGTCAGTACTGGTCAAACACTGGCCATTGTCTCAGTTTCCTGGATAGTTAAAAACACAGTGCCATGCTTATTAACTAGTCTTGACCAGAAGTAACTGTACGCAACATGTTTTTTGATCATCTGCCAAGCCATTAATTTGGAAGACTCCTTGGATGAACGCAACTCACTTCTGTAGCTAAGTATTTTTGTTATATGTAACTCTGTTACTGCATTGTTTTATCTATCTGTCTTTATTATTAAATAGTATAATCTTTCAAGTCTTTATGTTATCTCTCTTTGTACACTTCAAATTGAACCCATCAATATTTGCATAAACTGTCACAGATTATATCCGTGACATAACAGTGTCTCAACTGTGATGTTTCCTAAAAGTCTGGAGAACTTCTTTTACACAATATCATATAGGGGCTCCTATTTGTTTTTTTTAGGGTGAACTGATGAATGATGTCAGATGACCACTATACATACATTACATTTTCAACCAAGATGCTTATGATCATTTGTGTCAGGAAACAATCATCTGACATTTGTACAAAGCCTATGTATGCAAAATCACAAAGACTCACTCAGTCGGGAGGGCAATTGGTGTAGAATTGACTCGAGACTCCAGCTGATCTATAAGTTTTAGCTTCCACTTTCGTCTCTGAACCTTAACAGAGAAAAAAACAGCATGTACACAAAATATTAACAAATAAAACCCTGCTATTAGTGAAAAGAACATCAGAAACTGTAAATGTTTTTAAGGCAGAATCATCCAAGTTAAATACGCGTATGACCATTTAAATATTGCAACTACCAGTATTACATATACCCACTACACATACATGGTGCATAACTGCAATAATGTCAGCCCCCTTACTATGTCCCATGTTTCTATCACCATGGTATTATGCCCCAGTTGTCCAATGATCCTGTATTGTGACCCAACTTCCTAGTGTCCCATATTTTGTAAAAAATGTAATCACGGTAGAATTCATACAGCAAACCTATTGTGGGCATCAAATAGTTACTGATTTGAACTGCAACTCTCTCCCCCCATCTCCTTTCAGCATGAGGATAGATGGTGTGAAGTTCCATTTGGAAGGCAAAACTATGGTGAGAGGGATGGCCTGTTAGTTCTGCTTGGAGATGATCAGGAGTGGAAAAGATACAGGGTAACACAAAGAAAAGGATGTACAGTTGATAAGAGTGCAAAAGTGCAGGGGTAGTGAAAAGAGGATACTGGGAGTGCTAGTGTATAAAGGACATGCCTGGCAAGAGTGCTATTGTTTTGAGGTGGATAGGGCTTGCAGAAATGGTGGTGTATTAGTAAGGAGGAGACATGCTGGGATTGCTGTTGTCCTGGAAGAGGGAGCTCTTGTTATGCTGTGCTGGGCTTGTGCTAGTGGCTGGGGTGGATTTTCCGGCAAAGTGATGCATTTTACCTGCCAGGTGCCAAGGCTGGAGGTGGCAACAGGGATAAGAAGTAGAAACCATTTCAGGAACGTGTCTTCACTGGATTTAGCAGATGCAGATGAAGTGCAGAGTCTGTGAGACTGGGGCTTGACACCTACAGGACATACAGAGGAGCTTCATGAGACACTACAATACCAATGCCATTTATATGGTTCTGGCCCTCCAATCCTTGGGAGGCTCTGTATTTACACTTGTCAAACTGAAAATCCTAATTCAGTAATATGGTAACATCCCATGCAAAGTGAGCTTGAATTACATGAAAAAAGAAAGCTGCCCTTTTCCTATTGGGAAAAGGGAACCAGATCAGAAGACCTAAAGTTTAATTATCTTCAAAGCCAAGACTTATTACATCAAAATAAAGCAGCTTTTAAGATCCATAGAAAATATACTGTCATATCTAAACAACAAAACACAAAGATGTAAGGAGTCTTCAGCTGAACTTCAGATCAACTCCTCTTAGGATAAAGCCAGTTTAAAACTTAACTTCATCTTTAAGCCTGCTTTCATTCTATTCATTCTACTGAAAGTGATTTGTCCCATTTCCCTGCACATTGTGACTTCTATACAACAAGCATTAAAAGCTGCAGCAGCTTAAGCCAACCTCATTTTCTGTCTGATTGACTAACAAGTACATCCAAAATACTTTTCCCCATTACAAAAGAGGAAGTGACACGAATGCCAAAATGTGGGAGCACCAACAGTTAACAAAGCATAACATCCAATGAGATCACCCTATAACCATATCCATGAAATATTGAGCCAGAACTAGAATAAAATCATAATTTTATTGGTTTATGTTTTTTTTTTTTTTTTTTTAAAAACAGTTTATTTTGTGACATGTAATTAACATACAGCACCTACTTCTGCCAACCTGTGCCGACCTGGCCCTTCCCTCTAAGCTATTTTTATTCTGTCCTGTTAGTTGTTTAGGCTACGTACACACGTCAGATGATTCTTGTCTAATAATCGTCTCGTGGCTGATATCGGACGAGAATCTGGCGTGTGTACAGCGCTCATCATTCATGGATCCATCCTGGTGGATCCACGAACGACGTACGATTGTAATGGAAGAAAAGGGGAGAGAGCGCAGTGGGGTGCCACTCTGTTGATCTCCCCCACCCCTCTCTATAGAGCAAAATGGTGTTGTATGTACACTTCGACTACTTCTACTAAACTTTCGGTCATTGGAGTCACAAAGCAATTCATTGAGTCATGATAGTGCATTGTTATATCTACATGAGCTCAAACACAAAGCAAAGGAGCTATGTTTGTGATTTATTGTGCCCTCAGCAGTAGCAGAAGAGAACCGATAACAAAAATTAGTGAAAACCTGTTTGGAAGAGGAACTCAAGCTTATATGTAGTGTTTTCCCCAGCACCTTTTAGCCGGGCGCACCACCCAGCACTTTTCAGTAAACACCCGACTGTTTTTGGTTGGGTCACTAAAAAGGGGCCACCACCTACCTACAGCTTCTTTCCGTCCGGCTTAAAAACTTTCTGGGGAGAATACTACATACAGAGATATCAATACTTAAACGAAAACCTTTTTAGGCCAGAATGTCTGCCCTTCTTACCTAGGTAAGGCAGGCATGAGACCATCTGACCACAACTGGCCCCCTTTGTGTTCTTCTTACATTTTCTAATAATAATGTTCAAGAAAACACAGAAGAAAGCTAAGGTTTTGTGTGGCAAATAAGCATTGTGAAAGACAATCATATGAAAATTCCAGCTTTCATAAGTAAACGATATAAAGTGCTTGCTTGGTCTTTCCCATTATATGTCATGGGATGGTTGACCAATTGGCTAGACAAAAATATCCCTGATCAAATAATCACGCAAAAAATACCTTGTATCTGACACGTTTTGCTGTTAGGCTTTTTCAGGGGATTTGTGGAGAAAGAATTTTTGAAGTATTTTTCAACAGCTTTGAACACCATTTTCCTGGTTTTACTGAAGACGTTCAAGCAGAATGCAGCTGCTTCAATGGTTTGTAAGGAGATCTCTCAAGGCCAGTGAGCTGTCTGTTTTTATTTTCCAATAATATCTAATTAGTCTACTCCTACCCCCGAAACTAACCACAAACCCAAATGTGCTTTTAAGTGGCAATTATCAATGAAAATAAACAGAACAGACACCCCATAAATACTTGAGGTATCCATCCGAACCCGGAAGAAGTAAGGAGAAGATGGCGACGCCTGGTGCTCCCTCTGTGCAGCGCCGAAGATGTATACCAGGACCTGAAAGAAGAAACTTCCTGACGGATTGACTGATTTGTCGGATTGAAGGTAAGTGTGATTTTATTGTTTGGGGTTTACTTCCACTTTAAAGAGGAACTATACTCAAAACTCAAAAAAAAAAAAAAAAAAAATAACACTTACCTATAATCCCACAGGGCAGTCCGATCACTCGGACTCAGACAGGGGGTGTCTGGCATCGAGTCCCGCATCATCTCGGCATCCGTCCTGAGCCGGCGCTCTGTGCGCCGCCTTTTTCGTCTTCTCTTCCAGGATCTTCATCCTACGTCACCTGACCCAGGCGCAAGATCAGGTGACGTAGGATGAAAAAAAATTTGCTGATCTCACTGCGCATGCGTGAGATCAGCAAATTTTTCTCTTTGAGCAAAAAGGCTCAACCCTTTCATGTAAAGTGAAAATTCTGAGTTTAGGTACGCTTTAACTTTAGAGATGTAAAATGCTAACTTCATCATTATTCCCTTAATGAAGCAAGCTGAAGAATTAAATTACTCTGAATAACTCCTGAACTAAGATGGAATGAAGCAGCTATGATTTTAGTTCTTCATGTTATATTTTAATTAAGAAAAATTCAAAGCGTACCTAAACTCAGAAATTTCACTTTACATTAAAGGGTACACAACACCCTTTTTTTTTTTTTGTGTGCCCCCTAATACCTATGTCATGTATCCCGGGAGGCTCTTGGGTGTTCCTTCTGCGCATGCCCAAGCATCTTGACCATGCGCAGAAGGAGCCTTTTTGCGCAAAGAAAATTGGCAAGTTTTTTTTTCCATACTACATCTCGTGCCTGGGTTGGGTGATGTAGGATGAAGAAATCAGAAGAAGAGACGAAGATGGCGATGCCCGGGAGCGCCTGCACTGGGACTGATGCTGGGACGACGCAGGACCTGATGCAGGACACCCACGGATTGATAGGACTGCCCTGCGAGATTTAAGGTAAGTGTATTTTTTTTGGCAGTTTTCAGTTTAGTTCCTCTTTTACTTTTGTGGTCTCATGCAACAGAGCTTTAAAGATCCCCGTGAGGCTCTGAAATCTGAGGGTTACACTGCGGCCATGTCCCCCACATACACACGGCTTGGGTCACTTACTTCTTGGACAGAGCTGACGTGACGCTGACCAGACACCAGGCTTGATCACCCCGGACACAGACAGTGCAGAGCGCAGGACCTGGAAGGAAGAGAAGCGGATGAGAATTTCTCATACATGAACAATCTATCTGGAAAATAATGCCAGAACCCCCATCATCTCCTAACATGGATCTATATGGGGGACAAACTCCAAATCATTTACAAATAAAGCCAACTCAAACTTCCCGCGGCATAATACTTTAGCAGTGCTGAGGATTTGGGGTCATTGTTCTTTTGGATAATTCTTATATTTCGTGGCCTCATATTTGTGGTGTTTCTCTAAACTGTCATCAATAATTCGTGTCCTGAACAACACGCTTATTGCTGCTGTGTCCCCACTGTGGAGATTTCCGATGACCCCCAGATTTCCCCTTACTTCCTCTAGGAGTGGCAATGCAGTAATTGTCCACCAATCTGAACAAAACTCGTTCCCTGTGATACACGATCATTCCATGACCTTTATCTTCCCCTTTCTCACCCCCCGTCGGCCAATCAGCCAACACACGGCAGCCATTCTTCTCGACCTTCCTTTACTTCCGGGTCACGTGCACTGGTCACCGTGGAGACGGGAAGCTCCAGGTGCGCCATCTTTACGTAGCCCGTAGGATTTCTTCCTCTAGTGAACGGAAGACACGTGCTGGCAGCATGGAGGAGCTAACGGAGGATGTGCGAGAGTTTCTTGGTGAACATCCCGAGTTGCAGCCCGTCCCGGGAAACAAGGTCACCGACTGCTGCTCATGGGATAACAGGGAATTAGTTTCAGCACCAGTGGTGACATTTAAAAAGTCTGCTAGCGCCATGGGTGATGTGTGAATCTTTGATACACTAGTGGTGACCTGTAAAAGTCTGCTATCACCCTGGGGTGATGTGTGAATCTCTGATACACCAGTGGCGACATGTTAAAAGTCTGCTACCACCTCTGGGTGATGTGTGAATCTCTGATACACCCTGGGGTGATGTGTGAATCTCTGATACACCAGTAACGACATGTTAAAAGTCTGCTACCACCTCTGGGTGATGTGTGAATCTCGTATACATCCTGGTGTAATGTGTGAATCTTTAATGCACTCAGTGGTGACCTGTAAAAGTCTGCTATCACCCTGGGGTGATTTGTGAATCCCTAATACTTTAGTAGTGACATCTAAAAATTCTCGGGTGCCCTACAGTGACATATGAATCTCTGCTAATCCCGGGAGTGACATGTGAATCTCTGATACTTGGTGGAATAATGTGTGAATCTATGCTACTTGGCAGAGTGATGTTTAAATATCTGCTACACCATGGGGGGAGATGTGCGCATCTCTTCTTTACCTTAGGATGACAGGGAATCTTTGCTGAATCTTTTCTGCACTCTGGGGTATTGTGGGAATCAGGGTTACACCATGTGGTTCCCCTGGAGCAAGGTGGGGAAGTGTACTTTGCCCTTGGCACAGATCTGTCACTCATTCAGTATATTATTGGACTTGTATGTCATGCACCCTCTGAATCCCTGGTCCATTTTTTATGTGTTGTGTACTTTACATTACATGTCATGTACTAAACATTACAGCTACAGTGATGAAGACCTTTCTTTGTGCTTTTTTATTCAGAATTTCTCTACATTGGGATTATGGCAGTCCTGACATCTTTAGGGCACTTTGCTTCAGATTAGCTTTCTCCTCCATCTTGTTTCAGTCTGGTATTTCATGAAATCCTGTGTTTTCTATCCCAGGTCCGTTTCACCTTGGCGGGACATGAGCTGCCCTGTAGACTCCTGGACCTGCAGAACTTTACTGCTGGGAAGAAATACAAGAGGCTGATGAAAGTGTCATTTGATTGCAGCAAATATGAACCTCATATTGTCCCCAGCACCAAGAATGAGTATGTTGGCTGTCTGATTTAAAAATGTTTGTGGTTTTAGTGAGACAAGGTTACATTTTTTTTTGCTGTTTGATTTCCAAGTTTCTGTTGAGCTGTCAAGATGTCACTGGGACAGTAAATGGCATCCATTATCAACAGAGAGCAGACTTGCAGAATTTGGTTGGTTGCTGTTAAAAAACAATTTAGCTATATCAATACCAAGAAGGCAGTCCGGTTGCTTTAATCTGTCAGACTAATAAAAATAAACCTAGTTGAATGATTAGGTAATAGCAATTTTCCTTTCAGGGGGCAGCTGTTCTGTAAGCTGACACTCCGGCACATCACAAAGAGCTTGGAAGATATTGAAAGACACATAAATGGAAAGCGTTACCAGCGAGCTCTGCTTAAATGTAAGTTACATGAAGATTGCTCTTCAGATCTACAGTTATGAATCTATGAGCAGTAGTTTAAGTCTGACACACCTCAGTTTTTACAAAGGTCACAGCTTTCCACTTATTGGAGCAGACAGTGCATGACTTCCAGGCTATGGTCTGTGTTGTGGTAATATAAGCCCTAACAGGGTATTCGCTTGGTCAATGCCTCCTGTAGTAGGTATATATATAAAGCTACTTGTTGTTAATAGCCTTCACTAGATTGGGCATTAGCTAGCACCTCCTGAATGACTGTCATGGACCTGTCTGTGATCAATGTGCTCATGTATTATGAATGTTTGTTCCAGTACAGATATTTCTATTGATCTTTTCCAAAAAAAAATATATCTTTAAAATAACTCTTTTTAAGATCGATATTCCAATAATAAAATTTGGAAAACAAATGTAAACTTACGCCTCTAAATATAGTTGACTATTCACAAACAGGCTGGCTAAACAAAATACACTGACCTCTTTTCTGATCATGGTATATTTTAAACCTACAACACACTCTACAGGGCTGTCAGATATGACTGGATTCAGGAAGGCTGCACAGACCATAATTGTTTACAAGCTTTCGATAAATCGCTTCCTGATTTTTTGTTTCAGATGAGGAATGCCAGAAGCTGGGGGTGGAGTATGTGCCTACCTGTCTTCGGAACAGGAACAAGCAACATAAAGTTGGGAATGAGAGACAACCTGCAAAGAAAGAACCATGGGAGCCAGATGATAGCAGTGGTGAGGACAGTGATTCTGGGGACAGTATGAGCGACCTTTACCCGGGTAAGAGAATCGCATTCTGCTAAGTCACATTTCTTGCTTCCTTGCAGCAAAATCCAAAAATTGCTACACAGCTTTCCATGTTTATTGTAAAGCTGTAATATGTCAGGCTGGCAGAGCTGTGAAACTTGCAAGTTGGGAGCCTGTTGGGAGGAAGTATGGAGGCTGCTGTTCTGCATTTGTATTTACTAGTTTCCTTGCTGTCAAGCTGATCTAAAAGCTTCAGTGCTTTCTAGGTAACTAGCTGAATAGAAGTGTTCAGATTTGATGTTCTGACGTCACCCTGATGTTTCCAAGTCAGTGACAAAGGATTGATGCTAGAGACAGCCAGGCAACTGGAATTTTTAAATGCCAGAGGTCAAAGTCTTTTTTATTTCTCTCAGTACAGGCATACTTTATATTATTATTAAGCGAGATTTATGTAGTGCC
Source organism: Pyxicephalus adspersus (assembly GCF_032062135.1). Lineage (NCBI taxonomy): Eukaryota > Metazoa > Chordata > Amphibia > Anura > Pyxicephalidae > Pyxicephalus > Pyxicephalus adspersus. Next base: position 44,643,383 of record NC_092871.1, read on the forward strand.
AACATATTACGCTGGGGTTGCAAATGACAGACAAATACAAACCGTGACACAGGAGGAGAGGATCCTGCCCAGAACAGCTTATGTTGTCAAATTTTTGCCACCCTGATTTCTGATGTCACCTTAAAAAAGTTTATACAAATCTAAAGCCTGGGGTCCAGTAAATAAATTAATAACTAATTCTCAATTTGAAACGCAACACCTGACAGGATCCTTTTTCATATGCTAATATGGAGCACAAACCCAAGCCTGACCCTTTATTATATTGCCAATCTGAAGCACAACACCTCACCTAAACACAGATTTTTTTTGTTATGTAGGTTTTACCAAACAAGTCATTCATACCAGCTTTTTTTTTCTTGTGATTTTTCTTGGTACACATACAAGAATACATTTACATGGAAAATTTGTACTAACAGGGCTGATTTGTGCTACTGCTGGGTGTCGGTTAAACCTTTGTATTTATATAAACGTTTTTTGCAGCACACATGTTCACAAAGAAAAACACAGATAATGGAGAAAATGGTGACATTGAATCAGACAGTGATGAAGAGATGGAAGTGGAAGAGAGTGTAAATAACAGCCAAACAAAACGGTCACAGGTATGCATGAATGAACTGTGGAACATTATCAATTATTCTTTATTATATAAATCTGATGTTCTCTCTTTCTGTCTTTCTGCAGAAGCAGGCAGGACCCTCACGCAAGAAATTAAAAAGTCACCATAAGAAATCTAAAAATGTCAGGAAGGCTGCAAAAAAGTGAATTGCATCTCCTCATAACCTTTTTCCACTTTGTAATTTATATTTCCAGAGGCAGGATTCAGTAGACACGATTACATTAATAGATAAGAGCTGTTATTACAGCTCCAGATTATTGCTCTGAATCTTGGGTCTTCACCAGAAATAACACCATCTTTTAAATATTCCAAACGATTTTAGGGATGTTGATAAAAGTATTTTGACATCTGTTTCTGAGTGTTGACAATCCAGATAGCAGGAAAGTGGTAACTCCACTGTCATGCAGAGTAAAGGGGCCTGATCACACATGAGAATTGCTGAGATTTCAGTGCTTTTTTTTCTACTTTCTATTGTGGTCTGTGAAATAAAGGTGTGCAGCTTGTGTGTACAATGCTGTTGAGTTTCCATATTCTGTTTGGCAATCATGAGGTTTCAGGTACATAGACGTTAGATACGCAACCTTTGCCTGCATAGACACCAGTAATTTGCATGTTGGAGATAAATACTGTTAGCTTGTCTGGCAACTGATATTGTTGCCCATTTGTACAGGGAAATATAGTAACTTAAGTATGGAAGGTTCACATGGACCTGTTGTCTGTATGTGCTAGTTTCATAGAAAGGGAAATTTTAAAGTCAACATGAGCAGAGTTGCTGGGCTGTTATTCTTAGCTATCACCTTCAGTACTGAGCTAGGAAAAGTTGACAAGTCAAAAATTTTAAACCAATTTTAGGTCAGTGATGCAAATGAAACAGTGGACCAGTGTGACTAGGTTGTCAGCAACTTTAGAAAAGGTAAACAATGGCATACTTTTTTTATGACAGATTTCTTTTAAGTTGGAACTAAGGCAGTTTGAAGAGACCTAGGAAGTCTTTCACCTAGTGCCACCTATGGAAGGATCAAATACTGTAATAGACTACATATTGAGGAAAACAACAGCCCAGTATAATCCCTCCCACTACTACTAGCATGCCTTAGGCAGTGCCCATTCTGTTTTATGTAGTGGGGAGGAGGTGTGACACCTTGTTGTGCACTCCTTGTAAAGCAGTCCTCCCAGATTGTTCGTCCGTCAGGACAGATCCATGAATGACATCAGGCTTAGTTTTGTAGCAAAGTAGTACAGTGTACATTATCTGTGTACTACTACAAAGTACTAAAAAAGGATTTTTTATGTTCTTTGAGCAATAAAGTAGGCCTATCATCGTTTGGAGGTTCAAAAGCAGTGGGGGTTAGCAACAAAGAAAAAAATTAAAAGGCCAAATTAAAAAAAAAAAATAAGCACTGCCTGCAGCTCAAATATCTGTTTAAAGGACCTTGGGCCTGAAGCTGCCCTCAGATGAGGCAGCAATATCCACCTGGTAGAACTTGGAAAGCATGTGGATAGGTTTTTATGAAGTTCCAAAGCGGGACTTTCTAGGGTTATACAGTTAAAAACAATAATTTTATTTATCTAACAAAAATTTATATTAACATAACACAATTCTATAAAAACCATTAAAATGTATTTTTCACAATTTTGTAGAGGGTAAAGCTACGTACACATGTCCAATGGTTCTCGCCCAATAATCGTGAAAGATCCTTTCCAAGGACAATAATTGCACGTGTGTACCCAGCTTAGAACAGTATTATTTGTACAATCAAATTCTCCCCCAAACCAAGTCCATGAAAGGTTTTGGTTTTACACACGAGGTAAGAAGAGGAGTATCCTTCATTCAATGTGTTTTGCAGCACCAAGGCTGCTTTTTCAGGAACGAGAACAAATCTGGATAAAATATACAAACATCATATAAGCAAATATTTAACAGACAAAATGTAAGTGATATACATGTAGAATGCTCATAAAAATCATATAAGAATCATTGAGAATACTTACTATAAATCTAGTAACAGGAGACAATGGTTGTAAAGATTGCATGCAGTACCCATGAGCAAACAGGCACCAGCCACCCAGTTACAGCAACGGACAATAAGGCTATATAGATTGATGTTAGTTATAATATTTATTAAATAAAATAGTTTTATGTAATCAACATCCTATCAAAAAATAATACCAAGCCCAAAAGGAATTAAAACAACCCAGGGATCCGATAATGAAATAAACTCCATTCAGTGTTACAAATTGTTATTAAAGAGTGTCACATTAATATTATATTTAAAAGTGAATAAATGTGCCCAGGTATAATCTATATAATTCATATATTATACCAAACTTCTTTAAAAGAAAATATATAAATATATATGAGAGGATCAGTGCAAAGTACTGGTAGTCATTTTAATAAATTGAATAAAGGGGGTCATAATAAAACACTTTTAGCTCAATACATGTAAATAAACTAATTAAGGATGTATTACATATTGCCAATGAAAATACCTGCGATATAACTACCTCTATTCGAAAGAATGGTACCATTCACCAGCTCTAGAATTGATACCAGAAGTGTCCTATTTACAGCATTACAAAGATACAGAGTACATTACTCTGTACCAAGGGCCTTCAGGCAGAGCAGGTGGGTGTGTGTCACTATATGGGAAAAATCCCATCGGCATCGCGGGGGACCTGCTTGGTCAGTCATGTGTACTGATGCACCAAAAGTGACGTCAGTACTAGAAATACAGGGTCGACTTACGGTCTGTGGAGCGCAAATATGCACTCCAACCAGGAAGGAAAAACTGAATAGCCTGTGTATATATTATAGCACCTAGATAGCACTCCCAACATTAATAGAAGCCAAATTGTAGGAGGCTTAAGCAGGTCCCCTAGGAACAATACAGAGCTTACAGAACCTGGTGAGCAAGTAAACTGAAGAACAGATATCAGCCCCGGAAACTGAGAATAAAAAGGAACAAAACGAATTGGGTAAGTCTTAATGTGAAAAGGGTGGAAGAAGGTCTCCCTGAAGCACCCAGAAAGGTGGAAGAGGCTGACTTACCATTTCAGGGGTCGATCCTGGATTACAGAGAAGAATTAGGGAGGATAGCTCCTTTTGGGTAACTCATCGGTCAGAGGGACTAAAGAACAAAGTCTTGGAGGAGGTTAAGAGAATAAATAACCCTGTGTGAGAAAGAAAGAAATGAGCCAAAACCTATATAGTCCCTATACAAAATCTTACAATAGGCTGTCTGAAAAAAAATCTTGTGGATGAAACAAGAATGTCTAAAAGCCTAAATGGAGGTTAAGAAGTGCAGAGAGGATTGACATTAGATCCCACTGTCACAATACAAAAGGGGGGGAAGGTGTAAATCAGGATCATCTGGACAGTCAGAGGGACTTTTTGGGGAGGGTGGCCGTGCAGGTTAGGCATTCCTTTGAAATAAGGGCTTCAAACTTGCACTTTTGGACCAGTGCAGGAGATAAGCAAAGATACTTACGGCAAGGGCATGACAGGTACAGTCTCTATCTGTTCTATCCGGGAAAAAAATCCTTTGCTGGAGTGGAGAGATCTATTTTAAGGGATTTTGAACATAATATATTGAACAATATTTCTGCAATAACCTGACAAAGTAAAATTAAACCCAGAAAAGGGCCTGCTAGTGATAAATGGCATTACCCATCATTATAGCTTGTTTTTTCAAATACAGGAACATCCTCTACTGCAAGATGAATCTCCTTGTAAAGATGGCCCACTGTTAGACAAAATCTATTTCAAACAAAAACATTTCAAGGTGTTTACCCCATAGATGGACACTATAAACAAGTTGTAATGTAAATGCCTTTGGCATTAGGGGCTCCAAGAAAGACCCTAGACTGAAAATCTTGGTTTTTGTTTGCCAGTCTTGAATCCTCCTGTAGCCAACTGTATAATATTAAAGTAAAATGCTTTCAGCATCCCTTTATGGATGAGAAAGAAATGTTTCCTTTACCAAGGCTGGTTATTATCATACTAGTATATGGTAATCAAAATGATTCCTATAGACTGCTATTGAAGCTGCCTTGTTTAATATGATGGAAGATTTAATTCCAGGTTGAGGCATTGTGCTACAATGTACCAGAATAAACCTACCATGCTTTATCTTCTCCAAAACCACATCCAGTGAAGTCACATTACTGGTTTTAGACATTCTATTTATAGTATATGATCTGGTTTTGTTGGATTATGTTTCACAATGCAATGCAGGTACAGTATATATGTATTAGGTGGGATGGAATATAGCAAAGTTGCCCCTTTTTTATATGACCGCTGAGTAAGCAATTGGTTCATCACAGTTAAAGACCACCAGACACGCACAAGTAAAACTACATTTAGCTCACCACAAAAAAGGGGGTTTCCTTTTGAATAACCAAACAAATAACGGGACTTTATAAGCTGAAATTACCAATTTTCTTCAAGAGTTAACATATATAAAAACAGCTTTATTACAAATCACATATTAAAATGTACAACAAACCATAAAAAATATTATTAGCACCAGTATAGATCCCCTTATGGAAACTCTCTAAAATGAGGTGATCCAAACTTCTGCGCGTTTCGCAGCATCTCAGTCTGATTCCTCAAGAAGAGGAGATCTACAATTAAAACCTCAATTGGTATTTTATATCCACAAATCTATCCATACATCTAATATTAATTGTACAGCGCTGCGTAATATGTTGGCGCTATATAAATCCTGTTTATTATTAATAATAATAGAATCCCTTTGAGTTTACTTACTTTTTAACAGAGGAAAGGATTGCATCCATTTCCCATATGGTGCCTCACAAGTGTCTACACAAGAGAGAAGAAATACTCACCTCCTTCCATTGTCCTGCTAGTCCTTATATAATGGCGTTCCCACATGGGGAAAGCATCTGGCTCTGACGAGCTTCCCCCACGTTGGGCACTCTCCGAATCAATACCTAGCAATGCTGTCCTGTAACGTCGGTGATGCGGGGAGCACCCATCACTCAAGGAAGTGAGGGGCGTCAATCCCAGATAGGGAAACGCCTCCTTCCCTCTGAGTTTCAAAACCCCGCCAGATGGCACAAAAAGGGAACTCAAGGAGTTTGTTTAGTAACCATAAAAATATGTGAGATAGGGGGGCCGTGGCCAACCGATGGCAGAGGCAGACGTGCTTTGGTCTAGCTCCGCGATCTGCAGGGAGAATTAGCCTTTGTTTCAGCACAGCAGCGCCTGTATAGCAGCATCCATGGGCCCCAAGATCAAAGGGAGCCAGAAGGGACGACCCGGTGCGGATATACCGGCGTCCAAGACCATTCCTGGGATTTTTCAGCCCAGCATTAAGGCCGCGGCCGACCAGGCCGCAAAGCCGCAGCCTCAATTTAATCCGGTACCCAGATCCGGTTCGCGGGATAGCGTGGATCGGCGCCCTCCCGCGATTGCAGCGCCCATAATGGATCCAGCAGCCACCAGCTCAGCTCATACAGCGGTGACCCCTTCAGAGCAGGTAACTGATTCCCCTGCTTCTTCCCATCTGAGCCCCAGTGCATTATCCTACTCTGATGATTGTTCCAGGCCTTTATTCTCCCAGGAGAGGGATGAGGGTGAATGGGATTGGAAGGCCCACCTTAAAGCACTACCTACTCGCTCCGATTTGGATCATAGCATTGGGAGGCTGGAAGCGAGTTGTAAAGCGGAGTTTCATCATATCCAACAATCCTTACAACAGGTGTCTAATGCTACCACTGTACTACAGAATACCTGTTCAGATCTTTCCTCACGTATATCCTCCCACGACGCCATTTTGGAGCGTCAAGCCGCTCAAATTAACACACTCTATTTGATGCAAGATGATATTGAAAATCGTAACAGGCGCAACAATATTCGCATTCGTGGTCTACCAGAGACAGTACCTAATGCTGAGTTATATAATGCTGCATACGCCATTTTTGCCAAACTTTTGGCGATCCCCCCGGACGTGGACATTGAATTGGATAGAGTGCACAGAACCCTGGGCCCTCGAGGGAGAGATCCCCAGCGACCTAGGGATGTGATTTGTCGTGTCAATTTCTACAGAACTAAAGAGGACATCATAAAGAAGGCAAGAGTTACTGAAAATATTGAATATGCGGGAGCCCGCATACAGTTACTACCGGATTTGTCCAAACATACCCTGGACATGCGGAGAGCGGTGAGACCCCTATTGGACGTGCTCCGGGAACGGAACATCCCCTATCGATGGGGATACCCTTTTCATTTAATTGCTAGATACAACAGTAAAAATTATAATTTCAGGGGTCCAGAGGACTTACCTCATTTTCTGAGGGATCTTCGGCTTCCTGATCTCCAACTGGCTGAGTGGCCTACGGTGCCTTTATTCTTGTCTATTGGAGGCCCCACTCGTTTGGATCAACGCATTACCTCACCTGCTACATCTCCGGTCCGTCCGCGAAGTCCTGGACAAGTGACAGCTTCGGCCCCATTTGCATCTGCTATTCACCCTCAATGATTCTTCGGAATTGGATGGATGGTGTTATGAACGAAGGTGTGGACCCACTGTGCCGCTGGCCAGGTAAACTCTAGAGGGGCGTAACTAAGCAGCCACCCGGTCTTCACTAGAGCCTCTGATGGTGAGGATAGGCTTGGGCTGCGGGGTAGATGGAACATAGGTAGTGTTACCTGAGAGATAGAACCCGGCGCCCATGCCTGCGATTAGGAGCAGCGGCGCCGGCACGACCTGCAGTGCTAACAGATGGATTGCCTGACCCACAGCCTGTCTTTTCTGGACTCGAGAATCTGTTGCTCAACTTCTTAGTACATGTTTATTTTTCTTACCGTTCCCTGATACTGCTGGATGGTTTCTCGCCGAGAGGATGCTCTGCTAAGATTCATTATCTGGTTTCTTGGTTTGGTAATGTATAGCATATCTGTACTATGCAGGGGAGGGGGGGGAGGCTTCTGTTATAATGTATTTCTTGTACCTGGCAGATATGCGTGCATAATGAGGTATACGTTAATAGATTGCCCCCTATCAGTGGATCATCTGTTGCTAGGTCCTGCTGAATCTCTGTGATGTGCTCCCTTGTTCTGACTGGTTTATTGTATTGCCCCCCTGTAGTAGTATTATTAGTATTTTTTTTTTTTTTTTTTTTTGCAGTTATGTTTGGGTCCCTGAAGACCCAATACTTATTGAGTCTCCCCTTCATATAGATCTGCTCTGAGGTCCTGGATGGCCTAATACAATACTGGCTTATCCCCCGTGCAGATCCACTTGTATATTAGTGGTTCCTCCTGCTATCGCTTGGCTATATCACCCCGCATAGGAATACCGCCGGTGTAGGCGGCGAATAAGGAAGTTCCTTATATTTTTTTCTAGTTTGCCCTAGACGCCTGGGAATTAGCCCCCCCCCCCCTTGTTCAAATTACAGACCCATCTCTTTAATTAACGTGGACGCTAAACTGTTTTCTAAACTGATAGCTAATCGCTTGTCTCGACACTTACCGTCCTAAATTCATACAGATCAAGTTGGATTTATTAATGGACGGGAAGCCAGAGATAACACACTGAAAACCATATTGCTCACTCACGCAGCTAAAATAACCAAAACCCCTATGTGTCTACTTTCGGTTGACGCTGAAAAGGCATTTGATAGGGTTAACTGGGCATTTATGCTTCAGTCATTACGCCAGATTGGTTTGGGCCCTCAGATGTTAGCTAGAATAGCTGCCCTATACTCATCCCCTACGGCTCGGGTACGGGTCAATGGTGGTCTATCGAATCCATTCTCTATAACTAATGGCACTAGGCAAGGGTGCCCACTGTCCCCTCTACTGTATGCCATAGTGATGGAACATCTCGCGGTGGCGTTGAGGTCCAACCCGCACGTGCATGGGATTCAAATTGGGAAACATCACTATAAACTGTCCCTATTTGCTGACGATCTATTATTGTATGTGTCTTCCCCGCAGAGCACTATCCCTGCTATATTGGAAGAATTTGAGAAATTTGGGGTTCTTAGTAATGATTGGGAGAAAGCTTTCACCTTGACCCACAAACTGTCTCTCCCTTGTAAGGTCCAAGAGACTAATTATAAAATTATTTCCAGATGGTATTTATGTCCATCTGATATTCATCGCATGTTTCCCTCCCTATCTGATAGGTGTTGGCGCTGCCATTCCCACCGAGGTACAATGTTGCACATATGGTGGGATTGTCCCGCTATTCGTAAGATGTGGTCTCAGGTGGGAGATATTTATAACACTGCGTTTGGATCTGATTTGAGGATTACCTCTCAGATGGCCTTATTATCTATCCTTCCTGGGTCTATTAAGGCTAACAAGAGAGATGTTTTGCGGCATTTTTTTGTGGCCGCTAAATCGATTATTCCCAGGAAATGGAAACAGACTGTAGCACCCTCTCTGAAGGATTGGTTTACAGAACTAGAACAGATACAGCATTTGGAAAGGCTTGTAGCGGAGGATGACAACAAATGGGAACAATACAAGTTGGTTTGGTCCGCATGGGATTGGTTTAAGGAATCCACTCAATTTAAAGGTCTCTGGCAAGGTTCCCAATGAGAGCAGCGGTGCAGGTTAAATTGTTTTGCATAAGTGTATGACAGTTAGTTGGAGTACACGAGCGTGAGGCCAGTCGGGTACCCCCCCCTCCCCTTCCGGGCCATTTTGTTAGTTCCACCCTTTCCCCTTCCCCCCTTTTGTTCTTTTATCTCTACACCAGTGCCTTGTTGAATGGCTCCTCCAGTATACCGGGGGCGCTATCGCTACTCAACACATCTGATCTTCCTGTTTGGATGGTTTCCCTGAGTCATTCCAGGGAGGTTATGTGTTATGTTTATTATATTTAGAGTTTTCATTACCCCCTGATATTCTGTAGTAGCAGCTGTATTTCTTAACATCAGCACTGCCACATATTTAGAACTATTTGTACAAGTGTAAAATATTGTCAATTTGGAAAATGGCTGTACATGTTAGACCAGGGGTTTTAATGGCCCTTCTTCTCCCCTTTTATTTTTGTATTTGATTTGTCCATTACTTGTACTGTATAAATATATGAAAATTCAATAAAACTGATTGAAACGAAAAATATGTGAGATAGGAACTGAGCATTTTTTGTCAACAATAGGTAAAGAACATAGAATAAAGCATGACGTGGGCCTTTAGGTAAATAATTTCCAACACTGCCCCTGATTCATCATTGAAATCCGCGATCGCTAGAAGCGCAGCTTTTCCGGTTGTTGAATAGCGCGATCGCGCACGATTCCGGATCGCTAATACGAATGCGCGACCGATAATCCGATTTTGCTTGATGAATCAGGGGCACTGTGTTAATCATCTGATACACCCTTATCCACAATCTGGAGACTTTGGGACAAAGCCACCAGATATGGCCCATAGTACCTTTCACAGCACATCCTCAAAAACAAATTGGTGATAATGAGGGGAATGCGTATGCTATCCTAGCAAGAGTAAGGTACCACCGCATGAGAACTTTTTAGGATTTTTCCAAAGCAATAACATTCCTGGAGCTTTTGGGGATAGCTAACCATAAGTTCGAAACATCATCCTCTATAAAGACTATTGACAGTTCCTTTACCCACACTGACAGAAAAGGTAATGGACTTATTAAACCACGTAGTGACAATGGGAACATACAAAAAAGAGCTCCTACCATAACTGGATTATCCCTGCACATATGCTCAAATTCACACACAGATAGAGGGGACTGGACCCTGCCCAACAAACTACCAAGAAAATGTCGAATTTGCAAACAGTGAAAAAGTTCTCGGTTAGGTATAACATATTTCTCCTTTAAAAAAGAGAAAGTACGTACTCCTGAGATGGAGCGCAAAGACCCCACAGTAATAGGATTATGTTGAATCCACCACTCAAAATCCAGTTTATTAGAAAAAACAGGTAGAAAAAGGGGGTTGTCAAATAATTCCCTCAATGGACAGTAGCCACTAATAAGTTTCGTCTTAATCTTAACCAAATCCCAAATTTGAAGCATATGGAACAAAAACGGACTCATAGTCTTCGGTCGAATAGTCTGAGGGCTCCAAAACAAATTTGCCACAGAGCCCTGGTTGATAAGCTCCCTACCTTTTATAATGAGGAGATGGGAGTCCCTTCTCCCTCCAGCATCCTCCAGGTTGCCCCAAGCCCCAAGGATTGCCCTCCTCGAAGACCACAGACTGAGGTGAACAGGGCAGACCACAAGGTGAGCCCACTGCATTCTGTCTCTCCCTCTGCTCACTTTGATAGCCCTTCTCAAGCTTCCCAAAGTCCCGCTCCAGTCCAACACTCTCCAGTTTTGGACAGAGATCAGTGTTTAAACAATATTCACACCATTGATTACTTTGAAAATTTCAAGAAATGCTTGGTGGACACTCTGCGCTCAGAAATTGCCATACTTAAATGTGATATGACACACTGCATTGAAGAGGCAGAGAAAGCTACTGATGATCTAAGGGGGCATGTAACTGAGCATGCCTCTGTCCTAAAGGAGCATTCCAACCCTACTGGAACAGCTGTTTGTGCACCATGATGATTTGGAGAATAGAAGCAGGCGCTACAAAGTGCGTATTAGGGGCCTTCCAGAGTCATTTGAAACCAAGGATCTCTCTGGGGCCATCCTAGCCTTTTTAATGCTGTTCTAGATAAACCAAACGACTCCTCCCTAGAGATAGATCCCATCCATAGGGCCATCGGCATGCATGCTTAAAAAAAGTCAAAGATGAGATCATGAGACGGGCCCGGGACCAGGATGATATCCTATTTAATGACACCAAGTGCTGTTACTTCATGATTTACGCTGCCGCACATTGGTGCAACACAGATCACTAAAGCCACTACTAGAGGTGCTCCGCGCTCAAAATATCCGCAATCGGTTGGGTTTCCCCTTCCAGCTTACTGCACTGGCGGACCTCTCAGATATTTTGGATGTTTTCAACCTTACGGAAATAGATATCCCAGATTGGCCATCCCTACTATCTACAATACCTCACCCACCAGTGGACGCATGGCAGCTCTCCACTAGGAAACGCGTGCGTTCGCAAGGGAAAACCCGACCAAGAATGCTCGTCAATGAAAACTTTTGGATAGGTGAGATCACGTTGAGTGCTTCTATATGTATCTTTTGCACCTCCTAGAACTTTGTGGTTTATTCAATTACTACCTCATATAATGATTAAGTAATTCCTAACTAAGGGGTCCAGTGACCTGGTTTTTGTATTAGTATATTTTGCTGTATTTCTTGGTTTTCTTCTTTTCCTACAGTCCACTCTAGAACATCTTGAAGAATTCAGAGAGGGTATTCTGGTGCTAGGAGGGGATTTTAACTTCACTCCAGAACCAGCTGTGGACTCCACTAGGGATGTCTCTGGTGGAGCACCTAGAGGGAGTAAAAGGCTTCAAAGGTGCTTACTCCACCACCAACTATTGGATGCTTGGAGAATCATTAACCCCCGTGAAAGGGACTTTACATTCTTTTAACACCCCCAAATGTCCTACTCCAGAATTGATCACTTCTGCATTCGCCAAGCGGATCTGCATAGAATTAAAGGGCGCACGATTGGGGAAATGTTCCTCCCTGACCACTCCCCGGTGATTTTACTTATTCAACTCACTAAAGTTTGTCCAAAAGCTTGGAATTGGAAACTAAATGTAAATCTCATGAAAGGATCTGGTGGTGACAAAAGAAACTGAGAAAGAATTACATGCATATTTTGCCACTAACACTACGCAGGACAGTAACCCCTCAGTAGTTTGGAAAGGCCCATGAGGCTGTCATTAAAGGTCATTTAGATTAACATGGAGCAAGAGTAAAAAAGGTGAAGCAGCAAGAAATTGTGCAGCTTCTTGACCACAGAGAGCTAGATAAAGCACATAAAAGAGACCCGAGGGCGGAACTGACTTATTGGTTAATCTTTCTGGGATCCCAATTATCGACTCTGTCTTAATAATGCCAAAGCCTTCTTAGATAATGCAGGCCATCCTATTATGAATATAGGAATAGGTGTAGTGGCACTTTAATGAGAGCCCTGGGGGGGACACCTTTGTCCCATTCATATTTGATCGGACAGGAGTGTAGAATGTGCTCTGGTTGGGGTGCCTTGGATTTAACAACGGACCAATAGATCTTACAAAGGGGAAAGGTTTATTTACAGCTTAGGATAATATTTACATATGATTTTCAATACAAAAGGGAAGCAGGTAAAGGGTATATAGGCCCTCCCCCTTTCCCTTGATTCTTCCCAACCAAAGTTTTTTTTTTTAAACTTCTCTCATTTCACCCTTTCCCTTCCTTTTATCCCTCCACCTTCATAAATAAATTGACAAAATCAAAAGTGGATCCAGGAATATAAAATAAGAACACACCTTTCACATCCAAAATCGTGTAGAAAAAAAAAGTTTTGGGGGTTATATTTCTATTTGTGATCTAGCCTAATCCTAAATCGCATACTGAACAGCATAAAATTTCAAAAGACCAACATTAAAGACAAGACTTGGGGAGGAAAGAATACTGTAAGCTGTAGGGAGATCTCTCTCTCCTTCTTTACCTTCTGACTAGAACAATAGGTCTTCCATGGATCCCATACTAAGTTGAACTTAGCCATCCCATTTTTTTAAATATGAGTCATCTTATCATTAACCATAATCCAGTCTATTTTGGGGAAAAAAAGGGTTGAGTGTAATATTAGGTGGGTCCAAGATTTTGCTAATGTTATTCTAGCCAATAGCATCAATTTTAAAAGTTTCAATGAGGGTTTAGGAACCTTTAGTTCACATATGCTAAATAGAGCAATAGGTGGAGAGCATAATATGTTGCTCTCTAACACTCTCTGGAAAATAGTGAACATCTATTTCCAAAACGATTGAGCAACAGGACACAACCACCACATATGTGACATTGTACCAATGGTGTCACAACCTCTAAAGCATAGCGGAGATACTAACAGGTTACATTTAAAGAGCCGTTCGGGCACCAAATGCTGTCTTAATATCACCTTATAATTTGCCTCTATCAAAGAGGAATTGAGAGAAATCTTTGAAAGTGAAAAAAAATATCTTATTCCATTCCTCTCCTCTCTGGAAAATGTGAGCCCCCCTCCAGGAAGACGGAAGTTATAGTGAACTGATTTGGGCAGAAACTGCCACCAAATGGTCAAACTGGCCAATATGGTAATGATCCTCAGGCATGCACTCATTGAAGATCATTGTCTCTGTTAAGCAATCCTTTGATGTTTGAGGGACTGCATCTGTCTCCACAGATAATGAGGTTTATAGCTTGTTTCCAAGAAGGCAGAATTGTCTTTACATACAAGTCATATTCGTATCAATTTTGGTCACTTCCAACAAGGAGTTAAGAGATTTCTGGTTCAGGACATTGTGGAGGAATTCAAAAAGTTCTTCTTGCTCTGTACAATATTATTGCAATTGACCCTGCCTCTCCATCTCCCTCTGTAGTAATGGCTACCAAGGAGTACTTGACCAGGGTCAGGATGCCCATGCTTTGCTCCAGTGATATTGAAGTATTGGAATCCCCATTAGCGGAGAGGAAATTCTTAAAACAATAGCATGTACACCTTCTGGTAAGACGCCTGGACCAGATGGTTTCTCCCTAGCTCTTTATAAACAATTTCAGGAGATATTGGTGCCCCATATGGTAGACACTTTTAATGCTATTTCAGGAGGGGTGGCTCCACATCCAGACTTCCTGAGGGCACATATCACAGGGATTTCTAAGGAGGGAAAGGATCCGGCCAACTGCTCGAACTATAGACCCATCTCCTTACTCAACCAGGACCTAAAACTTTTTGCTAAAATCCTGGCAATGAGGTTACAGAAGGTCATTGGAAAATTAATCCACACTGACCAGGTAGGCTTTGTCCCCTTGAGGGAAGCGCAAGATAATAACATTAAAGTGCTTAATAGATTCAGGTGGCCTCTACACACTCTTCACCTGTCTTCCTGCTGTCCACGGATGGAGAAAAGGCATGTGATAGAGTGGACTGGACATTCATGGACCAGACCTTGCTGCATATTAGCTTGGGGCCGAACATGTTAGCCTGGATTAGGTCACTTTAGCCGCAGTTAGGGTCAATGGTACCCTTGCAGAATACTTTCCCATATTAAATGGTACTTGTCAAGGGTGCCCTCTTTCTCCACTCCATATTTGTTTTGACCTTAGAGCTTTTGTTACGAGCTATAAGGGCCAACTCAGACATTGTAGGGCTTAAATTAGGGAAGACAATGTATAAAATTGCAGCGTTTGCAGAAGATCTGCTGTTTGTCCTCCCCAACCCGGCAACCACACGCCCGAACATCATGAAGGAATTAGCATTGTATGGCACCCTTTCACATTTTAAAATCAATTATAGTAAAGCAGAGGCACTGAATCTTACATTAACCCAAAAACAGAAGGTTCAAACCGTTAGGAATTTCTCTTTTAAATGGGCAGCGGATTGCCTTGGACATTTGGGTGTTTTCTTGGCCAGGGATTTATCAAAAATGTATATTTTAAAATTCTCCCCACTTTCTCAACAGATAAAAGCTGACTTACTGATTTGGAGGTCGCTGATGATATCCTGGTCTTGGTAGGATTCAGGTGCTTAAAATTAATGTACTGCCAAGGTTTCTGTATCTTTTCATACCTTGCCAATTTGGCTCCCCAAGTCTTTTTTTGACAAAGTTAATGTGGACATTTTTCGGTTTATTTGGGGGTATTGCAAGCCTAAACTAAATCGTAACCTTTTATTTCAACCCAAGACAACTGGGGGTCCAGGTGTCCCTAATTTGTAAAAAAATTATATGGCCACTCACCTAGTTAGGGCGTTAGATTGGGTAAGACATGGTTCCGCCAAGCAGTGGGTGAGACTGGAGCAGTTGGCTGGAGGTCAAAGTTTGTCTTTGGCATCCTGGTTGGATAGTGGTGTAACTGGGAAGCTTAGACAACACCCTTTGATTGGCCCCACCCTGAGAGCGTGCTCAAAAATGTTCCCCCTTTCTCATATAGCACCAGCCCCTTCCCTGCTATACCCGGTGTTGGAAAACCCAGCCTTTGTACCAGGTATAGATGACCCGTATTTTGTCAACCTTGAAGAGCTGGGCTACCATAGGGCAGTGCACTTTTTCTGTAATGACTCCTGGCTACGGTTGTCGGACCTGGCTAGCCTGGGCGATTCGAAACCATTTGGTTTCTGGAGAGCAAGACAAATGGCTCATTTCTTATTCTTTACCACAGAGTAATGGGTTTGCCAGACCGCTAACCCTGTTTGAAGCCCTGTGTGGGGATAGACAGACACATTCTCTCAGCCCTGTATGCTATGTTTACTTCCCCACCCGGGGTTAGCCCTCCCTCGTATATGCTTGGGTGGGAGAGTTAAATATTACACTCGATTCTGAGCATCGACAGAAAGTGATTTGGTTAACCCACCATACGTCAGTTAGTAGTAAGTTCCAGGAACTTAACTACAAAATTCTGATTAGATGGTATCGTACCCCTGTTCTGTTACATAGGTTTTACACATCAATCTCAGGCCGATGTTGGCGTTGAGGTGGAGGATGGTACATTGCTCCATATTTTTTGGTCATGCCCGGTCTTACGTCCTTTTTGGAACAAGGTCAGGGAAATTGTACAAAAAGCGCAATGGTTCACAATTATTAATGATATTATGCTTATGGATATTAATATATTATGCTTATTATATTATGCTTTGCCAACTAAAGGAGACTGTTTCAAGTACCTCATTTTGGCATTTCCTAGCCTGTCATTTGAAAAAAAATAGGGGCCGGTGTGTTTGATGGTCCACAGATTCGGCAGTCTATCAAAGATGAACATCAGGACAATGTCAGAAGTCGAAAAGAATGCCTGGTTATCAATCAAAACCATTGTCAAGGACTTTCCTGGAAACACACGAGCAAAGAGACGGATATTGTGCAGAAACTTTTGGAGAGCTACAAAATGCTTGGTAACAATATGAGCATCAAGGTGCATTTTGTGCATAGCCATCTTTTCTAACTTTCCAGAAAACCTTGGTGCAGTCAGTGATAAGCAAGGTGAACAATTCCATCAAGATTTGAAGGTTGGTATCAGGGGAGATGGGATGTACATAGGATGGCTGACTATTGTTGAAACATCTGGCAGAATTGTCCTAACACTGAACACTCCAGAAAAGCTGTAAGTGTACATTTTTACCTTAACCACTTACCTGAATAATTTTCAAATGTTTTACTGTAAACAAATGTCATAAAGTAACAATAAATCCTTTTTATGAACAAAAGAAATTTAAATATACAGAACATTCAAGTAATTATTTCATTGTATGTAAAATGTGTATGCTTTTTGACAAAAATGGTGGGTACCCTGTGTCGTAAAAACTGGATCTGATAGCAAAAAAATGGGGTAATTTCCTTAAAGTTGTAACTCAACAAAAAATGTGTTCCCCAGTGTTATTTTTGTGCCCTGGTTTGGATCCTCCTGTATAAGCCCTGTCTGTTAGTGAATTAGACAAAAATAAAACTGTTATACCCTCCTCCAGGCACCAGTCTTTTAATCGATAGCAGTGTGGATGAACAAATAACAGCAAACACAGCAGTGAGTTAGAAAACAATTTAAGGAAAACATAGTAAAGGTTTCTCCTGTCCCCCAGTTAACTGACATTAAAAGCAGGTACAAAAGATATTGGTAGGAAACTTAGGATGACAGATAAAGGAAACCAGACCCCTGTTGTGATATCCTTCTAACAGCACAGCTAATTTAGAAAGGAATGCAGGTAAACAAAATGTGGTTGGAAGCATCAAAATTTAGAAAAAGAGTAAAACTTGCATGGGTTTATTCCCAGAAGACCAGACAAAAATAGGACCAAGATGGTCCTATGATTTGCTATGGTCTACCCACCAAAAATTAATGTAAGAAAATAAAGCAACACCTGGGAAAGGTGATAAAATAATTTTATATATGCTGCAATCTCAATTCAATTCTCCATAACTGATTGAAATATCTCCCACTTCATTCACCAGCAGGTATCTACCAGCCTTGTGTTTGTTTTTTTTTCCCCAACTGGAGCACATCCTCTGGATCATCAACCATTTCTTAAGACTCACCTCACATGGATTACAATGTATCCAGCACATGCTTTTGATCTGCGAACTTACTGCTACCCCTGAAGAAGCCTTTATCAGGCGAAACACAACGGGTATCACAAGTTTCACGTATGCAATCTTATACTTCACACTGTTGCTTCTAAATTGATGAAATATTGTACTCACTGTGACTAAATGGTTGATGTCTAGTGCCTTTATGGCCTAATAATGATTGCATATGGTCCTAGGTCTCCACAAAACCAAGCACCAATTTGTATTGTGTATGAGAACTTATTAATACAATACATTATTTGCCTCCAAAACCCGTTTGTTGTATTTTCTATCCCAATTTAGTAGTTATAAATACCAGGATGGTAATTCAAGGACTGCATATCCGTACAGCAGAGGCAGCAGGGTATAAACAGTGAACCTTGACACATGTCAATTTCTTTAAAATGGCAATTATGACAACAATCATCTTATGCATATCGTGTTTCTGGCCTTTCTAATACATCAATATAATGTAATTGGACCAATAGCTGGTGTCTAAAAATCATTATAGAAACAAGACAAGTAGACTGGTTTTTACTGGTACAGCTTCCAAACAATGCACCTAGCCTTGACAGCGAACCACAATTATTATCATGGTCTTAGACAAGGCTAGCAACAGACACTAATGCTCACCCAACCTTGCAGAGGTAGGTTTGAAGCCCAGGTCTAAAAAAAAACAACAAAAAAACAGATACTACATTGACCTAACAACTGCAAAGATAAATTCTTGTCAATGACTATTGTTAATCACTATTATTTCTCAAATAAAAGTGAACACTGATAATTATGCACGTTTGTTAATTAGGCAAAACCTATATCAGAATCTTGGGTAGGGTTTTGGAGGAGAAATATCCTAGAAGGCAAAAATTTTAGCATTACATAATGCTTTTATTGGTCTTGGATACTATTGACAGGTTATGATTTATAAAAGTCACTCTAATAACTAGTGATAAAGACAGAGAGGGTACAGAGCTACAAGGTTAACCAGTAAAGCCGAATAGACCATCCTAGTATAGGCAGCAGCGAATACTAAGGATGTAAATTACCAGCCAGTTGCTTTTAAAAAGCTGATTAGGGAGTAAAAGGAAGAATTTGATAACCTCTATCAACATTTATCAACAAGGGTGTGTTCCAATAGTGGTACTTACTAGATAAAAGCTTGTTAGTATTATTACATTTGTCTGCTTTTTGATGGGAGGTAAAGGTAAAATCTTAGTAATAAAATGAACTCATTCCAAGCCATTGCATGTAGCTGTAAATGTTTTCCTAATGACCATTCTACTAACAGGCAGAACATATACCCCATAATTCACGTGTCCCTAAATAAATAATAAAAGAAAAGAAGAAAACAGGTTGATCTTAATCGTGGGTACATGGAGCTTTATTGTGACAAGCAGAAAAAAAAAGGCTGTGGATTCTGCTCTACCAATGAGCATACAGGTGACATTACACTATATAACAGTTGAACACATTTTCTTGTGGTGGGAGACACCCAGCTAAAACATCCATGTGCAGTCTCTTACAGGACATTTGCCTGGGGTTTAAGTGCTTTTATACAACAGCTGGTGGTGATATTGATGAGGAATTCCTGTCATGGTTTAAATAAACTAGCAAATAATTTATTCTATTTTGTAATAAAATAGATTACGTGTATAAAGACTATCCTAGACTGAAATCTATAATAAAAATGGATGATGGACAAGATACAGGGTCAGCTTTATCTTCCTGTTTTCTTCAAACGTAATCCAAAGTTTGTGGTATGTATGTAAAAATAAGCAATGAGATCCTCTCAGCATGCAAAATGCTAATGTGGCAAAAAAAGGCTCTTTCCTCCTCTCCAAAAAAAAAAAAAAAAAAAAAAAATGATTGTGCAGTGCATGAAGGGAGACTTTGGTTCATGCAAGTTATGCTCTGCAAGTGGTTGCCGTTATTTCAGTCTGAATGTCCAGGAAAAAAAAGCACCTATTTTTCCTTTCAGCCATTTTCTTTCCACAACACTAAATGGATACTGTGATCAGGCATACTTGTGGCAAAGACCAATCCAATGTCATTAATACCATCCAAGCCGTTCAACCATTCCATTTCTCCTGCTAGGAAGCTGGAGCCCCTCTTGGACTTCCTATACTCTGGCAAGGGCCAGCGGCTGATCACTTTCTCAGTCCGTAAATCCATAATATACAAGTGGTGGTTGTCAAACAAAAGAGCAAATATGTCACCAAAGCCGAGAAGAGAAAGGCTGGTAGAGTCCGGCATTTTGATAATTCTAGAATAAAATAAACATTAAGACAATAAAATTGAACAAACTTTAAAGCAGACTAAATTTGACATCAGAGGGCTCTAATGGTTAGACTTCTGTATAAATTTCCTGTATTCTTCACACCTGACACAATATTATGAGGATTCCTACTCTTCTTGGTAATTTTACCATGAAGAGTAGGATCAAGACCACTAAATGTTAAGAGATCTCACTAGTAGGGATCTAAAGGAAGAAACAGATGACCTGTTCCGACACCGAATAGTGCCTACACTACTCTTAGTGTGAATTACCTGCTGTGTGTGCGACTGCTACACTTCAGAGATTCTCCTTACAAATTTGAGATTTTTCACTGTAACTAGTATAAGCTGTACACAAAGTGGTAAAATAAAGTTTACAATTTATTTATAGTGGACATTGAACTGTTTACATACACAGATTTTGAGGAGTTGAGAAATAGTCTGAGGCAGTAAAATTCCAGTTAATTGAAATCATATGACTGAAGGACTTACAGTTTCTGTTTGTTTGCTGCAATCTTAGTTGCCCACATCAGAGAGTGTTAAGGCAATGCCATTTATCTCAGCAAAGAATAGTGGCAAGGACAGGCTGTGTGTACTTCTTCTAGGAACCCCTAGCCACCACACATCTGCCTATCCCACACATCAGATAATTGGGCAGTCTTGCTGAAAACTGCTTGACCAGTTGATGTCACTTCATGTCTATGGGCTCCTACTGAGTTGTATCCCTAGCAAAGACATAATGGGTAACATGCCCATTGTTTTTACAACATTTCATTTCCTATGTTTTGTGTATTTAGAAAAGAGAAGGAACAGTTTAGGCAGTATTAAGTACTGCTGACACTGAAGACACTTGTCATTACATGTTAGGCACACCACTGAATGGCCCTGATCCTTGCCCAGGTTTTACAGAGGATTGCCTAGTAGGGCTATTAATGGTCTGTTTATGCCCAATATACACAAAAAGATATTATACCTTGATGGAATAAACTACAGATCTTTCTGAGACATCTAGTCATATTTATCTGTTTTTTTTGAGGCTTCTTATATCTAACTGTTTGTAACTTGGGTATTTATCTTCAAGTGAAGACTCCAGTCTTCTTTTAAACTGGGTGATTGGCAGGGTGGTATCAAGTGACTGATGACACACAAAAGAAAACATTTCCACTGTCTATCACATCTAAACAGAGGTAAGTGAGGAGTCTTCTATTTACCTTAAAATGTCATAGCTGGCAAAGTCCCATTGGTAGAGTCCTAATGCTGAGCTGCACACGATGTATCTGCCATCGAAATGCAGGCGTGGCTGCAGCGTAATGCTACGGTCATCCGACACATACAGTGTTTTCAAACATTTGCAGTTAATTTCTCTGCCAATTGGCCAAATCTGCAACGCAAACAATAATATACTCATAATCTCTACAGCGTACAGCACAAAATGAAAAAGCTTTGTGACCAGAACACAAATCCTTTGTAAAAGAAAACTGTGTAAATAAATAATAATAATATTAGTTTGTATAGTTAATTAAACTTCATCAACGGAATAGACGAGTCACTGTATGAGTAAGACTGCCTCGCAATAGTTGTAGAAGGTGACTGGAGTTTTTAATTTAGAATATAAAGTATCAGACAATCTGAATGCAATCCCCTTAAAAAAAGCCTTTTTTTACAGTGTGTGTAAAAAAAGGAGTCCAGCATTATTTATTTAAATAAATTGCCACTTGATAAGGGGGAGAAAGAAAAAAGAATTATTGCAAAACACATAGAAAAAAAAAGACCTGTGCACAATATAAGGTATATTACTACCACAACATTACCACCTAACTCCAGGTTTGTTTTTTTACTTACCTCTGTAACATGGGGGGGGGGGGGTTCTTTTGTATTTCCTGTCCTTGTAAGACCAGGACAAGCGTGCGGAGGTGAAAAGGCCTGCCAACAGTGTATCATTTATATATATACTGATATTTCTATATATAAAAACAGGAAACAATTTTAAACATACAGAACCAAAGTACCTTAATTTCATATTTATCTGCGCTTAGAAGGATGTAATCTCCAGGAATATGCATGACGGATTTCACCTCACATCTCTGTAAGACCACCTAAGGGTATACATAATGTTTGTGTTAGCTAAGTATACAAATACAACAGTTAACAATACTATTTTTTTAAGGTGTGTGTACATAGATGATAGTTGTTTTTAGTGACAATTTATATGAACTAGCAGAATGAGGGCAAAATAATTTTTAGAGCGGGGTCTGTCCTAAAAATGTGGGGTTTTTTTAATAGTAAGTTGTGAAGAGTGATACAGTTTGAGTTAAGGTCAGCATTCTCCAAAGAATAGGTACATATGACAGTTGATGCCTTGCACAGGTGGAAGAAAGAACAAGCTAGAAAAACTAATATTACTTCTTTCTAGATACATTTTTTTATTATAATCAGTTGACATGATCATTCTATAACACGTTTATTAGAATGAAAAAATCTATATATTTATAAAATTGTATGTATGTATGTTCTACCATCACTCGAAAACGCATTGAGGCATTTCAACCAAACTTGCCATACATATGACTGAGACTCATGTAAGTGCACCTATCATCTTTGTACAGCGCTGTGTTATATGTCAGAGCTATATTTGGATGAAACGATTGGAGACATTTCAACCAAACTTGCTATACATATGACAGACTCATGTGAGTGCACCACTGATCTTTGTACAGTGTTGTGCTATATTTGGATGTATGTATGTATGTGATCACTAGAAAATGCATGGAGACATTTAAACAAAACTTGCTATACATATGACTGAGACTCATGTGAGTGCATATGTCAGCTATATTTGGATGTATGTGTGTATGTCATCACTAGGAAACGCATGGAGACATTTCAGGCAAACTTGCTAGACATTTGACAGACTTATGTGAGTGCTGATCTTTGTACAGCGCTGTGCTATATGTCAGAGCTATATGTGGATATATATATATATATATTACACATACATACACACACACACAATTGAGTCAATAAATATTCGGAAACAACTTTTTTCTAATTTTGGTTCTGTACATTACCACAATTATTTTAAATGAAACAACTCAGATGCAGTTGAACTGCAGACTTTCAGCTTTATTTCAGTGGGTTGAACAAAAGGCTAAAAATGTGAGGTACTAAAGCCTTTTTTTAACACAATCACTTCATTTCAGAGGCTCAAAAGTTATTGGACAATTTAAAAAGCTGAAAATAAAATGTTCATTTCTAATACTTGGTTGAAAACCCTTTGCTGGCGATGACAGCCTGTTGTCTTGAACTCATGGACATCACCAGATGCTGGGTTTCCTCCTTTTTAATGGTCTGCTAGGCCTTTACTGCAGCGGCTTTCAGTTCCTGTTTGTTTGTGGGCCTTTCTTTCCGAAGTTTAGTCTTCAACAAGTGAAATGCATGCTCAATTGGGTTCAAATCAGGTGACTAACTTGGCCATTGAAGAATATTACACTTCTTTGCTTTATTAAACTCCTGGGTTGCTTTGGCTTTTTAAGATATCCAAGTCTACTGAAATGAATTGTGTAAAAAAAAGGCTTTAGTGCCCCACATTTTTATGCAATCTTTTTGTTCAACCCACTGAAATAAAGCTTAAAGTCTGCAGTTCAACTGCATCTGAGTTGTTTCATTTAAAATTGTGGTAATGTACAGAACTAAAATTAGAAAAAAGTTGTCTCTGTCCAAATATTTCTGGACCTAACTGTAGATATGTGTATGTGAGCACTAGGAAACGCATGGAGACATTTCAAGCAAACTTGCTAGACATGTGATGGAGACTCATGTGAGTGCACAGCTGATCTTTGCACAGCGCTGTGCTATATGTCAGAGCTATATTTGGCTGAAACAATTGGTATATATATATATAGGTGTGTGTATGTCATCACTATGAAACGCATGGAGATATTTCAAACAAAATTGCTACACATATGACTAAGACTCATGTGAGTGCACCTCTGATTTTTGTGCAGCGCTGTGGTATATGCCAGAGGTATATTTGCATCTATGTATGTATGTGTATATGAATTGCTCAGCACAGTGTTCCTTTTGCTTATATTTTTACATACTTTTTTTTTTAACTATAATATAAGATTGCAATAAATAAATACCCGGGCTAGTGGCTTTAATAAAAATAGAAAATGTTACACTTATATTAGATAGGCCACACACAAACAGTGCTAATCTATCAAATAATTATGTGAACTATGAGGATAGCTAATATCAGTCAGTCAGTAAACCATCGCTGAAAGTAATCAGAAACCTGCCTTGGTGACCCACTCAGTGTGTCCAGTGAGTGTATTCAAGCATGATCCGGAAGATAAGGCCCAGATTTTCACAGTGTTATCCGCAGAGCCACTGACCAGTATGTCCAGTTCATCATTATAGTCCACACTAAACACTGCACAGAATGGAGACAAGAACAACATTTGTCACCATATTCGATGAATGTACATACATACTGTTACATACAGTAACCTCAGCTGCATCATTTCATGGCCTACCTTACACTAGAAAAAGCCAAGTATTCATCTGATAAGTCAGCTAAACACTTTTCTTTCTATATCCATCAAAAACAAGCATACACGTTCTATGTATTTTATCTGGAACAGATACAATTCAATAGAGTTGGGGGTTCATGCATAGAACACTGTACCCTATCTACTAACCCCAACATTTGGCACACACTATAGGGGAAGGCCTCGAATTTAAATATTACACGCATAGGGTGGCCTTGCAGCACAAGTGTCCATCTGGGTGACTATCTGCTCAGAGTTTTATGTTATTCCCTTGTGTTGATTTCACTTTTTGTGATTAGCTTTCCTTTCAATTGATGCTATGATGTGGGTATGACTGTGGTGGGGATATTAGAGAATAAACTGATGTAATGTATCAAGTGGAACTTCCACAGCACAGAAGTAATATGTACTCGTAATAATTACACTAACAAGCATCAAAAAACAATAATGAAGAATACATAAGGAGCATTAGTTCTTATATATTTTGCAGCAGGAAGTATGTAAGACTCCAAGAGGGGATAACACCTGATATCCTCAAACAGCGGGTCCTGTAGACCCCAAAATCATGAAGCTGAGAAGCAAGTGCCCCCTGTAAATAGGATAGCAGTTTTGGGAAGGTCATTATTATCAGAGCTTTGTATGACCATTTAGATTTTACCATCCACAGAATCCTTACACTCTCGGATGAGTACCCCCAGCCATTTACCTTAATGCTTCTCTGTAAGCTGCTTACCTGCCCCTGTATGACCCCGGAAGTGCTGAATTCTGGCCCCTGAGCTCCAGTCCCAACAGGCCACTGTGTTATCGAAGGAGCCAGTGATGAGTTTCTGTTCATCAAAAGTTACAGCAGCACATGTGTGTGTCTGAATCCCATATATACATTGTCCAGTGCTGACATCCCATAGTTTGGCGGACAAGTCATCTGAGCCTGTAAGAGAGAAAGTTTTTTGTAGCCAACAGACAAAACATCCAAGTACCAGTAGGATCCATGTGTGACTGATAGATAAGACCTACACATATGGGAAAGATCTATGTGTGACTGACATTTATTAGCTGACTAATAGATGACTATAGAGTCATCTATTAGCTAATAAATGTCTGTCAAATGTTGTGCTTTTTGGCAGGTTGTGTGCATAGGTTGTACAAGCAGTAGTCTGGTGTAGTCAGGGTTGGCCAATTTTGGTGCAAGGTGTAGCAGTGCTAGTCCATTGGAGTTGACCTTTATTCACATATGCTAAAAAGTGTTGAGTTTAGGGAAGATCATGTTGCAGGCACTAATTTTGTGAAGAGTTAGAAGAGCTGGCAGTTATAGGACTAATACCAGGAACTGCTGAATACTAGAGGAAGAACACAATACATCTCCCAATTAAAAGAGGGAGGATAACACAGCAGACACTAACCTGTACAGAGGAGACCGTCTTTGTAATAAAGTGCATAAACTCTGGCACTATGCCCAATGAGTGACGCAGTCTGAAATGCTTCATGGTTAGCCAGCTGTTTCATTCGCAAGACAGCCTTCAGGTAAACTTTCTTCCAGTGAAGAGTATCCTGCACGGTGTCATCAATCTGCCAGCCCAAACTCCGACAAGCTGTCTGCCACACCTCTGTACAGGCACTTATCACCTTGTTCCATTGCTTGGAGACCAGGCAGCATGTGAGTAAGGTCTGTGGGTCCAGCCACTTAAGCAAGTAGAAGCTGAGCTCCAGTGGAAGAAGTTTTAGAAAATCTCTTTTCAGAAGAGTCTCTAGATTATTGGAGAGATGCCTTAGCTGCACAGCCCCACTCAGGCTGATCAAGTGATCCAAAGTCTCATTTTTCTGTAGCTCAGTCAAGGTGAAGAAGGATGCTGAAAGGTTTTCAAGCCATATTTCGAAATCCTTTTTATCCATAGGTTTCTGGTAGCAGTAGGCTGGGGAAAAACATATATTCACCAAAATGTCATCCAGCAAACTAGGCAGGCCATGTTACACGCAGACCTCTTTTGAAAAGACCAAGACTGATATTTATTAAGATATTTATTTATTGGACTGACATCCATCAAGTTTAGACACAACTGCAAATTTTGAGCAAAGCAAAGGTCTCTCTCCCTCAACAGCTGCCATTTTAACTAAACGGGAGACAAACTACACTTTCAATGGCATTGGAGTCAGTTCTCTGCATTAAACATAACTCCTTAGAAATTATAACTGAATATTTTATCACCTCCAGCTCTCACACCTCTGCTGTAGCTGGTCAGCACTATTTCTCAGGACTACCGTATTTTTTGCCGTATAAGACGCACTTTTTCTTCCCCAAAACTGGGGGGGGAAAAGTTAGTGCGTCCTATATGACAAATGTGTTATAAAATAATTAAAATAATATACTCACCCGATACCCGATCCTGCGTGTCTCTGGCTGCATGCAGCGTGTCTCTTCTCTCCTCTGCCAGCATCGTGTCTTCTCCTGTCTGTAAAGCAGAGCGAAAGAAGCCGGCACAGCGCCACCTGCTGTTCCCTGTCCTAACTGCCGTACAGTGGAAAAAAAGCACAGAGTGATCAGAAGGGGAATTTGAATGACAAAAAGTGATCAGAAGGGAATTTTGAATGACACAGAGTGATCAGAAAGGGAATTTGAATGGCACATGAGTGATCAGAAGGGGAATACCGGTATGAATGGCACATGAGTGATCAGAAGGGGAATAATCTTTCAGTCTTTTTTTTCTAGAATTTCCTCCTTTAAAATTGGGTGCGTCTTATATTCCGGAGCGTCTTATACGGCGAAAAATACGGTAAGTTAAGTTTTCCCCTTTGAAGCTTCCTTTTGTTTTTTGTTCTAACAAAAGTAAGAGACAAATTCTATTAGGAGTGGCAGTGGTATAAGATTTGTAGCCTCACCAGAAACATTTTGTAGCCTTATATTTCCTTAAAATTATTAACTCATTTTAACCTATAAAAGCAGTTGATGTCAGGTATCACATTCAATTTGGCAGGCAGCCAATTAAAGTGCGGAGATAAAATTAGATAATTTTATTGTTGAAACACTTACTGTTCTACCCAAAACCATACTTACATTTACACAATAAATAAATCCTATTATTTTTCTTTTCTCTTCAGTGAATACTTTCTGAAATATGTATGTGTCTGTATGTGTACGTATATCTTCCTTTGATGGTACAAAGAGAAGAGAAGAATCAACACTTATATTTACACATTACAGAACCTGTAATTTGTGATACAATATGGTGGTTACTATAAAAAATGACCTCCAACCTATTGCAGTTACAAATATTTATGCTTGTTATTGATCTGTTAGTTACACCCATAAACTTTGTATCATGCCACATCCTAATATTAATAGTAAAAACTAAAAAGTGATTTAAGTAACTTTTTAGGCATTTGTAATCTCATGATTCTTTTAGAACTTTTCCTAAAACCTAACAATTATATGATATTTAAACAGGACGTAAACTCAAAAGTGTCAAAAATAAAAAAATAATTCACTTTCCCTCAATCCCGCAAAGCAGTGGATCGGTCCGGAGGTATCTTTCATTGGGTTCCGCGTCATCCCGGTTTACGTCTTTGGGCCGGCGCCCCAGGCGCCGCCAACCCCTACGTCACCCGACGCAGGCGCAAGATTGGGTGATGTAGTTTGAAAAAAAAAAGCTTTGAGTGTAAAAGCTGCTTGTCATACTCTGCATCCTAACAACTCGCTGTGTTCCAACCTTCAGCTCTCCTAAACCGTTCTCTGAAACAGCAACCCCAAAGTTCATTTTTCATAACTTTTTACATTTGTGACCCCCATATCTTGAAATTCTTTAAAGCTGGGTGGCTGAAATTGTAATAACTAGTATCTATGAGGGTCCCCTGTACACCCTGAAGATTACAAGTCATTGTGACATACAGTTTAGGAGATATGGAGGTTTGTACACAGAGAGCTGTGAGGATGCAGAATTCACACGCAGAGCTAGAGGTGGATACATTTCACAGGCGGAAATCCCAGCTCGTGCTAAGAGATGGGGCGGGGCTGCCTGTCTCCTTCACATGAAGGCTGAACTGTGTGTGCTCACCTCTCATCGGCAGCAATCCTCTGAACGCATGACACAGAGCAGCCTCACTGAGATCCGTGCATCCCAGGATGAGAGCTGCCGAGAGCTGGGCGGGGTATTCACAGCAGCCGGGCGGACCAACCAGCTAAAAACCTCTGGGGAGAACTATGGGTGTTGAACATAACAAACAGAATTTTTATCATACATAAAAGGGTTGTCTACCCTTTTATGTAAAGTGAAAATTCTGTTTTTAGGTATGCTTTAAATATATTCACATAAAAACAAAATGTTGCAATCAGTGAACAATAACAAATTGTTTCATAACAAAGCATTATTTAAACCAGGGGTGCCCACACTTTTTTGGCTTGTAAGCTACTTTTAAAATGACCAAGTCAAAATGACCTACCAACAATAAAAACATAGACTTCACTCCTGTGCGCAATAGAGTTAAGTTTGAAAGGCAGGGCTCCCGGATCTACTTGCGTTGCCTTTGCTATCTACTGGTAGATGGCATTCAACCAGGGCACCCCTTATTTAAACATTTGATGTAATCAATGAACATCGACAGTTTGGATTGCAATGGTACATTTTCTGACACATTTCGCAGACACATAATCTGCTTCCTCAGGAAAATAACCGTGAGACTTACAGAGTTTTATCAATGAAATCAAAGTCAATTATATATATATTATAGACATGTTCTATATACATAAATAATTTAATATAATACACTTATGAAACCAATTTCAATCATTAATGACATTTTCTTCCCCTTTTCCAACACACCAATTGAAGACTGGACAAACAGCATCAAAGGTAGAAAAGGATAGAGCTTGAACCACCAAATACAAAGCTTATACCACCAATCTATAAATGAAATATATTTTTCTTTATTCAAAGATGTTTTCTCATAGTGGTTTAATGATTACATCAATTGTTTAAATAATGCATCATTAAGAACCAATTTACCATTGTTCACTGACTGCAAGGATTAGTTTTATATTGTCATTGTATTTTTTATGTAAATGTAATGGTTATGTTTTAAGAAAATTTCAAGGAGTCATAAGATTATATATGCCTAGAAAGTCTCTTTTTAGCTTTCATACAGAGTAGATTACAGTAACATATAGAAGCAATACATACCATCACAGTAATGTCTCCTGTAATCGGCACAATGCTGTTTCAGCGTACTCTATAGATAACACCTGGATGGAACAACAGCAGAACAATTATATATTATAAACACGATTTAATATAAACTACTTC
The DNA here is from genome assembly GCF_032062135.1 of Pyxicephalus adspersus. Classification (NCBI taxonomy): domain Eukaryota; kingdom Metazoa; phylum Chordata; class Amphibia; order Anura; family Pyxicephalidae; genus Pyxicephalus; species Pyxicephalus adspersus. The sequence goes on from NC_092871.1 coordinate 44,673,263, forward strand.
TGTCCACACATTGACTGGGGAAATGACTCTGTGTTCTCTGTACAGCACAGTGTTTTATGTTTGGATTTTATATGTGAATATTAATAATGAAGAATGTAAGCTCCTCTGTTACAGGGTTCTCTGTACAGCACTACAGCTCAGTGCTCTCTATGTCTGGGCTATAAAATTATTATTTTTTTGATTGAACAATAAATGTATTAATCACACCTCTGAAAACAATACAGTCAGGGTACATTCATACATGGAGGAGCATAAAACACTATATTACAATCCCCACAACATACTTGCAAATAAATTCGTACATATTATTATTATTATTATTATTATTAATAATAAACAGGATTTATATAGCACCAACATATTATGCAGCGCTGTACATTAAATAGGGGTTGCAAATGACAGACGGATAGAGACAGGAGGAGTAGAGGATCCTGTCCTGAAGAGCTTACAATCTAAGAGGTGGGGGAAGCAGCAAGAAATAGGAGGACAATCTGTATGTCCAGCAGACAGGAAGCGGCAAGAGACAAATATCACAGAGGACTCTCTATATACTAATATAGCTGTTGTCAGAAAAGGCCTCTAAAAGTACAAGAAGTTTGCTTGTTCTCCCCATGGGTTTCCCCTTGGCACTCTGCTGCCCCCCCCTCCATGTTACCACCATGAGGGGCATTAGATTGTGAGCTCTTCTGACAGATTGTAGGTGGGAGGACTAAGGGCTGTGTACTGCACATGTCAGCACTACAACAATCCACATAGGCGAGAAGAGGTATCATTCTATATAATGTGTGGGGTGGGGGAGTCCTACCAGGGGCCAAGGTATCGTTGTACCTGGTTACCCACGACCTCGCTATCCTTATCGCCGCCATCTTTCTCAGGAGGCGGACAATCTGACTCCAGCCTGTCCCGCCCCCTACTTGCCGCCGTTCCCGGAGCTCGTCGTTCCGCTGTTCAGGTATGGCATAGAAGATATCGCAAGAATGCCTAAATCCGCCATGTTGGATAAGGGCAGGGTTGCAAATTAGGGAAAATATTGTCCTTGTAGGCTACTGGCAGTGAAATGGTATGGCCGCTCTCCGTTCATAGAACTTTCACAGGGGTCATTCCAGCGGCTATAACAAGATGGAACCTGCTGTATGAATGTTTTATTTATTTTTTAAACTTTTTTAGGGGAGTGCCACGATCTTTGTCACGTGGGTTCCTCAGCTGACTAGTGAAAGATGGTCACATGATTGATGCTCAGCCAGAGTGAGGTGTATACAGAACACAGAGGCGTCATGTCTGGCAGCACTGTACAGTGACGATACCATTGTGAGGTTTTAAGGTAAGAAAGTTCTCTGTAGGGTCATTTTCCGAGGTCAGAGAAGTATCCATGGTGACAAGGGTAACTATGATCGCTGTATAGCTGTACATCAATATCTGTTACCCCTTATTCTGAATCTGTTTGTCTTCTACATTCATAATAAGTTACCTGAACTGTTCAGTTTATATTTATTCAGGTGTCCTGGGTACTACAAAGCTGGGAAGTGTGAATGTTGTACAATCTTATGTGTGGAGGCCACTGCCTAATCTTATCCTTGTGTTTCCTTTCAGGATGGAGGAGGACAATAGACAACCATTGCTGCCTCCTACACAAGACCAACAAATACAGCACAACATATATCTCAGGTATATTTATCATTATATACTTATATCCCAGGTATATATATATATCATTATATACTTTCATCTCAGGTATATATATATACATATACTTTTATCTCAGGTATATATATATATATTCGGCTTGCTCCTACTTTCTGCTCATTTAAAAGAGCACTCAAAACCCATTTTTTTAATCTTGCCTACCCATCTTCTTCTGTCTCTTAAACCACCACTACTTCCCACTACTCCATATCTCCCCTCTTATTGTGTGAGACTTCCCCCACCTCCTAGATTGTAAGCTCTTCGGGGCAGGGTCCTCTTCTCCCCGTGTCACGGTCTGTCATTTGCAACCCCTGTTTAATATACAGCGCTGCATAATATGTTGGCGCTATGTAAGTTTATTGAAAAATAATAAACATAATATATCAGAAGAGAGTCACTGTAATGTTAACACAGTGACACTGACATACAATAGAAGAGATTTACTCGAATGTGCACATCCTGACACTGACGTACACAAGCAGAGAGTTGTCCAGTGCACACACCTTGATGCTGTCATATAAAGGCAGATCATTTTTCTGTGTGCACCTAACCTGATACTGGATTTGAGCAAGGGTGGTGTAGCAACAGCATAAATTGGTAATGTAACAGGGTTTGCCAAACCCTGGAAAATACTCTTTTAAAAGAGAATCCGCAATAAAGCAAACAATGTTTTAATGCCAAACAATGTTGTATGTTTGATCAATTCTCAAAATACAAAGTAAAGCTAAGCACAAGAAATACATGTATCTCAAAGTACACCGTAATTCACAAATATCTGGCACTAAACAATTTGCAACTGAACTTGTAACATCAATTAGGTGGGTAAACATATTCCCTTAAAAGCCCAGTATCAGCATATAGGTCTTAGCCAATCACATGTGTGGCAATTATACCTAACATGCTTCGCCCCATGTAGGCTTCCTTGGGGATGGTCGCACACGAACAGGAAAGTTACCTTACCATTAGCGCGTAAACACCCCTGAGGAAGCCTACATCAGACGAAACGAATCGGGTATGATAGTCACACATATACTGACATATAACCAAAGAGATTTCTCCAGTGTGCAGAGATTCTCCAGAGAATTGTCCTGTACACACACCCTGACACAATCTGCCAAATATAATAGAAGAGAACTTCTAGTGTTCACACTCTGATACTGACATACAATGGGAGAGATTTGTCCAGTTAGCACACTGACATGTAATGGCAGGAAATTGTCCAGTTTACATGCTGTAAGAGCAGCTATCATATAATTAATAATTACTGACTAGACAATTGTCCAGAGGGCACACACTGATATAATGGCAATGGATGGTCCTATCTACACACTCTGACTATCTGATCTATTTGTCTTTCCTCATTTTCTTCCTACAGGAGGGTGCAGAATAGAAATCTATATTTGGCTACTTGGGCCGCTGTATTGGGTCCTCTGAGCTTTGGTTTTGTCCTTGGTTACAGCTCTCCAGCTATCTCTGATCTAAAGAATGCAGATGATCCACGTTTAATATTGGACAAGGTCACAGCATCTTGGTTTGGAGTGAGTGATATTTTGTATGCATGGGATGTTTAGGGTATGAAAATAGCACAATTCTGGACGGTACTGGATTGCTAAAATCAGTGGTCGCAATCAGGGAAAAAAGGGAGGATCTAAAAAGAGAGAGGAAAGTGAGTCAAAAGGATTGGGGGGAGGAGAAGGATTTGAGAGGATCTGAGGGTGTGGGGAGAGGGGAAGGAGGATCTGAGGGTTTATAGAGAGGGGACGGGATCTGAAGGTTTATGGAGAGGGGACCGGGTATTTTAGGGTTTATGGAGAGGGGACGGAGGATCTGAGGGATTAGGGATGTACAATCTGACTGACCAGAGTGAGATAGAGGAGAGAGGGTCTGACAGATCACTGGGGGAAAAATCTGAAGATCATAGAGATCAGTTGGAACTGTCAGAAGGCCCTGACTACTGAGTGGTAGAGTTGATGAAAATGCTTGTTCCTTATATTTTGTATCTTTCTTGCCATGTGCAGATCTTTGACATTTATCACAGAGAAAAATACAATATTGGAGTTTTTTTTCCTAATCATCATATATTCATGTTGAAAAACGGGAAGTGCTGCTTTCACTTGTGCTGATGGTTGTCAAAAATTAGCATGAAGTTCACAGATAATGGATACCACCACACCTTATCCTTTGACAAGGGCCATACAGATGGCAACATTAGCTTAATCAGCTGCCACTCTGCAGTGTGGTAATACTTGTCAGCTGATCTATAATTGTCCTGCTGCATCACTAAGTGCCTGCTATATCTTTTAATAATTATTTGTAAATTGATGATATTCTCACATGTCTGGAGCTGGAAAAGCACCAATAAGTTCATGCATGTCTTTTTCTCTTCCTCCGGTTAGTCTATTGTCACCATTGGAGCTGCCATTGGGGGCCTGTTTGGAGGCTGGATGGTGGATCGGTTAGGTCGGAAGGTCAGCCTCATGGTCTGCTCCATCCCATTTGTTCTGGGCTTCACTTTCATCATATCAGCACAGAACGTCTGGATGTTACTGGGAGGACGGCTTCTTTCTGGACTGGCCAGTGGCATCACCTCGTTGGTGGTCCCTGTGAGTTTAGTTTTCATATCATGTGCAGTACCATAGACCAGTGTTTTTCAACCGCTGTTCCGCGGCACACTAGTGTGCCTTGAGAGATCTTCGGGTGTACCGTGGGAAATTATCCAATTTCAGTTAATTGGTCCCAAAATGATTTATTTACTGCAAAAAATTTGTCTTCATTTGTCTATACCAGCGATGTATAGTGATAGGCAGAACCAAAAAAAACTCTTCCACTAGATGGCAGCAGGTAGCTAATTTACGTGTCTGACTTTTTGGTGGTGTTCCGTGGGATTTTTCTAATTGTAAAATATGTGCCGCGACTAAGAAAGGTTGGGAAACACTGCCATAGACATCTTAATACAGAATTAGGGAAGCAATCAGTCTGCCTTCTAGGGTTTGTGTGCATCTTATCTGACATAGGCAAATACTGTGTTAAGGTTAAAATGTTTTTTTGGAAAACATTTTTCAGACACTGTCAGGAAAATCAACTTTAAAATGATTGCAGGCACATTTTTAAATGTCTGCACGTGGTGTAATGGCTCTTAGTGTGCAAGATTTTTGTGCAACCATTTTGCTTAAGACATGGTTGGTAAATTCTTAATGCATGTAAATACTACAGAAAGCAAAGAATATACACAAGGAACACCATACAGTCAAAAATAGTTAAAAATTCTGGTGTGTGTGTGTTTTAGTTTTTTTTTTTTTTTTTAACAAACATCAAAAGGAAACTTTAAACTGCACTCAATAGTAATTATTAAAACAGACTAGAAATTTACATCAGAAGTAGAATAACTTTGTATTACCCCTACCCTTCTCTCATACACCCATCCAGCTATGACTAAGCCTTTCATCACCAGTCACAAACTATTGTCATAACCATACAAACAAATTACAATTTTTTATTAATAGGAGGGCATTTAACAGTTTCTTCTTAACTCGTTTCACAGATCAGTGTCCACCTCCTCAGGAGATCATAGAGGTATTCTCATTTTCTACATCACATATTGAGATAATTGATTTAAAAGAAATACCTTAAATTTACAGTATAAATTGTATCCAATCAGGAATTATAAAATTTAAAGCTGCACGCATATATGAGGTCATTTTAAAATTGTACTGTACATTAAATATGTGTTTATTAATTATTTATTTGAGTATTTTGTTGCAGAAAATGAGATTAACTCTCCTGGTGAAAGGGGCACTGACCCACAAATGTGTTGAGAATAACCTGTTGTACAACCTGCTAATAATAAAAAAAAATGTAATCATGTATGTAGTTATAAAAATATAAGGTGATGAAATGTTTGTCTATAGTTGAGTAGTGGTATTCCAATGCACTTTTCACTGTTTTAATGATTACTGTCAAGTTTAATGTTAGGCTTTTTATGTTTTGTAATACTTTATGTTGTGAACAACATCATTTTAAATTTTATTTGACTTTGTGTTTTGGAAGAGCTCAGTTTATGGAAATCTGGGTTGCAGCATGTTCATCTTTTCTTTTAAATATGTAGTCTAAACATAGGTTTAAACAAAAAGGTTAACAAAATAACAAGAACAAAAAACAAGACCAAATCTAAATATAAATATCTATAAAGAAAAAAAAAGCAGCTGACCCAATGAACCACTTAGTCTTTTTGTGTCACTGGAAAACATCTGTGGCCAAGCTAGTTCAATTTATTAGTGTAATGAAACCATTGACATATATTTATATGCTTTGTAGTTATCTTCTCCGCATTATTTTAGCGTCTTTCCAGTCTGTGATGTCCTGCAGAGCTATTTGCAGTGCACCTCTGCAGAATATCCATCCTTTACGCAACGATAAAACCTGAAAGATGTCAGCTTCTTATTACCACTGGGTATTTTTCTCAATATTTTTCAGCCTTTGCTGGCTCTAGGGAAGAATTGAATGTTAGAAATCATTCTTTTCAGGCCTGCAGGCTGCTGCAAATGATCAGATAGGTGTTAGAAGCAACAAAGTTGTTAGAGCCATAGAGTAATAATCATGGATTTGTCATTGGAAGAAATATTATAAATAAATAAAAGCTGTCTGTCTTGTAGGTGTATATTTCTGAGACTTCCCACTCTAGAGTACGAGGGCTACTGGGTTCTTGTGTGCAGTTGATGGTGGTCACTGGAATTGTTGGTTCGTATATTGCAGGTAAGGAAGTGGTGGTGGGGTAAAGAAGGCCATATTTTTTGTCTTATTGTGTACAGCAGTGTCTGATGGTCTCCTGCAGGAATGTTCCTTGACTGGCGTTGGCTTGCTGTGCTGTGCTCTGTACCTCCTGTCATTATGGTATTATTTATGATCTTTATGCCGGAGACACCACGATACCTCATCAGCCAGAACCAGACGTTTGAGGCTTTGTCTGCACTTCGTTTCCTGCGGGGGCCAGATGTGGACCATGAATGGGAGTACCGACAGATTGAGTCCAGTGCAGATCAGCAGGTAGATGTCCTTCTTTTTGTGATCCATGAGAACTGTTTTCTGGTAAGGAGCAGCCTACATAATTCTTCTTTTATCTCGGCCAGGAGGCGAGTCTGAAGATGGCAGATCTTTGGAACCCGGCCATTTATAAGCCATTTATCATTGGAATCTCCCTCATGTTCTTCCAACAGTTCACTGGCATTAATGCCATTATGTTTTATGCTGCCATGATCTTTGAAGAAGCCAATTTCAAGGTATGTTAGAGCCCCCTGGTGTACAATAATAAGATAATAGGAAATTACCACACTACATATATAAATGAATTGCACTGTGTCTCAAATTTTTTTTATATAGAACAGCAGCCTGGCATCTGTCATTGTAGGTTTGATCCAAGTGGTGTTTACAGCTGTGGCGGCACTTATCATGGACAAGGCTGGAAGAAAAATTCTACTAATTATTTCAGGTAAACAGCTTTTTTATCTAGCACTGAACTGTGTAAGATTTTCCTATCCCTTTTTATAATGACAATGATGTAATTGTTATACACAAATTCAGCAGCTGTTAGTTACACTGTACATACTATTGCATGGTATAACAAAACTTTGTCCCTATTGCTAATTGCGGGATCCACAGTCAATATAAAATATTCTTTATATTTTATATTTACCAGATGCAAACAGTAGGTGGCACACCTACCATAGACCAGTGTTTTTCAACCGCTGTTCCGCGGCACACTAGTGTGCCTTGAGAGATCTTCGGGTGTACCGTGGGAAATTATCCAATTTCAGTTAATTGGTCCCAAAATGATTTATTTACTGCAAAAAATTTGTCTTCATTTGTCTATACCAGCGATGTATTGTGATAGGCAGAACCAAAAAAAACTCTTCCACTAGATGGCAGCAGGTAGCTAATTTACGTGTCTGACTTTTTGGTGGTGTTCCGTGGGATTTTTCTAATTGTAAAATATGTGCCGCGACTAAGAAAGGTTGGGAAACACTGCTCTAGGAGACAACTATATGGGGACTGTTTACCAAAATCCGTTATCTACTAAGGAATTTTAATTCTATTCTGTTCAACCAAACTTTGCTTTTTTCTCCTGCGAGTTAGTTTGCAGTTAATCATTTGCAGCTATGCCCAAGATCTACCCCAACCCATGAAAGGATCGAAGCACATATTGTTGAGCACATGATTGCTGAAACCCTCCTTCTTTCAGATAGTTACCTGTATTGCTGGCAGCACTTTTTTAACATTGGTGTCCTAATTAGCTCAGACTGCACCTCCTTCTTCCATAATTTTTTTTTATTCACAGGCTGCTGATTTTAAAGCAGATTTGTCTACTTATGCTAGCTGTATAGAAAAATACATTCCAGGGTTTTTTTTCAATTATAATAACTATAATTAATACAAAATGGGTTCAAATTGTTTATATTCATTTTCTGGAGATTAGCTTCAAATTACAATTGATCTAAAAACTTGACTGTTTGATCTCTGCCAGTGTAAAATGAGTTAATCTGCCCTAGTAAGGGACTTTCCAGTTTCCTGTCAATACCATATTTTCCACTATTTGATTCATTCTGTTGTAGCTGGTTGTTCAGCTGACACCTTTTTTTCCTCCTTTCAGGTACCATCATGGCTATCAGTGCCACCCTGTTTGGGGTGTATTTTAAAATCACAGAGATACATTCACAGAATGCCTCCACTATTATGCCTGTGACAGCTATGGCAGAGAGCTCAGGAGAGCAGCTGTCATGGCTGCCTCTGGCCAGCATGGCTCTCTTCATTTCTGGTAAGTTATTGCCAACTGAGGCTCTATTGGTTTCTGTACTGGATGATTCACTGTACCGTATTAAATCTAGGGCAGCTGAATTTAGAAGGTTCATATGTTTTACATATCCCTCTCTATCTCTCTCTCTTCTCTGTCTCTGCTAGCTATCTATCTCTCTATCTCTCTATCCCTCTTCCAATGAGAGGGATGAGGGAGGGGCTCCTACCCCATCCCATGGGAGGTTTTTGATAGAACCCAATAAAAATTTTGGAGCAGATGTTTTCCATTTTCCCTCTTTCCCATTGGAAAGGATTGGTCAAAAGCCATGTGCCCCAGTATAGATCTGAGAGCAGATTTATGATTGGTCTGATAGGCATCCCCAGTACCTCTTACTCTGTTGTTTGGCTTTCTGCAGGTTTTGCAATTGGCTGGGGTCCCATTCCCTGGCTGGTAATGTCTGAGATCTTCCCTCTTCGTGCGAGGGGTGTGGCCAGTGGAGTTTGTGTCATTACTAATTGGGGCTGCGCTTTCCTGGTGACAAAGGAGTTTCAGGACATGATGGTAAGTTTGCAACCTGGAAGATTCATCAAAAAGTCATTAGGAAGTTTTCACTTGTAGTCTCAGCATTGTGAAATAGATCACCATTGTTCAGCCTGTTAGGTATACTGATGGAAAACATTTTGTGCTACTGTTCCTGTATTGTATACAGCAGTGGGTGACCTTGTTATCTTTGATGTGCCAAAAGTAGTCTTTTTTGTTAGAATGGAGGGAATAGCTTTCTAGAAGAATTTCTGCCTAGTGTAATTGTATATTAAGGGGTAAAATAATTTTCTTTAAAAGCTGACATGTTTAAACAATAATGGTTTCCAATTGGCTACTGTGCAATATTCCATATTTTTTTATGCTTTTTTTTGGTGATCCTGCCAGGAACACACTTATATCCTAGGGTTACAATATCTATGAAGGAACAGTATTGTCAGTCTAGGATAGTTGGTTTGTGATAAATCCCAAAAAATACCAGTTCATTTTCTGTATTTCTAAAACATATATCAAACGGCTAAGCAAAGTTTTGTTTAGTTAAGTCTTGGTTGTATGTCTATAACACACCACATGCAGGCTGTATACCTGGAACTTGGTGACCTCTCGGTAGTGCTCATGTACTGCACTACTACTCACACAGATCTTCATTTATAATGTCACTCAGACATTTATGGTTTGCATGATGTGTCCTCTAATAGTCCTCTCTTTTGCAGGATTCTCTGACTTCCTATGGGACATTCTGGTTATTTGCAGCGTTCTGCGCTCTCAATGTGCTTTTTACATTTTTTTTTGTCCCAGAGACAAAGGGGAAAAGTCTGGAACAAATAGAATCTCACTTCCAGGCTGAACGGGGTACAACAAGATTTGGATCATTCTCAAGTACAGTTCAGTAACTGAGCGTAAAATTGTTACCTGGTGGCAGGTAGTGTTATTTTATATCCAATGATGGGATTTATTTCTTCTGACAGGATCAGAATGAAATATCTGCTTTCATATCAGGCACTGAAAGGCGTGTTTGCCAATTTCAAAAGATGCCAACTGTTCGGCTGAGAATTGCAGTGTATCAAAGGGTGGCTACCTGTAGAATTTTGGAATCCATATCAAAACGATGCAGTGAAAAATATAATTCTACTGAGAATGGCTTCTGACTGGACAATACATTCACTAATATTCATATCCGGAGGGTGCAGGACCATGTCAGTTAGGCTTCCCCTCCACCCTATAAAAAAATGTGAGCCACTGATAGATGTTGGGTGGGTGGGTTTTTATTATTCATTTTTCAGCTGGCTGTGAATAACAAGTTTCTTCAGCTGTTACCAAGGCACATATGAACTTTCAAACAGTTATGTGTGACATTTCTGGAACATCTTTATATGCAGATTTCTGTTTTGTGTGATACTATTGTGGTGCATTTGATTTAGATATGTCTGCAATTGTTATGGCAGAATGTGGTGGATGTCTAATGCTAATTTGTACTGACATGATTATCCCAGAAATGTACCCAGGATTTATAATACCTTCCTTTGGACATCATATTACATAGTAAATAAAGGTTATTACAGTTTGACAATAAACATAATTAAAGTGATACCTGTTAACTAGTTGAACTGATGTAGTTTCTTGTGCTGTCATTCCCTGGTGCCTCAATTGTTGTAAAATGTTACAGGGTAAAAGGCCTTGTTGGCCTCTTGCTGGTGTTTTCCTTTTGTCATTTTAGGCTTCTGGATGTTTTTAATAGAAAACATTGGGCCTGGGATGGCACACAAAGGTATATTAAAAATGTAAAAACTCTGAGCTCTCTTTTGTCTCTGTGCCATATCATATGAATTTAAAGTTGTACATGTATTCAGGGTATCTAGGATGTTTCCTTTTGTAACAAGAGCAGGTTTAAAATATTTGCCTATCCTTATAAATGTGGTCTGAAACCTTTTTCATGTGATGTATAAAAGATACCACTGGGTGGCACTAGTCACATGCAGACCTGGGTTTAAAAATCTTCAGCCTGAAGACAAATTTGGCTATACATTTAGTGTTAGAAGAGACCATATCACTAACATAAAAAAATCATGTAGTTTGAAATGCTTGTTTCAATTTCTTTACCCACCCATACATATTTTACTTTAATTGCAAAGTAGAGACCTCCTTCTCCATAGTCCTCTTCTGTTTCCTCTCCCATTGCCTTGCTGCACAAGCTTTTATGTAGCTTATATATATATATATATATATATATATATATATATATATATATGTATGTATGTATGTATGTATGTATATATATATATATATATATATATGTATATGTATTTATACATATATATTTACAAATACATATGTATTTATCAGCAAGGCCAGTGATTGCTAAATATCTGGACTATAATGATTGAATGAATATAATGCAATATTTTCGTTCCAGAAGACAACTACAAATAGAAGGTGCACGCATATTATTATTTGCAGACTATTCTCCGGAAGTATCACGCAAAAGTCAAACGTTTAATAGAGTTTGTTCTATTCTATATCGATTTAAATTGCGCTTCACACTGGCTAATCCAGCGGTTCTACATTTTACAGATCTTCAAGGTCAGAGCCACACTTTTACATCAGCAGAGGATGCAGAAGGTCATATTAGGAAATGGGATGCACCTGAGGCTGTTCTGAGAAAATCACCTTCCACTTTACAACAATCAGTACCCATAGTGGAAAAAGTTTCAAAGGCATTAACGCCTTCTCCATTAAAGTCCCAGAGAGTTATTCAAACAGGTCTTAGATCTCACGAGTTGAAGAAAAATAACACAGGCACTAAAAGTAAAAGGGACACTTAAAATAAGATAAACTTTGCTGTTCTGTTTTTTTTATTTATCTTTTCATGTCTTTTTTTACAAAATTTAAATTTTGTATACACTATATATAGAAGGCTTGCTGGGGTGATATGTGCCTCAAAAGCTAAGCAGCTCAAAAAGTAGATCGAGATGGCTCATGGGGAAAAAAGGAAAGTCTGTTTTTGTATGTCTTTTTTGTTTGGTATGTATATATATATGGTAGAGAGAAGGTGTGTATGCTTTTTTTTTTTGGATCTCAGTTCTCAATTATATATGCATTTGAATATTATTTGGTAAAAACTAGATATACCTTCAAGGATGTGAATCATTATATGACATCAAATGAAATGATAAAATTAAGAGGAAAGACCTGCATCATGTTTCATAGTATTAGCATGTTTTGAGTACTAGATAATATGGATAAAGATGGAATATGCGAATAGTTTCATGGTATGTAAAAAGGGCTTTGTTCACCTAATAAGAGGATGGTGATTTTATGCCATCTTAAAAGATTAAAACCAGAGGTAGCACTACTACAGGAAACCCATCTGGGATGTGCAGATTTTATGAGGTTAAAGATGTGGGTGATAGAAATAGATGGATCCCCAGCAATAGGTTGGAAAGTGGATGTGGTTATTTTATTACATAAAAAATGGGTTGGGAAAGTAAGATTTATGAAACAAGATAGTGAAGGAAGAACAATGTGTGTTACTATTGCATTCCCGGCCATTTAACATAACTGCATGTTTATGGGACGTGGGAGGAAACCCACGCAGACACGGGGAGAACCTGCAAACTCCATGCAGATAGTGTCCTGGCTGGGATTCAAACCTAGGACCTAGCACTGCAAAGGCCAGAATGCTAACCCCTGAACCACCGTGCTGCCTGTTTGGGTAAGTATTTCTAGAAAATATCTAAAAGATATTTTTAGACAGAGATATCAACTGGAGAGGGGGTATACTTTTTTGGCATGTTCATGAATCACATGCAAGGATTGATTACCTCTTTGGTTTCAATTCTTTATTACATCTGATAGACTCCCCAGATATACATACTATTGTCATATCTGACCATTGTCCTATATTGATTGATATTAGAGAACAAATGCCAAAGAGAGACCATGTTCAATGGGGATTTCCATCATTTCTATATCAAGACCTTGAATTTAGGAAAATGGTACTAGCAGCTTGGGCTGAATTTTCGTGTAATAATATTCTCCATAAATCCAATCCTATAATATTCCGGGAGGCGGGTATAGCATAGAGGTTGTGTCATGTCGTTTATGATTAAGAAAAAGAAACATCTGCAAAATATCAACAAACTATTAGGGATTTGAGGCTAATTCAACAAGAATTAACAAATAATTTAAATCCAGACAATAAACAGAAATGGGATGAAGCTAAAAGAAAATTTGATTATTGGCTTGAACAGCAAGAACAATTTAAATAAAACATAGAGATTTGAGGTTTCATAAGTTCGGAAATAAATCAGGTAAGATGCTGGCAAATTTAGTAAGGCAGAAATATAACCGACACATATTTCATCATTGTATTCACCAACAGGTGAGGTTGTAGGAGATCCAAAAGCGATTAATCATTTGTTGGCAAAATTTTATCAGAGCTTATATGCAACCTCACCTGCTGGTTTAGAAGAAGCCGATAGGTATTTGAAGAAAATTAAACTCCCTAAATTGACACAAGATATGCGATCTAGATTGAATGCCCCAATAACATCTATGGAAGTGCTACCATAGTGAGTATGGCCAATGGTAAAGCTCCTGGGCCAGATGGTTTTATTATAGAATTCTATAAAATGATAAAAGAAGAGATAATTTAGGATATATGTGCTTTATATGATACTCTATGGGATCAAGGATGTTATTTTGCAACAGGCAAAGAAGCACATATTAAAGTCTTGTTGAAAAAGGGAAAATATCCAAGATACTCAGAATCCTATTATAGCTGTATCGTTATTAAATATTGATGCAAAAATTCTTTCTAAAATATTGGCAGATAGGATTGCAATCTTTCTCCCATCTCTTATACATGAAACCCAAGTAGAATTCGTAAAAGGAAGATCAGCGGTAACAAATATACGTAAGGTATTAACGGTGTTGGAGTATGCAAAAAATCATCTCTATCCATGCTGAAAAAGCATTTGATAATGTTAATATATCTTGGCTATTCAGAGTCTTGCACTGGATGGGTTTCGAAGGACAGTTTATAGATTTCGGAAATCATAAATTTACATAGAGGCACTAGACAACAGTGTCCTTTATCGCCTTTACTGTTTAATTTAGCATTGCAACCTTTTGTCAGGATAATAGAAAATTCTGATTTAATTGTATTAAATATCAGGTGCATAACGGGAAGTCAGCATTTTTTGCAGATGATATCTTGTTATTTTCCGATAATCCATCAGTAGACATCCCGAATATACAGTCTGAATTGATACAGTTTGGCAGATTATCAGGCTTGAAAGTTAATTTTCACAAGAGTGAGATTCTTTCTTTAACTCCTAAAAGTATGGAGTCATGGGTTTCAAATGTGGATTTCCAAATAGCACAGAATAGCAATAATTATCTGGGTATAAAAATTGGAAGATTGCCCTCCTCTGTGAAGTATTTAAACTATTCCCCTCTGTTCTCTAAAGTAATTGGGGAACTTAAACAATGGAACAATTTGCAGTATCTTTTTGGGAAGTTATTTTATAAAGATGATATCCTTTACTAAATTATTATACCTGTTACAAACTATTCCTTTAATCTTGAAGCATAAGGACATTATAGCTATAAATAAAGCTTTCTCACAGTTTTTAAGGAGAGGTAAAAGAGCAAGGATAGCACTGGATAAATTATATTTGCCAGTCTCTGCAGGGGAGTCAATCTTCCAAATATCAGATATAATTTGGCCTGCATTTCAAGACACGTGGTAGATTGGATTAAGGATTCCTCAAATCGTTCTAATACAGGATTGGAAGCAGAAAGGGTCCATCCTTGGGATTTGAAAGCTATTCTGCATTACAAAATTCCATCCTTACCCAGTCATCTTAGACAAAATATTTTTATTGAGAGATACTATTTTGGCATGGAGAGATTTCTCCAAATATCTATACCTGTATGTGGTTACCCTCAGTTTCCTTAAGGCATACATCAATCTGTCTTTACATCTTGGAAACAGAAAGGATTGGTCTGTTTTGCAGACCTTTTTGACCTTGGGGTTAGAAATACTATCAATTTGGGAAATTTAAAAAATAAATTCCAGCTTTCAGTAGCAGAAGCACATCCTTTATACTATAGACTGTTACACGCCGGAAGCTCTATATCCAAATGAATATAATTCTCTTCTATCTTTATTACCGCCAAGTATTTTTTACGATATATGCATTTTTATTAAAGCAATTTACCAAACCATTATCTGCCTCCAATGTAAAGAAATGGCAGACTGATTTCAAGGAAAGTAATTTGGTGGATAAGATAATACAAGGTTGGACTACAGTCAGAGGTAGCATTATTAACGAAGAGTGGAGAGAAACCTAATTTATGATTATGCAGAGAGCTTTTAAGGCATTTAGACTTTCCAAAATGCAACTCAAGCTGGACAGTGGAATTTTGAATGCCCTAAATGTGGGGTCTCTCCAGCCCCTTTAAGTCATAGGTTATGGACATGCCCCAACATTTTAATATTTTGGCAACTAGTATTACAATTTGTGCAGCACTAGTAGACACACAAATACCCTTTTTTTCTGTGTATATTGCTTTTTTGTATTTCAACAATTTTTATTAATTTTAATCATATAAAAAAAAACACAAAACAGTAAACATACTATACAGAGACATCCAGTATTTGTGATATACAAAATTAGTACATTGTATTGTTCCTGAATGTTAAATTGTTATTCTATTAAAATCATAAAATGTTATTTCAGTTTACCCTTTTTTTATACTTCTGTCTCTTTTAATATCTGACCTAAACCAAAAAAAAAAGTGAAAGAATTCCCAAAATATTTATTTATAATCGTCATACAGAAAAAAACTAAAATACAGTGCTTCTCAGTATACAGTATTAACAAGTTATCACAATCTGTGCCAATATTCAATCCATTTGTGAATTATAACAATAAACAACCAATAACTCAATTTTGTGCTAATATTTCCATTATTTTAATCTATTCTCTACCCCCTACTTATTCCCCAGTGCTATTCGCTACTTGTGATCTGTAAGATGAAAAAGAAATCCAGGGCTCTCAAATACCGTCAAATTTAGTCAGAGATTTTTAAAGTATAAGATATTTTATCGTTTATCATAATCCAATTTAGTTTGGTTTGGTTCTAGAGATATCGTGGGCTTTTTCCAGGCTTTTGCTAATGCAATCCTACTTCCCAGAAGTATCATTTTAATCAACTTCAGTATCGATTTTGGCAGGATCAAGTCCACTTTACTAAATAGGGCTGCTTCAGAGGAGCTGCAACTTTCACGTTGCAAAATCCATGAAATCATGGTTAACACTTCATCCCAGTAATCCCTAGCAATTGGACACGCCCACCAAATATGTATCATGGAACCCTTCACGGGGCATCCTCGAAAACACATTGGGGAAATTGATAGAACATACTTTGCCATTTTGTTTGGAACCTTGTACCATCTGAGCATCACTAATATTTAGCTTCCACAAGAGCGGAATTCAGGGATACCCTGAAAAAGGAATATGCCATCTCTCCCCACTCCTCTGGTTCCCATGTTTTACTCAACTCAGCTTCCCAGTCCAGCATACATAATTTTGCCAGAGGGGGCCACCAAGGCTAAATAAATGATATAAATTTGCCCTTTTGTTGATATTGATGCACAGGTGCTTTCAAAAGGAGTGGACCTCGTAGGTCTCTGAGCTTGCCTGAATAATTTGTTAACAAATGAGCAGAGTTGTCGGGGACATCCTATTCCTCCCTAGGCTTTTTCTGTTTTCACAAAACAGGCTTCTATTGGGCCTACAAAATTATCATGATTCTCCATCTCTACCTATTGAGGTCTAGTACCAGGCAAATTACTCATCAACATTTGTGATACCTGTGCTGCTACATAATAATGTTTAAGGTTTGAGATTCCCAGTCCTCCCATTTGCTTGGGGGCATATAGGGTGGCCTTTTGGATTCTGCCCTGTTTTCCTACCCAAATAAATTTGATCATTCTCGATTGAAGGAGCGCTATCTTTTTCAAGGGAACTCTAATCGTGAGAGTTCTAAATAGGTATACCAATTTTGGGAGCATATTCATTTTGATAGCAGGTATCCTCCCCAACCATGACAGAGGTGAATGAGACCACCTTTGAAGGTCAGCTTGAAGTTTCTTAATCGGCAGTATAATTATACTTATAAAAATTTCCATAAGAAGATGTCAAATTTATACCTAGATATTGTAGGAATCCCTCACCCTAACTAAAATCACACTGACTTGGCATTTATTATGTTTATCAATATATATTTAAATTTAGGGCTTGGGACTTAGCTCTTTTCACCCGGAGACCTGAGCATATAGCAAACTCGTCTAATAATTTAAAGAGATTAGGCAATGTAGTAACCTGAGATGTGATAAACATCAATATATCATCCGCAAATAAGGCACACTTGTGTTCTGTGTTACCGCACATAATGCCCTTGATATTTTTATTAGTACGTATTGCTTTCGCTGGTGGTTCTATTGCCAAGGCAAACAATAGGAGGGAAAGTGGACAACCCTGCCTCGTTCCCCTTTTGATTAAGATGGAACCAGAAAAGAATCCTCCTAAAGATATTTTAGCTTCCGGAGTGTCCGACGGGCCAACAATAGATTAATAAAATGGTGACCAAAATCCATGTTTAAAAGCGCCTGGAAGGATGTCTGGGCTCAGCTGATCTTAAAAATAAAAAAAGTAATCATGTAAAAGCACCTGGAATAAATATTTCCATGAAAAGCTATCAAATGGGCAGCACGGTGGCTCAGGGGTTAGCACTCCAGCCTTTGCAGCGCTAGGTCCCAGGTTCGATCCCCAGCCAGGACATTATCTGCATGGAGTTTGCAGGTTCTCCCCGTGTCTGCGTGGGTTTCCTCCGGGTACTCCGGTTTCCTCCCACATCCCAAAAACATGCAGTTAGGTTAATTGGCTTCTCCCCAACAATTGACCTTAGACTACATTAATTACATATGACTATGGTAGGGACATTAGATTGTGAGCTCCTTTGAGGGACAGTTAGTGACACGACTATGGACTTTGTACGGCGCTGCGTAATATGATGGCGCTATATAAATACTGTATAATAATAATAAATGCTTTTTGGAGATCAAGTGATAGCAGCATAGCCTGACGGTGTAATCCCCCATCCCAATTGGAATGCACAACTGTTTTTGGTCTTGGATTCAGTTTATTAACCAGAAGGCTACCTGGTTTATCCCTCCACACGAAGAATTTATGTGCCACCCAGCGTATCGATTTCTCTGCCCTAGTTGTAAGGATTAAATTAGGTTCTGTTTGTTTAACCTCTAACTGTCTTTTTAACCCAGCCTGGGGATTCTTTTTATGTTGTTTTTGTAACTCATTGTAATCTTTAAGTTGGTCTTCAATTAATTTATTTTGATTTTTCTTACGAGAGGAGCCTAATTTATAAGTTCTCCCCTAATATATGCCTTGTGAGCTTCCCAATTTAAAGCTGGAGAAGTATCACTAAATTTATTGATTTGAAAATAAGCAACTCTTCTGTTTTTCTTTCTATAGCGGGCTCTGAAATCAGATTTTCATTGAGTCTCCATCAAAATCCTGATTGGGTCCTACTAAAACCCCTTAAGAAAACAACCAGTGGATCATGATCTGACCAGGAGGTTGACAAAATACGAGCCCCTAGAATACCTGACAGCATATAAGGTTGAACAAATACAGGATCAATACGCGAATATTGATTATGGGCATTTGAAAAATACGTATAATCCCTAGTAGAGGGATTTATTTCCCTCAAAGAGTCTATAAGATTATATTTTCTTAAAAGGAGAGATAGATGATGACTCTTCTTTGGAGGGTCTCTATATTTACTCAATTTTGTTTTATCTAGGGTATGGATCCAACGCTATATTTGTATCCCCCATCAATAAAATAGACCCTTGTACTTTAGACCATATCTCCCTCAACATGGTGTGAAAGAATGCTAACTGTCCGTCGTTAGGAGCGTAATATGAAACCACTGATATTATTTGAGTGCCCACATGGCCTCCTACCATTATAAATCTTCCTTCTGGGTCTCTCATGATTTTTTGAGGGCAGAAATTCAGGTTTTTTCTAAAGCATAATAGAACCCCACATTTCTTTTTATCTAAATTTGCCCCATAAAATATAGGGTAATTTTTATGCAGATATTTGGGACATGATTTATTGGAAAAATGTGTTTCCTACAATGCCAGTATATTAACTTTTAGTGAGTCATATTAGTGAAATGCCTTAGATCTTTTTTTATTGGGGAATAATTCCCTGAACATTGTGTGAAAGAATTGTTTTTTTAGATAAAGCATTGTGGGCCTGAAGTGAATCAGTAGACATCAAACTTTAAAGGAGTATGTGCTAATGTGTGCATATACTTTAAAAGTGAATGTTCACAAAGACTAAAAACATCAAAATCACAAAAACCAAATTCAATTAAATAAAAATAAAGATCCAAAAAACAACAAAACCTAATAGAATTATTCCAAACTAAGTTGAGACAGTCCACCCCCACTTAGGACCGCCCTCCTCCCCCCAAGCTTTCAGGAGCTTCCTTGGGCTCCATCTATTCAGGGATATAATGCCTGGGTCAACACAATAAATAAGACCCAAGCAAGATTCTGTAATGCGCCTGGGCACACAAACCACAACCAACTCCAGATATCCTTTTATCATGTTTTAATTATTGTCATAAAACACGACAAGGGTTAAGTCCGATAAGCAAAGTACAGGAGGGTAAGGCAAAGGCAGGTCAGGAACAATCTGAGGTCAGGGCAGGCAGCAGACAAGAATGGTCATTAACAATCTGAGGTCAGGGCAGGCAGAGTTCAGCAAGAGTCAGGTTCAGACCAGATCGCTATGGAAATGACGAACAGGATTAGCATAAACCAACACAAGGACGCACCCAGGCACACTGTGTTCACAGAGGCTTATAGCGGGCAATGGTGTACTGGACAGGCTTTCCTTAAATAGCCAGAGTGACCAATGACCTTGCGCCATCTGGCGCCATTTGATTGGAGAGTAACTGAATCCCCTGCGGCCGATTGGCCGCAGGAAAGTCAAACTAACTATGCCGTGCCCCGCGGCGAGGCAGCCGAGTGCTACGCCCTCAGGGGGTACAAGAGGCACGCATAGTAGCGCGCGCACTTTTTCCCACAGCATCCCTAGGACGTGTGCACATCCAAAGGAGTGCTGAGAACAGGAGTTTCTGTAACCACGTCCATAGAGATGCAAGGGATGCCGCCTGTCCGAACAGTAGTTTGGCCAGGACGGGTCCCTCCGCCTGCAGAGAGAGACACGCTGCGAGCAGGGCAGCAGCCTCAGCCATGCTGCCTGCTACAGCGGCGTCTCCCTCTGCGGCTGGGATCCCCAGGGACACCGCGGGTAAGTTCCTTACACCCTCATGTCAGGTAATCACGGTGAAATTCCGACACAAGTTCCTCCGCATGTACGCGGTGGGCCGGCACCCAGCATCTCTCCTCTAGTCCAAAACCTTTCCAATCAATGAGATATTGCAGAGAGTTACGCACCTTACGAGAGTCCAGGATCCTCTCAACTTCATATTTGGGTGCTCCCTGCACCTCTACTGGAGGAGGGGGATCTGAAAGGGGAGCAGAGTCGGCAGCAGAATTTAAAAAAGAGACATGGAAGGTGTCTACCACCCTCAAAGAACTGGGAAGCTTGACTCTATAAGTCACTCTATTAATCTTTTCCGATATTGGGAACGGGCCAATAAATTTGGGTCCTAGCTTGGCCGAGGGTTAGCGGAGGGAAATATTGCGGGTAGACACCCAAACCAGATCACCCGGTTGGAACTGGGGCCCAGTGGATCTATGGCGATCTGCAAACTTCTTCTGCTGGGCTACTGCCTCTCTAAGACTACTTTGGAACTGGTTCCAAACAAATCAGGAACGTTCTACCCAATCTTTAGGGACGGGAAGATCGGAGGGTGGACCTGACAGAGAGGACACTTTGGGACTCCGACCCCCGACACACATAAACGGAGGGATCCTGGTGGATAAGTGCTTTGCGTTGTTATATGCCACCTCCGCAAAGGGGAGATAGTCAGCCCATCTCTCCCGGCAATCAGATACAAAGCTCCGAAGGTATTCCAGTGTTTGGTTGGTTCGTTCAGTCTGGCCATTCGTCTCGGGGTGAAACCCTGACGAAAAGGAAAGCTTGATGCCCATTTGGGCACAGAACTCCCTCCAGAACCTAGACACAAACTGAACCCCACAGTCTGAAACAATGTTCTCCGGAGCCCCATGAAGGCGGAACACATGAAACACAGACAAATCAGCCAATTCCTTGGCTGAGGGTAACTTGGGTAGCGGTATGAAATGGGCTTGCTTACTGAAGCAATCTACCACTACCCAGATCACCGTAAACCCTAAGGACCCTGGAGGGTCCGTGATGAAGTCCATGGAGCAGCAGGAATGGGCAGAGGCAGCAGAGTGCCGGAGGGAGCGTTACGGGAGGACTTACTCCGAGCACAAACTGGGCATGCACGGATTCAACATCCACTGACATGTGAGGCCACCAAACGTGCCTTTTAATTAAATTTAGGGATTTGTTAATTCCTGGGTGGCCAGCAGTTTTAGAATCATGCAGCTGTTGGATAACCTTCAAGCGAAGATGGAGGGGAACATACAGCCGCCCTTCAGGTTTTGCAGGGGGGTAGTCGGTCTGGTGGGGTGCCAAGAGGTTCATCAGATTCTGTAATAATACTGGAGTTTGTATGGCTGACACCAAACATTGCGGGGGCAATATGGGGCTAGGGCACGGATCTGAAAAGGAAGCTGCCTCTGGGAAACAACGGGACAAGGCATCAACTTTCACATTTTTTGAACCTGGTTTGTAAGTAATTTGAAAGTTGAACCTCGTAAAAACAGGGCCCAACGGGCTTGCCGGGCGTTGAAGCGTTTAGCCCCTTCAATATACTCCAGATTTCTATGGTCAGTATAGACCGTTATGGGATGTTCTGCCCCTTCCAGCCAATGCCTCCATTCCTCAAAAGCCCATTTTACTGCCAGAAGCTCCCGATTGCCCACGTCATAGTTGCTCTCCGCTGGATGCACCAATACGGGTGCACTGCAGAAAGCCCTTTTCAGCGCTTTGAAGGCTTCGCAAGCTTCTGGAGTCCACCTTGAGGAATCCGCCCCTTTCCTAGTGAGGTTCGTCAGAGGGTGGACAATGGACGAGAAGTTCCGTATGAACTTCCTATAAAAATTTGCAAAACCTCAAAAGCGCTCAATGCCCTTGAGATCAGTGGGTTGCGGCCATTCCAGAACTGCTGAGACCTTGCTTGGATCCATGGCCAACCCGTGATCTGACAGAATATACCCTAGGAAAGCAACCTCACGTACCTCGAAGGCGCACTTCTCCAATCTTGAATAGAGGCAGTTTTCTCTGAGCTTCTGGAGGACCTGGCGTACTTGTGCTCTGTGGAGGAGAAGATCAGATGAATAAATCAGAATATCATCAAGATACACGACCACAAATTTTCCCAGAAATTCTCGGATTACATCATTCACAAATTCCTGGAATACTGCCGGGGCATTACACAGACCAAAGGGCATTACTAAGTATTCGAAATGCCCATTCCTGGTGTTAAAGACAGTCTTCCATTCATAACCCTAATCCTAATGCGGACAAGGTTGTAAGCCCCCTTCAAGTCTAGCTTGGTGAAGAATCGGGCACCATTGACCTGAGAGAACAGGTCATCCATAAGGGGCAACGGGTACCGATTCTTTACAGTGATCTTGTTTAGGCCCCTGTAATCAATATAGAGTCTTAACCCGCCATCCTTCTTCTCCACAAAAAAGAAGCCAGCACCTGCAGGGGAAGAGGATGGCCGGATGAAGCCCTTCTTTAACTTTTCTCGGATGTATTCCTTCTGGTCCTTTATCTCTGGCCTGGTGAAATTGAACAAATGACCCCTAGGGGGCATGGTACCCGGGAGTAACTCAATAGGGCAATCATAGGAACGATGAGGAGGGAGTTTGTCAGCTGATCAGGGGCAGAATACATCAGCAAACTCCTAGTAAGGCTCGGGCAGCTTTTTAAGCACCTCAAGGGCCCGTACTGGCATTACTGGAGTCAGGCATCTAGCCTGACATTTGGTTCCCCATTGAATATTTGACCCGATTCCCAATTATTGATAGGGTTACGGGTTTTCAACCAAGGGAGGCCTAGAATCGGGGGTTTTTACCATCCTGATCACAATAAGGTGGATCCCTTCCTTATGGGAGGCCCCCACTGTTAGTTGCACTTGTGCGGTAATAGAGGGTGTAAGACCCTTTTGAAGAGGGGTGCCATCAATGGCTGCCAAGGACAGTTCAGATCCCAAAGGGGCAATTGGTATTCCCAGTTCAGAGGCAACATCTTGGTCCAGTAGGTTACCCTCTGCCCCGGAGTCAAGAAAGGCCATGACTTGACGGGACTTCCCATCCCAGCATATAGTAGCCGGCACCAGGATGCGTCGAGTAGACCAGGCCAACGGGTCTGAGGGGCTCCCTTCTGCACCCCCGATACACTGGGTCCTTACAGGTCCTTTGCGAGGGCATGTCCTTGCCCTATGACCAGGATCGCCACAGTAAAAACTAAGTCTATCTTGCAAACGCCGATTGCGTTTGGCGAGGGCGAGTTTGGATGATCCAATCTTCATGGGTTCCCCCAGGTCAGGCACAAAGGATGGAAACTTTGCAGGTGGTGTGGCGTTTGGAGTATTCACCAGAGGTCTGGGTTTTAACTGAGGGGGAGAACGACTCCTGGTTCTACGGACGGACTTTCTAGACAGCGTTCCCGGATCCTCCGGTCAACACAGATGGACTGCTGTATCGCAAGATCCAGGGTGGATGGAGAAGGGAGACCCAACAGCAGGTCTTTGACTTGATCGCTGAGGCCTTGACGGAACCGATGGAGTAGAGCTGCGTCTCCCCAACGGGTACAGGTGGCCCAGCGCCGAAATTCTGCTGCATATTTTTCCACGGGACGTCTCCCCTGAGCAAGGTATTCCAATTTACCTCCGCTGTCCGGGTCAGGTCATCGTAAATCACCCCCATGACAACAAAGAAGTCAGTGACCGAACTGAACGCCGGGTCATCTGGCGGTAAATTGAATGCCCACCTCTGCGGCTCACCTTTCAGGAGGGAGATGACCACTCTAATGCGTTGGCGTGTTGTCCCCGAGGCAATAGGGCGAAGTTGGAAATACAGAAGACAGGAGTCCCGGAAGTTGGGGAAGTCCTCTCTGTTTCGTGAAAATTTCTCTGGTAAAGGAATCTGGGGTTCCATTGGCACAGCTGGACTGGATACATTTGGACCCGAGTCTTGCCCTGGGAGCGACCGTAATTGACACGCTGCGAGCAGGGCAGCAGCCTCGGCCATGCTGCCTGCTACAGCGGCGTCTCCCTCTGCGGCTGGGATCCCCAGGGACGCCGTGGGCTCGCAGGACGGGAAAGTTCCTTACAGATTCCCTGTTAGTTAAGGGCATGTGTAACCTCTCTAGCTCCAATCGCCCCCCAATTTGAACTTTTGAGTCTAGTGGAATAGTAGTGAGATTATTTATTTAAAGCCACCTCTTAGGGAAATTTCCACTAGAATCTATATTGTTCATGGATTCGATAGTCACAATCTATGGGATTCAGTTCTATACCATAGGTAAGTGCTTGCATTTTTCAGCCATTATCATACACATTATTATTTGACAGACCTACTAAACAGTAATAATCAAAAATAATTTCAAACAGAAATTATCTATATTTTTAGCATTAGTATAAAAACATATTTGGTAGTGTAATCATTATATTAGCCACAATGTAACCATCATCCTTCTTTTACCTACCTGTAATGCGCCTGGGCACACAAACCACAACCAACTCTAGATATCCTTTTATCACGTTTTATTATTGTTATAAAACATGACAAGGGTTAAGTCCGATAAGCAAAGTACAGGAAGTTAAGGCAAAGGCAGGTCAGGAAAAGGTCGCTATGGAAATGACGAACGGGATTAGCATAAACCAACACAAGGACGCACCCAAGCACACTGTGTTCACAGAGGCTTATAGCGAGCAATGCTGTACAGGCTCTCCTTAAATGGCCAGTGACCTTGCGCCATCTGCGCCATTTGATTGGAGAGTTCAAACTATTCAAACTATGCCCCGCGGCGAGGCAGCCGAGTGCCACGCCCTCGGGGGGTACAAGAGGCACGCATGGTAGCACCTTTTCCCACAGCACTCCTAGGATGTGCACTACTTTGCACATCCAAAGGAGTGCTGAGAACAGGAGTTTCTGTAACCACGTCCATAGAGATAGATGCAAGGGATGCCACCTGGCCGAACAGTAGTTTGGCCAGGACAGATCCCTCTGCCTGCAGAGAGGGACACGCTGCGAGCAGGGCAGCAGCCTCGGCCATGCTGCCTGCTACAGCGGCGTCTCCCTCTGCGGCTGGGATCCCCAGGGACGCCGTGGGCTCGCTGTCTTATAAACGGGTGTCTTATTTTAATTATTTTTTTAAAAATCGGGGGTGGCTTACTTAATGGGGATGTCCTAAAATCGGGGAAACACGGTATATTTGATCTTATGGTTAACCAAAACCTGTAACAAAGGCTTGAGTGCCCTCCTACGCTGGATGGTAAAAGGTGTCAGGTCTGAAAATATTTGAATTTTTATGACCTTCCATATTGATGTGCTCCAGACCTCGTTACCTTATAATTAAGGCTTCTTTGGTGGAAAATTAATGGTACTTTACTATCACATCTCTTGGGGTACCATGCGATCTTGGGGCCATCAGAGCCCTATGGGCTCTGTCGATCTCCAGCTGAGACTCTGGGAATTCTGGTAATACACTTTGCAAAAATGTTTCTGTTCCCTCTGTAACAGCTTTCACATCTTCTGGAAGGCCTCTTATCCTAAAATTATTTCTGAGGGATCTGTTTTCCAAGTTATCAATTCTAAATTGCAAGTCCTCTATCTGATTATGCAATGCCGCAATTTCCTTAGAATGTTGTGAAACCTTTAAAATTGTCTTAACTTCTTTATTTTCAAAAGCATCAATTCTATTTCCCAGGTTTTGCAAATCTTGCCTCAGTTCAGTGGTAATAATTGTTGTGGTTTTGGCTAATTCTGTTTGCAGTAGTACTGTCATATGTGTAAAAAGCCTACTTTCTTCCATGGAAAGCTCTAATGGGGGGCTTGCGATTAGAGGGTCCTGAGTTAAGACAGGGAACCTGGTATCTGGGTCAATTCATGAGGACTATAAGGTAGTAATTCTCCCATGATTTGTTGTTGTAGGTTATGAGCAGTGCTTAATGATGTGTCAAAAGAGGAAAATTGTTGGAGGCTGGGAGCAGGAGGCATCTATTCTACCCGGGGGCTAGTTAGTAGTACTCGAGGTGAGGTTCCCCCTCTTCCAGATTCATTAAGGCCCCCATTCCTACCTGCTAGTTATGTCGTTTTTGCCGCCTAAGGTGCAGTGCCTGCAGCTGTTTGTTCGCCCTGGGCAGTCGCCATCTTGGTTGCCAGCCGCAGTGTCTGAGAGCGTGGCATACGGTCCTTGTTCTTTGTCCCCGACTTCCTGGTCATAATTAGCTTGAGCCAGGTAAGCCCATGTGCTTGCTCCTATCTGTGGCGTGTCTGCATGCCTGCTCGTTCCTGTAACAAGGCTGTCGATCCACTCCTTCAGGTAGGCCATTAAGGGAGCCGATCCGACTAGAGGGTGTTCCTCATAGCCGGCAGCGCATTGGCTTTCTGCAGCCCATACAGATGGTATATTGGTTTTTGGATGTTGGGAGGGAGTTACTAGCTTTATCAAAAAAGGAAAGACAATGGATAAATATCTGCCTATTAGCAGCAAGAAGAGCAATAATGGCATATATAATTTAGTGGATATATTCACCTAATCCATCTTTCCATGAAAATTATTTTCTATTGAGAAATGTTAAAGACTCAGCAAAGAAATTAGGAATTTATTACACCATTTTTTCAAAAATGGTATCCATTTATGGATAAAGTATTTATAGATGGGGAGAAAATGGCTATTTTGGAGAGTTGTAAATATTTATCATGATATAGAGCTAATAGAGAATATTGACAATTCGACAGTGAATAATGATTTATAGGCTCAATAAAAGCACTAAATACCTTATGAAAGATATGTTCATAAAAGGAAAAGGAGAACTCAGAAATATGTGTATGTGTTTACCATATTTTAGACATGTTTGAATTGATCTTGTTATGTTATGTTTGGTGTTTGAAGAATGTCTACGATTTTGTTTATTTTTGCATGTTTTGTATGTATGTAAAAATTTGGTATATTTGTGGAAATTTTTTTTCAATAAAGATATATTTCAAATAAAAAAAAAGAATGGTCTAGTGACAGGTTCTCTTTAAAGCAAACTCGGAGAAATGCATACCTACTATTAATATTGCTGATTCTCTGGGTCCAATATCTTCTCGGTCACTAACCCAGAAAAAGTATTGGCTTCAAAGTTGTTTTGATTTGAAAAAAGTATTAAAACTGGAACAAAGGAATAACATGCAACTAGAATTTGTCAGAGGGCAGTTGCCATAGTTCTATTATTTCAGGTTTTCATTATTGAGGTGAAGTCTCATTATGCAATCACCTAAATAAAAGGCAAGCTGTCATTTGTAATTACTTAGATGGAGTGTGGTGGGTTGTTCAGGCTGTAATAAAGTATATACTGGTAAATACAGGGTGTATTTATAAATGATTCACCTGTCAATTCGACCCAGATTCATCACTAAATTTGTAAGAAAATACAACTTTTACTATTGTGATTGCTGTGCACTTCTGATTATTGGCCACCAGGTGGCAGAACGAGTCATTGTCTTAGTATGCATTGAAACGAGAAATGTAGAGGGATTGGATTGGTTGTCTGCAAACTTTCATCCAAATTGACAGAGGGATGAATTTATAGTTTTACCCATTAGGACTGGAGGGAAGAGGGCAACGCAACTTAAAGTAGGACATTGTATTAAATAACAGAAATAAAAGCATTTCCCCATCTCACAATAACACTGTGATCTCCAATCCTTTTATTTACTGATAAAGTGCAATAAGAGACCAAAGTTCATAAATATTTATTATATATAAGAACAAAATAATCCACCTCCACAGCAGTGACCCCACAGCACTTTAAAATATTGTGGTAATATTTGTTATTTATCAATAATTCAGTATCTATACAGGCCACATCTGAAACACCAAAACATTTACATTATCACTTGGCTTAAAAACAATGAAGTACAATATAGTTTAAGACACTTGGTGGTAATCTTTTTGTTTGTTTTTTTGTATCACAGAAGTTTAGCAACAGTCTAACAGTAAAGAATCAGATACAAAACCACTGCAAATAGTTCTGGGAGTATAAGAAAGCAAATAAAAACTGACCCGACAGGGAAAAAAGGTAACAAAAATAAATCAAAAAAGAGGAAATTGTACAAACCTTGCCATTGTAACATTATTCCATTCACCAAGTTAAACATTTAATAATAAATAAGTAAATCTGCAAAAAAATATTTTTTTTTCTTTTTTTTAAATGTTCTCATCAAGGCTCGTCATAGTGTTGGGAGTTCACATTTAGACAGGTAATGGGGTTAGGGTGGGGGCATGCAGTTCACAGGGCAGGCCACAGAACAGACGTCACTGGCTTTTATCCAGAAAGTGTCACAACACTGGCCGTAGCGCTGATAGCCATCTGGCCACTACCTCTGGGTCATTTGGCAACAGAATTTGGCAGCCCAGGAGGCCTCCAGTGAGTGTTATACTACCACCCCCAGCCTGCAGGGGGTGCAGAACTTCAAAAACCAGATGGGTTGACTGCTTCCCCTGTTTACATAGTAAAATCACAGCTTCAATGTGACTGAAGAAATCCTGAGAAAATGGCCTGCAGCAGGGGAAACTGAGGTACACAGAGATGTCACTCCATGCTATCCCTTTTTACAGCTGTGACAAAATCAGACCCCTCGGGGGGGGGGGGGGGGGGGGGGGGGGAGGAGTTTAAAAATTTTCTCTGTGAAAAGAATTTGGTGATCTCACCACTCATCTCACTGTTCTGCCTTCTGCCCACCAGTGTAAGTGGGTGTCACTATCCTGGTGTGTCTGTATGTATGTATATATGTGTATATGTGTGTGTGTGTGTGTGTATATATATATATATATATATATATATATATATATATATATACACACATACATACACACACACACACACCCCCTGATCATCTTCCTCTACACATCTGTATGTAACCAACCATTTATTCTGCATGTACATACAGTATGTGTACAAGAATATGACCTCTCTTTATTCCATCTCTATGTGGATATAAGCATTGGTTCTGTGTGTAAGCAGTAAGGAGTTATCTCCTTGTCAGTAAGTAAAGGTCAACTGCCTATTATTTTCTTACATGTGTGTAAGTGCAGGACATCACATTTTGTCTTTGTTATTACATCTCAAACGTCTGTTTCATTTTTTGGGCATACACAGGTGATCTCCCTGCTCATCTATGTGGAGTCAAAGGTCATCTGCCTATGTGTGTACAGACCAATCATCTCCCTGTTCAGTGCTCCAGAAACATTTTTAAGCAGGGTGGGAAGAAATTTTGTATTGTGACCCAACTCATCAGTAACTACCCCAAAACAGCCGGGTGGTGACTAAAAAGGGGTTGGGAAGAACACTGCTGTTCTACCTATCCCTAGTTGTATGTCATCACTCACTTCTTTGCATCCATAAGTGCAGGTCATATGCTTGTTCACCTGCCCCTAGGCATAGGTCATTGCCCTCCTAAATGTGTACAGCAGTGGGATATCTGCCCGTGTCCATGTACGCACCGGTCCTCTCTCTGCTTTATCTGCACAGGAACGTTTCGTAAACAATTTTCAAGAACAGTGGTCACACTGTTATCCAAATATCTCCAGAGAAGCTTCAAGTAATTGGATTTTCCTGTGTGGATATACTTCAACCTATTTTATTCCTGAACGTCAAAAACCTATACAGAATAACTGAGCTCTAGTAATTTAGTGTTTAGTAATAAACACTAAATTAAACACTAAACAGTAACTAGTGTTTAGTAATAAATCATAATTCAACTACTAGTGCAAGTACCTGAATTTGACCTCATATCAGCTTCAAGAAATCGCCTGTATAGCAGTTCTGGGTTTGGGAAATGAGGAGAGGGTAGCACTGGGAGACAACCAGGTATGTTGCATGCAAATGTGCCAACAAAGAACATGCTTAGATGAGAGCAGAGTGAGAGAGCTAACTTATCGGCCTTCACTGTCCTATCAGAGGGGTGTAACTGCATTCCTTTTACAGTTTATAACTTATCTACCTGGCTGGGATAAATGACAGACTTGTGTTAATCCCCGAATTGGGTGGACAGACATTCTACCTAGAGTTCAACTGTAATGGTTTGTGGCAGCTGTCAGATTCCAGCAGGTTTCAATTGTCTACTCTGTTTTAGCTAATTACCACAGTGAAAGGAGATATAACAGCTGGGATGCTGCACAAGTCACATCTTCCTATATGGCTCTTGTATTCACGGTGCTTACATTTCATAGACATGACAGGTAAGGTCGGGGTTGATTTCCAATGTTCGTTAAGCTGAGGTAAAATTTGTAAGTATAAGTAACAGGATACAGTCATCTAGAAATCTCCCACCTCCCATAACCTACTGATGTTCCATGACTTCATGTGCTGCAATGAGCAAAGGTGATCCGACAGCCCGCATATTATTTGCTACAGGAAGCGAGGCTGTAGCATGCTACATTGTAAATAAGGGATGGGTATAGATCAGATGATTCAGTTCATTTGTCTGTCAGCAATGTCAGTTCATGAAACTCAGTTTAACAAATTTTGTGTTCTGCAGCAAAGGATAGCATAAAATTATATGATATTGTTTATTATTGGATTGTCCAGTAGTCCTAATGCACAGACTGTCCTCTCCTACCTCAGGCTCTCCATTGCAAACAGCTGTGTTGTGACATTCCAGTGACGTATAAGGGAAGAGGGTGGATAAGGTGCAGGGTAAACAAGATTGTCGTCACTTTAAATCAACAATATCTTCATCAAAGGACTCCGCAATGTGGAAGGGACTGCCGCTAAATGGGGGGCTCTCCTCCACACTGATGTTGGATTCTGGATCAGAACTGGTTGAACAATGGCGCTGACTTTCCGAATTACTTTCAAAAGAGCCCGAATTAATCCTGGTAAAAAAAAAAAAAATCTATATATAATGTCATGAACTAGGTTTTCTAAGGTTTACACTATATGGCCATTTTTACACAGGTTCCAGAATTCTCATAATTAAGGCCCATTTGTATTATTGTAAGATGTTTAATAATCAACATCTATGTCTATCATCAAATTATCATAAAGTACCTATTCAGAAAGTGCCACCACCCCACACAACAGTCCTGTGGCCTTGCAATAGGTTGTTTACAACAGGCAAAGTATTTACTTTCCCAATAAAATTGAAGTTGGGGGTATTTGGGTAGGCTCTGCAGATTACAATCTAACTCTTTAGCTAAATGTGAAAGCTTTGGTATTGTAAACCTGATACACCATAAAAACTACAGTAACGTTTCCACATCAGATAATCTGACACGTAGACAGTAGTTTCTCAATGTTGTTCATCAATTCATCCTGACTGATTACCAGTTAGGAACAACCACTGTTGTTGTTCCTAACTGGTAACTGGAGTTGTGCAGTATGTCTGGAAAAACAAAAGTTTTCTGCAGCAAAAGGGTAAAGGCGACACAAGGGGTCCTGGAGGCAGAGCTGGCACCATCTGGGCTCACATGGGGTAGCAACAGAAAATGACAGTAGATAAGCAAAGTAATTTTCTGTATGTTTTTACAGCTGCAATGGGTACCATCACATACACTGAACTGAGCGTTTTGTCAATAAATTTGTGCAACGAGTTAGCAGGGAATCTCTACCTATTCCAAACATTCAAAACCGTCTACTGCACAAAGGTGCTAAAGCTATGAAATCCCTCTTGCCCCACACAGTGTCAAGATATTCAGCTCTGGGTGGTGAGATCTTGCAGAGTTTCAGAGATGATGGTGTGCAAAATTGTGCATAGTGCCTGTCATTTACCTTTCAGTGCTGGTTGATTGTACAGCTTCTTCTTTAGTCTCTTCCTCCACTGCTTTTTTGGCAAACCTTTTTTGTCGCTGTGACCCTTCAGATTTTGTGTCCCCAGTAAGACCTCAATATGAGAAAGAAAAGAAACATTCAAAACCACCATCACTGGCAGCACCAATATATTTATTTGTTTTGTTTTCCTATATTCAGCCTGTTCTAAAAAAAAGTTAGTTGCAGTGTATAGCAGAAGATTTTAGTTGGGTGAAGCTTTTTTTAGTTTCATGGCAGGTTGATGGTATTACTCGTTCCAACGCTAGAAGGCCAGCAGGAGAATGCAGCTGTCAGTGTCTGAAAAAAGAACCTGCGGGGAAAGACTAAGGGATGACTAATTTTTCCACATGAACAAAGTGCATCAATCTGACCAAACAAGTCATGCCTTCTCTATGGTTCTTTAGATAATCGCTGTTTATTCTCATTTTTCATATAAACACTTAAAAATCTAAACATGTAAACCTAAGGGTGCATCTGGTGTGGAGCTTGCATATTAAAAATATATATATTGAACAAAATGGACATTTAATAGATGATTACCCAATAATTCCTTCCTTGTCCGACATGCAATCTCCTTTATCTCCATGCGGGACAGTGACAGGGAGTGGGTGACAGGTATGCAGGCGATGCCACTGGATGTTGGGGTTGTGATGACTTTAGGGATCATCGGGGACTTCAGAGGACGCTCAATGCTTTGTCCAACCAAATTACTTAGTGGGATCTTGTAGATGTTTCTGTACTGGATGTCCCCTAAAAAAAACAACTTTTACCATTCTGTACATGGCAATTGGACTTCTTGACAATCTTCTGACAGGCAGGAACACGGCAGAAGGTCAGCTGAGTAAGTTTTTACTGATACCCTCAAACCACCTACTTTACCAATCCAATAAAAAAAAAGGAAAGCAGTTTCTGGTTGGCTTTTATCTTAACACAAATTAGTATCTCCACATCATCTTCCCTTATTTCCTTGTCCGAATCCAAAGCTTTCCAAGTCTTTCAGGCACATCCATGTCTGCATTTTTGGTCAGGTTCACTCACCCCCAAAGAACTGGAAATATTACAGTGACCGTTATATGGAGAGGGGAGGAATTAACATTACATTTCCTGCACATAAACAGATTTCTGATCAGTGTTTCTAAGCTGTGCCATATTATGTTCTCTTAAATATTCTCCATATTCATTAGGTGGCTATGGAGTAATTTCAAAAAACATAGACGATACTGATGATGACCCTAGTGGTCTGTAGTGCTGACAAAAGCCATCTCTACAAATAGGAGCAGACAGGATTTAATTCTTGTCATCCCTCTGCTGACCTGTGACATTTACTGATGTAAACAGTGAATAATCTTTGTGACTGGAGGTTGATATGCAACATCTTGTTATGCATCATCCTTTAAAGGCCATTAAGAACAGATGAAATGTGATGACAAACAGTCCTGTGTGTGATTTCCACTCAGAGTATGCAAAGGATTGTTTACCTTCTGCTGGCAAAGAAGGAAAAACTGGCAGTTCATAGCCGGTTGGGGTCTGTGGTGAGCTGTGCGAACTCGTATCCTTCGAGCTGCTATTTGATGAGGTGCTCACTGCTGCTGAGGCCTTAAAA
This sequence comes from Pyxicephalus adspersus, assembly GCF_032062135.1. Classification (NCBI taxonomy): domain Eukaryota; kingdom Metazoa; phylum Chordata; class Amphibia; order Anura; family Pyxicephalidae; genus Pyxicephalus; species Pyxicephalus adspersus. Next base: position 44,707,072 of record NC_092871.1, read on the forward strand.
TAGATATCTGACTGGAGAGAGAAGCCACAGTGTCACACCTGTTCTTTTATTTGTACAGAAAACAGTGTAAATGGGGAGGCCCCTAATATGTGCAGAGATGTGTTGTATAACTAATCAATCTGCCAGAACAATAAAAAGTGCTTGGTTGCTATAGGTTAATGATCTCAAAGGAGGATTATAATGAGCGGGGAAATTGCCCCAAGCAGCTTCAATATTAGGACAGGCTGGTGGTAATATAACAGGCAAAACAAAAATCTCTGTTTTTCCCCTCAAAGATTAGGTCTGATTCTGCCCATTTGTGGCATGCTAATACCTTTTAACATTCAAATATTTTAATTATTACAGGTATTGTTCTGCAGTTTCTGTTGTGTGATCTATAATAGGAGCAATGTGCCACAAGCCATAGTACCATGAGTGAATAGTACGTCAAGATGAGGGGAGGTTACAGGGTTTGTGTATCTCCACATGCTATCAATTCCTATTTTATCTATGCACCCACTCAGTATCCACCCAGAATACACTTGTGTTTTAGCCATTGCAACCATCTGTTAGTTGTCCAGAATGTAACCATGCACCCATCAAATGTGTACACCAGCACAGCTTACCCGAGATGCCACCAGCTGCAGCTCTGCAACTACTGCAGTGTGCACCAAGTTCCCATTCACAACGAGTCGGATCTCTATGGAGTCAGTGGTGAAAGCCAGGATGTACGGGAAAGCACAAACTGTCAGACAGACCAAAGACAGATTATGTCAGGAGATGTATATGCCTAATCTTTTCATAGTCAACATGGAGAAAAAAATAAGCCTTACATAAATAGAAGAAATTATTCTGCTTTATATTCCTACTCACTTGACCCTGACCATTCCTCTGCCTCACCTACTTTCAGTCTCTTCTCCCAGGCCCTGGCAGGGTCTTACAAGCTCAGGTGGAGAGGAAGACCTCCTAACAATAACTCTGAGGGAGTAAAATAGCAAACAAGTATAGCCTCACCAACAGCATTGGGAATCTGATTCCAGCTGAAATGGAAATCAGACGCAGAAGGCTGAATGAGTGGAGTTCCTCCATTGAACGGAATGACTTTCTTGTAGTAACAGATGTCTGAAATAAAAGAAAATGACATCAGCATGTGAAATGCATCTATATTGTATACATATACAGAATGCATACATGTGTGTGAGAAATTATCTTTTTCCATGTGTATTTTCTATTCTGTTACATCGCCAGAGAGGCGGCAGATGCTTCATTATTGTTCTGTGGTGTCGCCCCATCGATGGTTGTGTAGGATTATTTTGACATCTTGTGTTTTGGTACTCACTGTTAATTACACACTGAAAATCTGCTTTAATATAAATACACATTTCTCATCCCACACAGAAATGACAAAATGCACTAGATGCCAGCTGAACACCCAGAAATACTGCACTATGACCAATCCCTGTCACATTTACAGGCTGGATTATATTAAAGAGCCGAATAGCTCAAGAAATATTAGGGGTGGGCTGTGTTTAATAGTTCAGGTATATAGGTGTCATAACTTAAGATGGAGGGTTGTTGGCTCAACAGACACTTTTTATTGCATAATACAATGTGCACTAAGTGGTTTTATTCATTTCATTCAATTTCAGTATATGTGTAAAATGTGCTACTGTAAATAGGCCCTTAAGGCCCTTACTAGGTAAGACCCTTTTCAAATTGTTTGGTATATATGCATAAACTTCTAACTTTACCTGTTAAGAAATCACTTGGATATGAAATTACAGATACTTAAAAAGAAGTTTGGTCTGTAGTGCCAGTGAAAATGATATCTGAAGTAACACACTTTTCCCTGTTGATATGTTCACACATTTTGAACCTACACAACAAACCATTTCCAATTTTAAGGCATTCCCATATATAAGATAGTACCAGTTTATGTAACAAATCCTTATTGCTGCTCTGCCCCAGCACTTTGTCCAAAAATGGAATTTATTCAGCTTCAGACAATGGAGCAAGCTCCAAGCTTTGGAGCCAATGACTCACCAACCCCACTATAAGGGGGTCCCAATTCATAGAACACTTCTAAAAATCTAATAACCCCCATACACTATCAACCCAGCTTGAAATATTGAATTGCTGCCCCCAGTCACAGAATACCTCTAATGATTGCCCCCAATCACTCACAGTTGTAACAGAGCAGTAATCCGGCTTCTCCATCTTCATAAACATCAATTGCTGCAACAAAATGAACCTGGAATGATAATGTGGAAGACTAGCTGGACATTTTGGATGGGGTTTCCATATATCTTGCTTTAACGTGTAACACAAGAAGAAAAGTTGTTGAAAAACCTGAACACCTGGCCATTCAATTTTACTGGTTGCATTGCCATACATTTATTCAGGTCAGAGAAATAGTAAACCATCCCAGAATTCAACAGTTCACATGCAAATTCACAATTTCTTCTCAATTGGTGCCAAATAATCATGGAAGACAATTCTTTATTTTACTGCAATAATTTTGCATCCAAGTCAATTGTAAGAACCTGTTATCTTCTTTACTGTGTGTACCTGGCAGGTCCTGTGTTGCCATGCATCTGAGTAGCACATCTCACACCCCACCATCCGAGCATCCAAGAAGCACATTCGACACGTTTACCAGCATTTACCTGCAGATGTCAGCTACAGCTCTCTCTTTCAAGCCACATTCATTATACTTTTCACCAATTCAATATAATACAAGATGCTTAACTCACCCTACTTGCATCAACATGATGCAGTCGGCAGGACTCTCCAGTACTTTCATTTACCAGATCAAACTGGTGTCGGTAGGCCACACAAATCATGTTGTCATTGTCACCAGTTGGGCCATCAACTAAAGTCATCACCATGGGGGGGTCAGACAGGCAGATTTCCTGCAAGACAGAAATCAACATTAACCAGTGTAATAAGGAAAAAACAGTGTAATAAGGAAAAAACAACCCCAGCACTGGGAAGAAATAACTGAGGCCAGGAAACCACTACTAAGGAGAACAAACAAACACCATGACACCAGCATTAAGGAGAACAGACACAACATGAGTACCGAGGAGAAATGATAGGTACTCCTATGACTTCAAGATATCATTACTGAGCAGAAAAGACGATGAGCACAACACCGAGGAGAACGAAGAGATGCCATTCCTCACAAGTACAGTGAACAAAAATATGCCATAATACAGCAGTAAAAAGGATAGACAGACGCCACTGAGAAAAACAGATGGACACTATGACTCTGAGAATACTAGATGAACATCAAGACATCCAAGACGGAAAAGAGACAGAAACATTTACATCAGTATGGACAAAAACAAACATGGTGTCAAGACACTGACTTTCAGGGGAACAGAAAGACACCAGCGGTTTGGAGGACAGGTGAAGAGAAAGATGCCATTGCATTGGCAATGAGGTAAAAAAAGAAATGCCATGGAGCAAGCATTTATACTTATACACCAATACTGAGGAGAAAAGAAATTCACTATCACAGCAGCACTGAGGCACAGACAGATGCCATTACACTAGCATTGATAGATTGAATACATTGTCCTCATATATAATGAAAGAGCAGGGAATGATTTTGGTTAACTATGTTTTTACCTAACCTAAGTTTGCTTAGCAGCTTACACAGAAGGACACTGATCAGTGCACTCTTAGAGCAGAATGTAAGTACAGTGTGTTGGGGTCAATGCAGGTTATTTTACTATTATGCAGTCCGTTTGGCTCCTCACCCGAATGTACTGAAATTCCTCCACTGGTGAATATCCTCCACTGCTGCTGAAAGGATTGTGTTTCCGGGTGATGAGCAACAGTTTGTTTCTGATGGCTGCTACTATTCGGAGCTCCTGGCTGTGGTGTGTGTTAATAGCATACAGATGACACCCTGTGCATAAAAAGACTTGCATCAGAATTGTGTCATCGATCTTGTATTCATAATTGGGAAATACTGCAGATTGTACAAATCTCTCTATCTGAAGGATGAGAGGGCTGCAAAAGGGAGAACACCAACCAATGTGAATTTACCTTTTGTTTTCTCCAATTTGTTTTCCCGACATTCAAACTTGTTTCTGGGGACTTGTTTGTCTTCTAGTCCTTTCCTGATGGCACTAAGACGAAACACAAAAAGACGTGCGTCCTTGCCTAGACGAGCAAAAGACACAGCAAAAATAACTGAATATCTGTAAAAAAAATCTCTATTCACAATATAAATCATGCTGCTTATTTTAGACACTCACTTGGTTGCATACAATTAAGTTGAACTGCAACTAAAACATTTTTTTCCAGCTCTCAAGGATCTTTAAGGATTTTCCCTTACTTCCTGTTCTGGTAATATGAAAAGTAAGCAAGTATATCTGAGGATATCAGATATGTCAAGTACAAGAAGTCACAAGAAATCTCCTGAATTATTACATAGATACAGAACAGAAGCAATGTCAGGTTGTTATCCAATTCCATCATTGGTCAATACCAGGTATAAATGCAGCGTCTGTATGACAGATAATGGTGGATTGTTTTTTTTGCAAGAACTCTAATTCAAGTGGACCTGTCATACACACCTCATAAGTCAACAGGACACGTATCACCAAATCATTATTTTGAGAAATTAAAACAACTTTCCGTAGGACAGGGCACAGTAAAAGCAAGGTTTCTTACATAACACACCGATAAACTTTTTTACATAAAATAGTTTAACCTTCCAAAATGAGCTATAATTCTGCTCCAACAGCTTGCATTTTACACATTTTAACACATTTCCAGGCTTGTCCTAGTTCAGTGATTCCGCTTCCTAAATCACTTCCTATGCAGGAATTCTAAACCAGGAAGCAGTAGCTGGCTGTGCTGTGTGGCAGAGGTGCATACAAAACACAATATTAGCTGAGTAGAATTACAACTCCCACAGGGAAAACAGTATGAAGATGTAAAGGGCTGCCTTGATACCTGGAAACAGTGTCTTTGGTAGAGGGAGAGACTCAGCAATGTGCCCTGTAATAATCCAATATTACTATGATCAAGAACTCAAGATGAGCTACTGCTTCTCTACTTACTGTATATACCCTCATATAAGCTGACTTTTTCAGCACCCAAAATGTGCTGAAAAAGTCACTCTTGGCTTATACGCCAGTCAGGCTCCCTGGCATGGTGACACAGTGCTGAATTACCTTGCCAGGAAGCAGTGCTGCAAAGGGGGGGAGGATGTACAGTGTACTTACCTTGTCTTACCTTACCTTGCCGGGACCCGCGCAGTATGACTTCAGCCTGGGACCCGTGTGACCCCACAGGGCGGAACTTCAATACCGCGTGCGCCCTGTACCGAGTTCATTAAACAGGTAAGGAGATTCCTAAATATTATCCAGCGAGCAAATGATCAGCCAGCTGTGCGTATGGAGTTCATTCTGAACTTTTTTGATATATTGAAAATTAACATTTAATTTTCTCGATGTGACCAGCCTAGCTTATACTGAATATGAGTTGGTATTATCATTAGGGTTTGGGTTCTGCATGCAGCAGTCAGCCTGTACAGCTTAAATGCAGTAAAGTGGGGTCAACACCCTGGCTGTGTTATCTAATTCCTGGCTGTGCCTAAATCACAAGACAAGTGACTCTTTTGGCAAGTAAATTGCCTAAACTCTATATAAGATGGGTGAAGATAGCGGTTTCAATAGGGAACCTCACTGAACCTTGTATCACTGGAAGCAATGCTTAATGAAGTTGCACTTGAAAAAGCCAGACTTTTCCCATTTTTTTCGTCTTATACGCGAGTCAATCAATTTTTCCTGTTTTCCAAGGTAAAAATAGGTACCTCGGCTTATACGCGGATGGACTAGTAAATGCGGTACTCAGTTGCACACAACATCAGTCATCATGGGGCTCTTCGGCACTAGGTGCAAGGATTAGGACTGTAACCAGGGAAGTTGCCACGATCTACAGCAAGATGGCAGCAAATAGGCAATCAAAAATGTTTTTTAGGAAAAATTGTATTTTCCCATTATTTGTTAGGATTTTTTGTGGTAAACAGACAACATAATTTGTGTGTCAAGTATTTTGTTAAAACCAATTTATTTTTCAAACTTTATTAAAACTTTTAAAAATAAAGAAATTCAACCAAATTTACATATATGATAACACAGACCTCTTAATCACATATAACCCTATAATATTACATTAGAACAAAACATTTTTAACACATGTAAGTTTTTTGAAGCATATTTGAATACCCACTTGAATTAAAATATGGATTTGTTGTGATATATATATATATATATATGTTTTGATTTAGAATATATAGAATACGCTCATCCTGATGAAACAGACATAGCTCTGTGAAACGTGTTGTGAAATTCACATACACCTGTATGGAACCTCAAAAATGTGTTTTTCTAATGTAAAATTATTGGTTTATATGTGATTAGGAGGTCTTTGTAATCATATATGTAAATTTTATATCAGCTGAATTTTTTAAATTGTTTTAATAATGTTTGAAAAATAAAATGTAATTGGTTTTAACAAAAATACTTGATACACAAATTGTGTTGTCTGTTTACCACAAGAAATCCCTACAAATAATGGGAAAATACAATTGGGATGTGGTCTATACCTACAAGTCACTAAAGCCATTCTAGATAGCAAATAAGCAATACCGATTGCTTCCCTAAACATCCTATCCACCACAACAGCCAACAAAGTAAGGGTTGATTGAGCTGCTAAAGGAAACAACTAACAGAACAGTGAAAGCATAGTACCAGTAGTAACCAATCAAAACCTGTCCTGTAATGGCCTGGATTTCCGACTGAAGATGCTAAGTCCGATTAGTTACTATGCGTTACATGACTTCATGTAGTAAAGGTATGTTTTTATTTGTCATTTTTCCACACGCTGTGTAAACAAAAATCTATGACCAATGCAAAGATTAGCATTTTAATTCCAGTGAGTTATACTGTCTGCTGTGGTATTTAGGCCTTATGGTGTTCTTAATGGTAAACAGAAACCACCTTCATAAAGATCCTCCTACAGGATAACAGAAAAAGCCTCTCCTGTAAGGTGACAGCTAGAAACCCTCTACAAGGTGACAGGTACAGCCTCTTTGTATGGTAACAGGTAGGAGTGTAGCCTCTTGCACAGGGCAACAAGGAGAGTCCTCCCTATAGGGTAATAGGCAGTAACTCTCTTATAAAGCAAAGCTCCATCCTCAAGGAAACAACTGGCCTCACCTTTGTCTACTCGGGTTAGCAGAAGATCAAGCATTTCCAGAACATGCATCTGTTTTATCTGCACTGTTTTATCGAACACTGCAAATTCTGGCTGACCATCTGTAAAAAAAGACAGAGCAAACATCAGTCATTCATCAATACCAACTGTCCCAAAAATGCCACCCTCTGGAAAAAGCAGAACAGCCTCCTTCTACATTCCTTGATGCTGTCAGATGAACATGGTGGATGCTGTCCATATCGTCCAGATTTCAGACACAAAATGGAAAAAAAGGAAGATCCAAATCGCTCAGACATTAATCCCTGTTTTATCTCCAGCTGGGGAGACATTAATGTCTCAATAATTTGTAGCCTTCTCCAGCAGGAGCTAAAAATAGCCAGTAATTGGCAATGGCGCATTACATTAATAAAACAAGTGAAATAAATGAATCAATAAAGAATGGAGCAGCTTTAATGAGACTGCGAGCAGCAAAATCTTACTTGTTTTTTCTTCAAAGCTGCAGCTCCACGATTGTTCCCAAGAGGGCCCTGTGGGTTTATTACACAAAATGCTGCGTTTTATACAGCAAGCTCACCCATTAGAGAGACCATTTTAACATCTGTGTAAATGCTTTTTTTACATTCACATTCACTATTGCAGAACCTCCAATAGTGATGTGCAGTAACCCATAGCAACCAGCTTTGCCTTTCGTCATTGAGTGGTCACCACAGCAGACATGGATTCTTTTTTTATGTTGCTCCGTGTATTCTACTGTATGAAGAGAAAGGAAAGCTATACTAAGAACATATGGGGCCCGCCCATGCTGATCACTCCTTCCAAGAATGCTAGCTGCTGTGCTGTAATGTTGATGCAATGGCTTCAGTGGTGATAATGATAGGATTCTCACCATCTAATAGCAACACTCCGGAATCTGTGGATATGAAGAGTGATGGGCCCCAGGAATCGCCAATGATGGCTTCATGGCTAAAGTTGTTGCAGAAACACTGAGACTCCCAGGGCTGACAATTAAAACAGAGTCATTATTAATTGATTACAGTATTTTATTTTTCCTTACAGGATAAATATATTGGAATAAGGCTTAATTGTATTTCATGAGTTTGAGGACTGTAGGATCAACACAGCCCAAAACTTAGCCTAACCCAAATACAAAACTCCAGTAACATGCCATGGTCTTGAACCTAAATGCCAACAGCAATTCCACCCACAGGTATTAAAATAAATGGATATTAGAATATGCAACTACAATGCACAAACTGTTTGAAAGAATTTTGTATCTTTCCTTTGATGAGTGTCTACACACCTTTGCCATATATTTAAGGAAAGGACTGGAGCTCTACTGAATGTGATTAGTGGGCTGCCACACAGCACTGAACTGTTTCTGATACAATAAGAAAACCTCCTTTGTGAGGCATGAGCAAGTCACTGAAGAAATGCATGCATTCTGTATAAAGACCAAAAGCCACAACCCTGGGAATTTGTTAGGGTTCCTCTGGCACTGTGCTGAAGTGACATGTATTCTATCAATAACCCCTTACACATTGTACTTCTGACAAACCGCAGCTAGGTAATATACCCGAGGTTTAAATGTTCTGGAAATAAGAGAACCTCTTGTTCTGATATACTGAACTCCAGTATTACTGTCATTATAATAAGAGTTCCATTGGTAAAAACAGCGAGCAGTACTTGATTTTAATTGATGGCTTGTAAGGTAATTTTTTTTAGAAACTTATTGTAAAAATGCCACATGAGTTTATCATAACATTGGTTTACATGACAGCCTAGACAATAAATGAAAATGTTTGATGTCGCCAGCAATCATCAGCCAGAAACATATTCTTGTAATTGTCCTATATACCTTACGGTGGACATCTTACCTCTCTTCTGTACAAGCCTGTGGTAGCAAGACTAGTTGGAGCATCTCCCCTAACTATGGTCTTCAACTTCAGAGCCTAAAAAGGTTCATATAACATCATTAAACACAGAACATGACATGACACAGAACAAACAGACATAAGCACAGACAGATCAACCTAATGCCGATTACAGCAATATACTGCCCACTATCAGAGATCTGCCAAAGGTTTGTAAACTGTACAGAAGAGGACTGTGGGCTCACTAAGGAGGTCACATTATTCCCAAAATGTCTAATTCATTGTCTCCTCTTATACAACTCACACTTTCAAAAAGATACAGAATACTAACCTGACCAATTCTAACAAATTCTGCCTGGCGCGCCTCTTCTTTTTTCCTGGCAGATTTTGGGGATTCTGGCAAAACGTCACTAAAAGACCTTCTGTTGAGCATGTTCTAAAACAGCAAAAAAAAAATGTATTTTCTTTTAACTATTGAATTTAAAAATAGTTTATCGTTTTATCTATTGGTAAAGGATCAGCAGGAGAAATGAGCTGTAAGAAAAATGCCGGAGGGACCAACAAGACAGATCATGGGACTATAGGGTTGGGGAACTCTATAAAGGGGAAAAATTGTGAAGAGGAATCAGATGGGAGGGGCAGCAGGAATGATTAGGTAAAACAATAAGTATAAAGCATCAAGAGGAAAGGACTGGGGGGAGTCACCCTCTGATTAAGATAACCAGACATGAGGCAATAAGAATAATAAACAGGTGCTGCATGTTACCCTATCTGGGGAAATTCTAACTTTTACAAGATGGCCAAGGAGACCTAATCTAAAACTGCTTGTTAATGATATTTTAAGAGTTTTACAAAGTGTAAATTTACTCAAAGGTCATGCATAGATCCGATTCTTGGCTCTACTACCCCTAGTGTAACTACACATATTTATGGCACATGTGCAACGCAATAATAACTTTGAAGACTTTTGTGTCTAGACAAAAATATTATCTATGATGCCTACACAGCCAGGCCCCGAATTACAGTGAAGGAAGATCATTTAAAAGTATTATATTAAGTCACTGATTTGCTTTTTCTCTGAGTCTGGAGACTCTTTTACCTGCACATAACAGTTGGCTAGATACATGGCTTTTATAAACATCATACTGCACAAAAGATGCCTAAAATGATGGAAACTCTGTAAATAGTGTTGGTCGAATAGCTGAGTGTTCGATTCAGCAGCTATTGGATCGAATAGGCCGATATTTTTCGGGTGATTGAACGCCCAATTAGAACACCATTAAAGTCTATTGGGGGGGGGACTTATCAGCCCGGTGACTGTGGGAAATAAACTGCAGATGAACTCTCAATGGAGAAACTCCACTGAGAGTTCATCTGCAGTTCCACTGTGATCCCCAGGCACTGGAGGTTAATTAAACTCTAGTGCCCCGAGATCACAGTGGATTCTCAGAGCTGCATTCATTCTTTCAGCCCTGGGAATCCTTCTGTTTGCGATCCCGGGATCGCAGTGGATTCTCAGGGCTGCATTCATTCTTGCAGCCCTGGGAATCCTGTTTGCGATCCCTGGGCACTAGAGAATATTTAACCTCCAGTGCCTGGGGATCCCAGTGGAACTGCAGAACCCAGGGATAAGTACAGCCTGGTGACCGTGGGAACTGAACTGCAGATGAACTCTCAATAAGGAAACTCCATTAAGAGTTCATCTGCAGCCACAGCTGATTGAAAGCACTCAACGTGCCTCCAATCAGCTGTGACCGCAAGTTCCCACACTCCCCGGGCTGCACTTATCAATGATTTCCATCAGTTCCCACGGTCACCGGGCTGTACTTATCATTGTACTTATCAATGATAAGTACAACCCGGTGACCGTGGGAACTGAACTCAGATGAACTCTCAATGGGGAAACTCTATTGAGAGTTCATCTGGAGTTCGCTTTTTTTTTAAACATTTATACACGAATTTGCAAAGTCGAATTCCGTGTTTTTCGGGTCGGGTCTGCTTGAATTCGAACCGCCATTTTTGTGACGAATATAGGGACAACCCATATTTGAACACCAGCACAATCTGTAAACTCTCTACAATGGTAGAGAGCCCTATGATTGGTAATATAAATGAACACAGACAATGACACTATTTACATTTTGAGCCTAAACACCCACTGATGACAATAACCAGCCTTGAGGCAATAAGGTCTATTAATCTATTGATCAGAAAACTGCAAATAGCACAGAAATGTGCTGGCCACATACAGTAAACACATTCAGAGATGTGTTAGGAATTTAAGTTTAATTAAAAAAAAATACTGTGAGATTTCTACCTTACTGTTGAGTTTATGTTTACAGTGGGGCTAAAACTGCTTTTTTTTAATAAACTCCTGAAATTGTGATGTTAAGGGTCACCTGGCTGCCTGAAAACAGTTTTGAGCATCACCAGTAATTGTAGACTGGATTGTCTCCTGATGGGCTTAAGCCAGGTGTTTCATTTTGTTATTGATGGTCCCAGAAAATAAAAGTAACTGTGTGTCCTCTAAGCAAGGTAACCCTGTGTGGGTCAAAGACATTAAATTTCTGTTGAAGAACTTCAGAAATGTGGAGTGTTGATCAGTTAGCAGTAATTGAAAATTAAGGAGTTAACTACAGTGTGATTAAATGCTTACCAACAGTCACTTGATATTAGGATTACCTTGTGTAAATCTGGAATAAGATCCTGATATAGTGACCGTATTAGCATGTCCAGCGTCCTCTGTCGCTTCTGAGCAAAAGTTGGTGTTTCCAGAGTTGCCTTCTCACCATTTATTACTAAAAGAGATAGAACAATGTACAAACTTTCACAGATGGAAAATACTAATAGACTCAAATCCTTGATTAAAACAATTTTAAACTACCAACTCTAAAAGACATTTAAAGTCCCTCCACTGCTATCTCCTACCATTTCAATCAAAGTATAAAAGAGGAAAATGTTATTACATCATCTGGATGTATACCATCTTATGACACTTTACAAAACAGCAAATCATTTTCTACAATATGTTCAATAAATGAAATAGGAACAAACTTACATTTTACTAGAAGAAAATCCCTGAATTCTTGGTGGTCAGTGAAAACAGGTGGGGAAGGAAGTGGAGGCCCAAACAGTGGTACACTTTCTTCTGAAAATATCTTTAATCTGTCAGGTATCAGATTGGAGAACCACAATTACACCCCTGGATAACTGTCATATGTTAAGCCAGTTTTGCAGTGGGAAAAATCCTTACAGTTTTCTCACTCACCAAGAACCAATAAAAATAGTCAGGAAGAGAAATGTCACTTTGACGTAAAACCCCCCTTAACTCACTCACCTGTAACTGTCATTCTGTTTGTTGTATCTCACTAAGGCAAAAATATCTGAAATTTAGATTAAGAAAAAAAATTTAGAGCCTAAAAAATCTGGACTGCTGGAGACCATCTCTGGAGATAGATGGGGTCATCTTGTCTCCATTACTGATTGTTATCACTTCTTATACCCTTACACATGTAACACTCACTCCAAAGTCCCAGAAACCTGCATTAGGAAAGGATACGTGTAAAGTGAGAGCGGATCATGGAGGGTCTGAATGATGGAGAAGACTCTTCGCCTTCCTGAAAGACGATGGTGACAATGTCATTACCGATGTGTCGTTTTCTTTCTACCTGGAAAACACAGACTATCACTTTGGTGAACTAATTTTTTCAGTGGAATTCCAAAAACATTTTTTGTCAGTAAATTGAGAACACTGTATTTTCTGGTAATAGATGCCTGTTTGTGTCATTTCCAGATATTTTATAGCCCTATAAACATAAAAATGTAATAAATATCCAAGCTAGCCAAAGGGCTATAAAGAGCTGATAAAGACTTGACAGCACTAGACAGCAATATTTATTGCAATGTTTAAGGATTTGTGAAGCTGATAAAATGCCCTGTGACGTTATAACCAGGCTTGTAAGTACTGTGCACAGGCAGCTGAAGGGATCTCAGTTTCTAATGACACAGGCAGAACTACACCTCCCAAAAGCCCTTTATCAACACTCACTGTTTGCGGGCAATCTCTCCGGAACCAAAGGAACAGCATTTCTTTACTGGAAAAATATTTATTGAACGCATGTATGTAGAAAGGGAAAGGGACCCTGAGATACAGTAGATGGAGTTCTAAAGTACTTTAGGCAGTGCTGACAACACTTCTTGGGATGAATGATGATTAGGAGCACACTATTTCAAGCAGATCAACAGTTACTTTTTTCTTGCAATACTTTTATAGAGATAGAAGATTGAAAAGTGTGAATATTGCAGGGAAGTGCTGCATATATCCATTTTTATGCCGTGGTATTTATTGTTTACTGTCGCAAGTAGAATCAAACTAATGTGCACACACTCTCAGCATATCTGTTTATCTATATACACATTTTTTAATGACATTCTTTATATATGGAAATGAAAGGGAAAAAATGTTAACAATGTAATTCAAAAAATACATTAGCAATTAGGAATTAATGACAGTAAAATACAAAGAACGAGAATGTGAAGACAAAGTGCCATCCCTCACAGGTAAATGCAGGCAATCTACAAATTGATACATTAGTTGGTAAATGTACAATTTAGGAGACACTCCCTTTGAGCTTAACTCTTACCACCAATAGGCGCTGATAATCGAGCATTGATAAAAAGTTTTAAATGGGTTGGGGCGTGGCCTGATGGCGGCGGAGCAGGACGCTGATTCCTGAGCTCCGTATCCCGCCTGGGGATTCCCTACAGTGTAAGCGCTATTGCGCCTCTTTATTTGGCTTCATGGATCCTAAAGTGAAGGGGGTTCAGAAGGGACGCCCCGGAGGGGGCGATCCCTCCACCGGAGGACTGCAAAGCTTCTTCCCCGCAGCAGGCCGCGGGGTCCGGGACAAGGCCTCAAAGCCAGGGGCTCAATTTTTCACGGCACCCGACGAGCAGGCACCCTTGGCGCAGTGCACACCGCTGGAGACTGGACTGCAGCAGGGTCAGCATCAACTCCAGATGCCTCCACAACTTCTCCAGAGGTACACCCCGACTCTCCCATTCCCAGCCCCTGCATGATACCCTCTTTAGACGCTTCATTCAGTCAAAGCCCGGCCAACAGAGTCCGTAGAGGAGTGGGACTGGAAGGCCCACTTATGTGCCCTTCCTACCAAACAGGATTTAGAACGCAGTATAGGGCACTTGGAAGCGAGCTGTAAGGCAGAGTTCCACGCCATACGTGAGTCAGTTCAACAAGTTACTAGTGCCACCACAACTCTGCAAACCCAATGTGCTGATCTTTCTTCACGAGTAGTATCTCACGTGGCTATTTTGGAACGCCATGAAGCGCAAATTAATATGTTGTATCTGTTGCATGATGACGCTGAAAACCGCAACAGGCGGAATAACATTCGTATACGGGGCCTACCTGAAACCATACCGAATTCAGAATTGCCCGCAGCTGCCTACTCTATATTTGCTAAGCTTCTTGCTGTCCCATCTGATGTTAATATAGAGATAGATCGGATACACAGAACGCTGGGCCCACGTAGCATAAATCCGCAACGCCCTAGAGATGTTATCTGCCGGATCCATTTTTACAGGACCAAGGAAGATATCATGAAAAAAGCCAGAGAATCTACAAATATTGAATACACCGGGGCTCAGATACAACTGCTGCCTGACCTCCCTAAGCATACATTGGATCTCCGCAGGGCTCTTAAACCACTTTTGACAGTTCTTCGTGAATGGAACATCCCATATAGATGGGGATTTCCCTTCCATCTCATCATCAGATCTGGAGGTAGAACCCTGGTTCTTCGCGAGTCATCTGACCTGCCCCATATCGTACGGGATCTGCATCTTCCTGAGGTCATATTACCTGAATGGCCTACAGCGACCTCGCTCCTCAACAGTACACCAGCGCCATCGCAAGCTCCTCCACGACCTCCTCTTGATGGTCCTCCAAGCACTTCCACAGGTCATCTTTCATCCCCTCCTCCCTCCGCAACCTAGCCAATAGAATCGGCATCGCCAACAATTTTTAGCGGGTCTTAGGATACCTTCATCACTGTTCTTGGAATATTTATCTTCAATCCTACCCTTTTTGTGTTTCTTAGGCTACAAGACATCACTGGATTACTACTATCATCACCTGCCATGCCTGGTCGGTTTCTGTGTTGCCAAGCATCCTTGGATTACATTTGACTCTGTGCAAGTAGTTTCTCCTTCACAGTGGGACTTTCCATGTACTGGTAGCTATGTTGAGCGTTATTTATCTAGTGTTTATTGCCACTGTTTTTGCTGTTAGCTGACCTGCTATTCTTGAATGTCCTTTAGATCCTGTGGTTAATTTTGTTAATTTTAACTAGGGCCCGCTGGGGGATGCGCGGACTATACTGTTCTCGCCTCCCCAGAGGGCTCTATTATGGGCCCTGGGATGTTGTATCCCTGTTCCCTTAGATTATTTTGGCAGGAATTCAGTGTACTGTTTATCTTATGTTGCTGCCTTTTGATATATGCTCTACGCCTTAGGTATCTTGATTCTGGGACTGTTTAGTACTCTGGGCACATGCCCAAGGTTCGCTCTTTTTTATGTGGGTCTTGGTTTTATTGGGCAACTGCTAAGAGTTTGTTCTTACTCCATACAAAATATTTATGGTTTTGCGGGTTCCCCCAGGCAGGACTCTATGTTTGTTTCTGATTGCTTGTCTGCCTCCCCCGCCGCTCGCAGACACTTCCCCACATAGGCCTGCTGCCCTCTTGGGCAGTGATTTGGGACCTTTGGGGTCCCGCTTTAGACTTTTCACCCCACGGTCGAGGTTTTAGCCTGCCTCGCCTGTCTGGTGCCCCCTCCCCTTAATGTCCTCGGTACATACTCCAGCAAATGCTTTGAAAATTCGTACCCTTAATGCGAAGGGTCTAAAAAGCTCGAACAAACGCTCTCAATTGTTATATGCCCAACACAAAGCACGGGTGAATATCTTACTCCTCCAGGAGACACACTTTCATTCCACTAGACTTCCGTCTCTCCGTAATCGATATTATCCCCTGTGGTACCATAGCTCCAATTCTGAATCTAGAACTAAGGGAGTTTCTATAGCTTTTCATAAATCGCTACCAGTACAGATTCTAGATTCTCACTCTGATTCTCAGGGCAGGTATTTGTTCTTAAAAATTTCTCTCTGGGATAAGAAATTTACATTGGCTTCTTTTTATGCTCCCAATCACCAACCCACAACGGCCCTCTCTCAATATTTGGAGTTACTGAAAGGGTTTGCCGAGGGATCTATTATTGTGGGTGGGGATTTCAATTGTGTTTTGGATCCCCGCATAGATACCTCATCAGGGAAAACCCCGATCTCATATTCCAAATTGAACTCCCTTTGTTCTAAATTGCACGATTTTAGAATAATGGATATGTGGCGCATTCTGCACCCCACTACCAAAGACTATACATTTTTCTCCCATCCGCACAATATGTACTCTCGCATAGATTATATCCTGGCGAGCCATTCCATACTTGATTGGTGTCCTAGTGCTTCTTTAGAGTCCTGTCCCTGGTCCGACCACTCTTCAGTGTCCCTCTCATTTCAGATTCCCCATATGGGCCCTAGAGCATGGACATGGAGATGCAATGACTCTTTGTTCAAAGACTCTCTCTGTGCAAAGGCGGCTCTCGATGCGATAACCAATTTTATTGGAGCTCACGCTTTGGATCCCACTCCCTTTCCTATGCAATGGGAGGCTATGAAGGCGGTAGTTCGAGGGGTTCTAATACAACAAGGCACTAGGCTTAAAAAGATCAGAGCACAGGATATAGCTTATACATCCGATAAAATCCGTTCTCTGGAACGCCTGCATAAACTAAACATGGCCCCTGCTGTATTTTTAGAATTGACAGCTGCTAGAACCAATCTCTTGAAACTGTACGACTTGGCTCACCAACGCCACAGGGATCGTTTCCGTAAATTGATTTACCAATATGGAGATAAATGTGGCAGACTACTGGCGAGGGGTCTTCACCCACGCACGTCCACCACATATATCCCGTCCATACACACTCCTGATGGCAGGCTGACATCTATCCCCAAAGAGATCCTGCAAACTTTTTATAAATATTATGCAGAGCTCCATCAACTATGCCCTGCTCCAGCCACTCCTTCCTCTCTACAGGAATACTTAACTAAAACAGCCCTTCCAAATTTAAATTCTGAGGTGATTTCTCAATTGGAATCCCCGTTTACGGAGGTATCTGCTGCTCTGCAGACCACCCCGACCAGAAAAAGCCCGGGTCCAGATGGATTTACTCCACGATTCTATAAGCTTCACGCTTCTAATCTTGTCCCCCTCATGACCAAAGTGTTTTCTTCCGTTTCTGCCGATACGCCGTTCCCTTCACAAAGTTTGGAAGCGCATATTACGGTTCTTCCCAAGCCTGGCAAAGACCATACAGTTTGCTCTAATTATAGACCTATATCATTGATTAATGTGGATGCAAAAATTTTTCCAAATTGATTGCCAATTGGTTGTCCCCACATATGCCATCATTGATCCATAAGGATCAAACAGGGAATATTTATGGAAGGGAAGCCAGGGATAATACTATTAAGACTCTCCTGCTGACCCAGTTTGCTAAATCCTCAGGCACCCCTGCGTGGTTACTGTCAATAGACGCTGAAAAAGCCTTTGACAGGGTTAGTTGGCAGTTTATGTACTCGGCGTTACGTCAGGTGGGCATGGGACCCTGCATGGTTTCTAGAATTGCACCACTGTAGTCTATACCCAGAGCTCGGGTGCGGGTTAATGGCACTCTCTGATTCTTTTCAAATCAAGAATGGCACGAGGCAGGGGTCCCCCCTCTCCCCTTTACTTTATGCCTTAATCATGGAACATTTGGCTGTGGCCTTGCGCCACAATCCAGATGTAAAAGGGATCCAGGTGGGTGATACACATTATAAAATTTCTTTATACCTACCATCCTGAAGGAACTTGCTGAATTTGGTATACATAGTAATTTCAAGGTCAATTATTCCAAATCCGAAATTCTTAATGTTACCTTGGACTCTTCTCAAATGTCAGCTATGTGTTCTAATGTGCCTTTCCGGATTTGTTCTGATGCTATTAAATACCTGGGTATAATGGTCCCATCGGATCCCTCCAAATTGTTCTCCCTTTATTATTCCTCAATGTATGGTAAACTTCAATCTGACCATCATAAATATGATTCCTTGCCTCTCTCCTGGTTCACCCGTATAAACACTCTTAAGATGGATATAATCCCCAAACTGTTATATCTTTTTCAATCGGTCCCCATATTCTTGCCAACCGCATATCTTCGTAAAATTCATAGGTTATTTTTAAAATTTATATGGCAACAGAAACGTCCTAGACTGGCATTTAGTACCCTATCCAAGGCCAAAAGTAGAGGAAGTGCAGGGGCCCCAGATGTTATTTCCTATTATAGAGCATCGGTTTTAGTGCGTTTGATAGACTGGTTTCACAACAGGGAGATGAAGGAATGGGTATAGCTGGAAGATTGCCTTTCTCCAGTTAGCTTCCGGTCCCTGCCATGGGTGGACCGGCCGTTGCTACAAACGGCCCACCCTCAACTCCCACTTACAGTGGATTTATTACATAATTGGGATATCCTCCTCAGAGCAGGCAAATTGTCCTCGAATCCAGGACCCATGACACCACTGTTTGATAATCCAGCGTTCCCCCCGACAATGCGAACCTCCACATTTTTATCGTGGTCCGCCTCTGACAGCCATCATCTTAGGAGTATATTACATAACGGACGGGTTCCCCCACTGGCCTCCCTGGATCTTCCAAACAGAAGCAAGCTGCTTTCTTGGCTTTCATACAGGCAACTGTCATCATTTGTAGCTTCATTTCCTGACTTATCATTCCTATATAGAAGTTTAACAGCTTTTGAGCAGTTGGTTGGCTCTCCTGACCGCCCCTCTCATGTTGTGTCCAGGTTGTATGAGCTACTTGCTCTGGACTCTGAGCCCTCTGCACCTATATACACTAGATATTGGGAGAGGGAAATGAATGATCTCATAACTGCAGATGATTAGGAAAAATCATTTACCCTAACCCATAAATTGGCCTTAACCTGTAGAGCTCAAGAGGTTAATTACAAAATTCTATCCAGGTGGTATTATTGCCCGGTGGATCTCCTTGGAATCTCCCCCACACAATCTGATCATTGTTGGCGATGCCACTTACAAAAGGGGACAATGCTTCATATATGGTGGGAGTGTCCGCCTATATATCGATTTTGGGACACGAATATTCAGGTGTATAACGACAGCACTGGGTCTACCATAACCAATACTCCCAATATAGTTCTTTTATCCATGGTTCCGGGTTCGCTCAAAACCATCAAAGGTGGGGTCCTACGTCATTTTCTTACGGCAGCAAGGGCCACTATTCCGAGATTGTGGAAGCAATCTGCTGCTCCTTCTATAGCCAATTGGGTCTCCGAACTTGAAAAAATCCGCCATATGGAGATGTTGGTCGCGGAGGATGATGATAGAATGGAACAATTTAGAATTACCTGGTCCATTTGGGACTGGTTTACAGACTCTTCCCGATTCCGCACATATTTATTTAGTGCCCAGGCTTACAGGCTGGATCACAACCCCGGTATTGAGGGTTAATATATATCTCTTTTATTTTTGTACCGCTTGGCATTCCGTCCCCCTCCCATCCCCCCCTTCTCCCCTGGGCTGATTTGTTATATGTGTCTGTCTGTAATTTTATTTTATCTGTTGTTTAAGAATATTGGTTTACACCCTTTGCCATACGCTTCCGCTAGCAGATATGTAGCTGTTCTTGTACAGGTTTAATATGTGCTATATGATCCCTTTAGAACTGTTATATTTTTTTTTTGTCATATTTTTTGGGTATATGCAGCTCTTTGGTATTATATGTCTGTTAATTCGAAGCCTACAATGTTATGTTTGTTATGATGTATGTGTTGTATACCTGATTCTTTTTGTTATGTTTACCCGTTACCTTTTTTTCTCTGAAAACTTAATAAAACTGATTGAAACAAAAAGTTTTAAATGTACATAAACACGTTTGTACATAAATGTCCATTAAATGTTTCCTAAACACACTTTTTGATTATGGTGTCTGAGGAAACGATAGACGTACCTGCTGTTTGTTCTCTTTTGAATATGGTAACATTGTGGAGACGTGAAACATGATTTCATGTCCCTGGTAAACAGTATAAACAGAATGCGTTCCCGTTGTGTCATCTGAAAGGAAAAGGCAGGAAATAAAATGTTAATCATCTGTCAATTTCTCCACAAGTTAATAAAAACTCCCATTATCCTCATTTATCAACCACAAAACACCATGTATAGTTGGTAAAGCCGTGCACCATAGCACAGAGCAAACAGTAGGGTTGTTGTTGTTCCTTGGTAAAAACACAATGAATGTGCTGCACCCATCCAGATTCAGGAAAACCCATTTGAACAAATGAAGTCTCCCCTTCACCTTAACAACAATGCTGATGCAGCCATATGTACCCGCTGGCATAAAAGAGCTCTTACTTTTGGTGTCCAGTCCTCCCCTGTAGCCGATCCAGCTCTTTAATGTGATGGTGTCTCCTAGCAGGTTTAATAACTTCTGGAAACTTTCACTTCCGGCTTCTGAGGTACAAAATGAGAGGTGGTGTACTTATATATTAAAATATATTTTCAAAGTCTGGACATTTTTTTTCTTTTTGACACATGGCCATCAAAACACCTGGAGATCAGTCATTGTGTTTGGCAGTGACAAATGCAGGACACTGAAATAATCTTTGACAATATACCTTGCAGTTACATAGTAAGTCAAGTTGAAGAAAGTCCGTCAAGTTCAACCACCAGGGAAATAAACATATCCCAGATATAAAACCTTATGCACATAGTTTGTCCAGAAGAAGGAAAAAAAACCCAGGTAAATTTGCTTTAATAGGGGAAAAAAATTCTTCCTGATTCCATGTGGCAATCGGATGATCCCAGGATCAATGGTCACTGTTATCTAATGTACTAGACAGTTAACTTCTGCAGGTATAGTTTAAAAAGGTAGATCCATTTAATGGGTACATTTCCACATTGAACGTTGATGTCTTTTGACCTATTGCATCAACCTTTAGGATGTGTTAATTTTGGGCCTAAGATATGGTACTTTCTTGTGATATTCTTCTATGTTTACTATGAAACTATTTCTTATTATTTTTTCCTATTTGGAAGTATGATATGTTGAGGTTATGTTTGTTATTTTTCACTGTTTGCAATAAAAAAAATGTAATAAAATATTGTTAAAAGATCAGCATTTTTTTAAGAATGTATTTCTTAACAGAAAGAAAGCCTCTTGTAATGGTTGGAACTATAGAGGCCTGGTTTGAGATCCCGCAGCACACAAAATGAATTTTATAGGAAACATTATTAAAACATGATTTAGGTCTGCAATTTACATCAATGTTTGTACTTTCTCTAAACACAGGCATACTTTTTGGCACTCACCATTACTAAACATTTCATCATCTGTCAACTGTCCGTCTTTGGCATAAAGAACTCCAAACTTGAAATTCACAGAACCCTAGTAGAAACAGGAAAAAGGAACAGAAGAGGAAAATAAGTGTGTGTGTGTGTGTGTGTAAAAGATACAGAGTGTGTGTGTAAAAGATACAGAGCGAGGGATACAGAAAGTAGGAGAAGAAAAAAGTAAGCGGTGGCAGAGAAGGGTGGATAGAGAGCAAGATGATAAGAAGGACATAAGGATAAGAAGGAATAATATTAGGAAAAAACAAAGCAAAAGTAGAGGTTAGAAAAAAAGTGGAGGGGTGAAGGAGACAGAGGAGAAGGGAAGAAAGAAGAACAGAGAATACAATTTTTAATTATGTGTAAAGGTCACACAGTGAACTATTTATCTTTAAAGTATCTCTTCCATTAAATAGGAAAAAAGATTCTCACAGGACTGTGAGAAAACACCACTTATTACTCACATTTACAAAACAGTACAATACTCGTATTGCCTACAATATAATCTTTACTTGTTATTTAACAATTTTTTTTAAAATAGTTTTATTGAGGTTAACCAGTGGTAAACATAGATACATACAATTCTGCCGACAATAAGGAAGTAAAGTGTTGCAACATTTCCAAAAGCATTTGAGATAATCTACATTTATTTACAATACCAGAATCATAAAGATGTGTCAAGGTACTCCAGTACAATATATATCATTTATGCATTTTCAGTAATGAAAGAACTAGGCATAATCAATCCTCATATATTAATAGGGGAGTCATTTGCCGGTACTCTTTCAAGAAACCATGTAGTGTGGCGGAAACAATTGTATAAATTTCGTCTTGTTAGCTATATTTAGTGTGTCAAAATAACTCTCCCATGTTTCAAAGAAAATTTGAGTTTTGGATTTTTTGTGTAAGGCAGCTTCTGTCCATTCCATTCTAAATAATTCATGTAGTTTAGTCATAAACACATTGTTGCAGGAGTAGAGACCAGCCAACAATACATTCTACAGAATGGTTTTCTTAGCTACAAATGAGAGTAAGAGCACTAATCGCTTTGTTCTCCTGGCAAACAGACACCTTGCATCTCCACCAAACCAAAAACTACCCATTCTGGGGTGAAGGGTATGTAATTTTTTTATTTTTTTATTTTGTGTTTTTGAAGGAACCAACAGTACATACAGATACATCATTAAAGCCCTATACAAAAGGTGAAGCATTACATAGGAGAGACAGTTACAGAGCATAGTGATACATTTCACTACTTCATTTGTAAAGAAAACATCATTGTGCAGTCTATAAGGAAATGAAACATCCTATGGAGAACAGCTTCCAAAAAACATAGGTCGAGCTCAATCTGAGTACCATTGGTCACCAGTTTTTTGTAGTTAATAAGTGGAGGCAGAGAAAGAAGAAATAAAAAGAAAGAGAAAATATAGAGTAGAAAAGAATAAGATAGAGTAGAGAAGAGGGTGGGGTGGGGGAGTGAGTCAGGTAAAGTGGGGGGGGGGGGGGGGGGGGGTAGGAAGAAAAGGAAGGTAAGAAACAGAAAAAAGAAGGAAGATGGGAAAGAAGGAGAAAACAAGGTAGAAAAGAAAGAAAGAACAGAGAAAGGGAAAGGAGGAAAGGAAGAAATGAATGAAGTAACAAAAGTAAGAAAGAAAGGAAGGAAGGAAAGGAAGTAAGGAAGAAAAGAAGGGAAAGCAAGGTAGAGGAGAAGAAGGAAGAACGGAAGGAAAGAAAGGAAGGACGGAGAGCAAGGTAGAAGGGGGAAGATAAAAGAGGCAGGGAGATAAAGAAAAAAAGGAGGAAAAAGAAAGGAGGAAGGGAAGGCAATGAAGAAGAAAAAGGAAGCAAGAAGAGAAAGAAAGGAGTAATGGAAAGAAGGGAAAGGATGGAAAGAAGCAATGTATCTTGCTCCTCCTTGTTTATGGGAGTTTCTAGGTTCATATAGTGAAGCAATCTTGAGAACATAGTTTGTTTTGCAGAGTAAGGTATATAACACATCATACAAAGTGCAGGCTTGTGAAGAATGTAATAAATAACACATTTTTCAAAGTCTAGCAATGCAAGGCAATATATAGAGTACACCAATGAAGCAGAGTGGACTAAGTGACAGCACAGCATGCAGATTCTTGCATTTCAGGGTATTTACCATGCCACATTGTTTACTGAATGTGAAATGTCCAGCACACTTTAAATGGTGAGGAGTGTATGTAATATACAGCACAGTAAAGCAGGGCAAAGTGTGTAACATACAGCTCAGTGTATGGAATAGAGCCATGTGGTGTGAAATGTATGTAAGTTTAGTTTAAGTAACATACTACATTCCTTTACAGTTCTCTCCTTTCAATGGTAAAATATATTAGAGTCACAAAGGAAGCCAGGGATAGAATTGTCTCCTCTAGGAGCTGGGATTATAGGTTTCAATAAATATTAGATAAATAAATAATGTTCAGTGGATGTTATATATACCAGGTCCCACTCTGTAATCTGAATAGTGACGTATCCCTTGGTCTCAAGTCTAGAATATTATATTTGTACTGGCTTAGGGGCTAAATGCCTCCATGGGGTCATGGAAGTTACCATAAAGCACAAGAAGGAAGCACCCCTTCCCCCATTCATGGTAACTATATAAGTGAAATAGTATTTGAGATGTCCATCAGTCGGGCCAGATATAAATAAGGTTTGATAAGGTTCCTCAGTTCTCTAAATTCTCGGCTATCAAACGGAAGATATTTTATATAATCAGATCATCTTTTAAGATAAACGCAAAGTGCAAACCTTACTATGACCTTTAAAAACTCTTTATAGGTTCTGTTTTCAAGTGGACTCTTTCATTTTGTTTTATTAAATCAACTTCATTACCGACAGCTAAGTAATTGCCACTTTGCTGTAACGATAGAAATGCCACATTACCATTCTTTCCATTGGTGCCATTATAAGCTACCCAATGCGCTTTCCTCTGGGCAAGAAAAAGATAAATCAGCTTCAATAAAAGGGGAATGTAAAACTAAATTTAAAGTGGAACCTCAGCCAAACAGCTAAATACTTTGCCGACTATACCCATACAGCAAAGAATCCACCGTCTGACTGCTTTTACAATAGGCGGTCACCAAAAATGGGTTGCCATACAATAAAAACTCGACAAGCTTTTTTTTCTTACAAGCACAGTTACTTAAACATTTATGTGTCCTGTCGTATACATCTTCATTTTCTCTCGTTCAGTTAAAAACACATTTAGCTGTCTTTAATTCCGCTCTTTGCAGCGTTACTTGAATTCCTCGCTGCTTATTATGGAAGGTAAAGCTCGCGGCGGGAGACGTATTTACTTACATCTTTCATGCAGTTTGTTGAGAAAGGTGCTGCTTGGGGATAACGTCAAACCAAGTGTTTTTGAATAAGATCAATAGCAAGTAGGTTTACCCGACATACTTGATATTCTTGCAATGTATTAAACCTTCCAACTAGAAAACAGATTACATACAGCATATGGTCGCCGACAAGAATTCTGTACTGTTTTATCCACGTATTGTTTCCAAAACACAAATACAAAAGAGTTACAAAATATTTGCTATATGCGACGACTAAGAATGAGGTTCGAGGTTTTCTTTGGTTGGATCCGGGGTTTACATATTTAAGGTTTATCTTGGATATGCCCGTATAGCGCAAGGGACCTAGACTGGAGGATGGAGTAGTCTAATATAGTCTGCCAAACATTTAAAGTCATCCCAGTAAAACCAGGTGCGTACCGGCCCACTAGGAGACTTACCCCTTGATGTCATAAGCTCCTCTAGAAATTGTATATCATTAACCCTGGAAATCCACTGCTGTATAGTAGGAGGAGTAGTTTGCTTCCATAATGGTGGGATACATGCTTTGGCTGCATTTAATAGGTGGCGCAGCAATAAGGTTTTATAGCTTTTCCTCGACAATGTTGACACAATGTCACAAAGCGAGCTCTGGTTTTTTAGCAATGTAGACTTCTGTGAGTCTCAGAACAATCTCTGTTACTCCAGACCAGAACAAGTTCAGGGCAGGACAGCTCAGAAGATGTGTAACAAGGTACTAGTGTGTTGCCCGCATCTCTAGCACTGTGGGTTTATATTTGGGTACATTTTTGTCAAACGGTCTGGGATCCTATACCATCTTGTCAGCAATTTGTAATTCTCTTGGTACCGGTTACTAACCGAGGCCTTGTGTTCATAGTGTAGCATAGAGTCCTTTTGTTCATGGGTAAATTGAATAATAAGATCTCTCTCCCATTTAGTTATAAAATAAGGGTCAGGACTATCGTGGGGTTCCAACTGTAGTTTATATACATATGAAAGGACACCCCTCAATGGGTCTCCAGACATACATAAACTCTCTACTGGAGCAAGAGGGCGGCAAAACTCTGGTGCTGGTGGGAGCGAGGAGACAAAGTGCCGAAACTGCACCCTTCTCCACACATCCAAACAGGGAAGGGAGAGGTCCATTGGGATTTGTTCAATCTTACCCCAACTATTGGAAAGTAAGAAATGGGCCACCCTATAAGTATCGTTTTCTATCCAGACCTTAAAAATCAGGTCTTTCCTGCTAGTCTGAAATTTAGGGTGCCCCAATATAAGGGACATCAGGGAGGGGAATGTCACAATCCCTTCAGCACGAAAATATTTGGTTACCACTCTATACGTCTCCCCTATCAAACAGTGTCGGCGGAGAGCTGCACAGTCTTCCGACTGAGTCCATGCTGCTACACTTAGGAATATGGGGGAGATGGAGTCCTCAAGTCTTACCCACCCTTTAAAGCTACCATATCTGCACCAGTCCACTAATCGAGTTAGATGGACTGCCTTATGGTACAGGATAAGGTCAGGAAAAGCCAATCCTCCCTTGTTCTTTGGCAAACGAAGGAGGATTTTGTTTAAACGGGGAGAATCAGTGTTCCAGACAAATCTTAGGAAATCAGATCGGAATTCATTCAGTATATATGGGGGAATATGTACTGACAGAGTTTGAAGTAGAAAGAGGAGACATGGCATAATATTCATTTTAGAATATTACAAGAATATTACAATGGCCAAACCACGAAAAAGCCTGTTGGCGCCAGCGCTGGAGGTCTCTGTGTATTGTATTAAGGAGAGGCATGAAATTTAGTTCAACTACCCTACTCACATCAGCCGGGATATTAGTACCCAGATACCGAATAAAACCCTTAGCCCATTTAAAAGAAAAAGAGGGGGACAAAATATTTCTTAGTTCCTTGGGCAATTGAATATCCAATATTTCGGACTTTTGAAGATTTATCTTGTAATCAGAAAATTGGGCGTAGTGACGTAGTTATTTTAGAAGATTGGGGATTGTTATTTGGGGAGTAGTAATATAAAAAAGGAGGTCATCTGCGTATGCAGCTACTTTGTGATCAGTAGGTCCCACTTTTATTCCTTTAATATCTGTGTTATTATGAATGTGGCCCTAATAGAGGTTCAAACAGCAAAACAAAGTGTAGTGGAGACAGCGGGCATCCTTGTCTTGTGCCACTGGCGATAGAGAATGGACTGGATAAAATACCATTGACTCTTACTGAGGCGGTGGGGTTGCGGTATAAGGCCTGTATCCAGTCAAAAAGACGAATAGGGGTGAATCAAATTCAATGTTCCTGTGGTGTTATCTCTTACCTCCCTAAAAGGAAGAAACCCACTTTGGTCAGAGTGTATGAGGTTCTGGAATATAGGTGTCAGTCTACGCGCTAAGATACTAGAAAACATCGCAATTTAACAGCGATATCGGTCTGTAGCTTGCACAAGTATTAGCATCCTTATCAGGCTTAAGTATAATTGTTATATGGGCAGAGGATAAGTCGGCCGGTAAGGGGTGTTCTGGTGAGAGAGCATTAAATGCAGTCAAAAAAAGGGCGTATCAGTTGAGGCAGAAATAGCTTGTAATAGGCCCGGAGCCTTTCCCGTGGGTGCATTGGTGAGAGCCGCCTGTAGTTCTGTATGGCTAATGGAAGCATCAAGTGCACCCAGACTTCCGCCGGGATCTTAGAGATACCGGAGGTACGCAAGTAGTCCTAAATACTCGCAACCACAGAGGCCGACGGGCAGGCATTTGAACCTTCTCTAATAATATATAGCTTCGAGTAAAAATCCTTAAAGGCTTCAGCTATATCCCGGGAATGATGAAGCAGAGTCCCTGAGCTTGAGTGCACACAGGGTACAAATGCACAAGCCCCTTTTGTCCTTATTGCCCGTGCTAAAGCACTCCCACATTTATTGCTATATTCATAAAAGTAGGCTCTACATTTATCAAGCTGAGACCTAGCCTTGGAGCAGCACAATAAATTAATCTTCTCTCTTAAGGCCTGTAACTGGGCCTCCTCCCAGTATTAAAACCCCCTCAGCAAATGAGTCAGCAATATCGAGGAACTCCTCCAGATAGGATATTTGATTTGTGTTAGGGAGGTATAGATTAACCAGGGTGAACAACTTGGTGTTTATTGTCCCTTTTACTAATAGGTATCTGCCCTCAGGATCAGCCTGTAAGGCAACCAGAGACCAGGGGAGGGATTTATCAATTAGAATACTGACCCCCTTAACTTAGAGTCTGAGAAAGAGCCATGATATGCTGTTTAAAAGCGGCGATTTTTGAAGAAGGGTATTTTGTCATGTCGGAAGTGTGTTTCCTGCACAAAGGCTACTTGACATCTAAGATGATTGAGGGCATTTAGGACTACGGAATGTTTAGTTGGAGAATTTAAACCTTTTGCATTAATGGAGGAGATTTTAAGCGTCATGTGTGCTAGGTTTTAAGGCCTGCGCTATCAGGCAATTCCACAGCAAAAAAAAAAAAAAAATAGGGAAATAGGGATTCCTGGGGTTGGGGTGGGGGGGGTGGGATAAAGTAATTCAGTGGGAAAAAAGGGGGGGGGGGGGGAGATAAGGGAAAGTAGACCAAATGAGATTCAGAAAGTAGGAAAGAGAAGAAATCGGCAGCACCCCGACTTATAGTGGGGGCTCGCTAAGGCAACGTTACTTCAAGTAAATCACAGACTCCTTACTCACCAGGTGAAGGAGTAAAAACTAGTGGAGGAAGTGATGCGCAATGTAGGTATGCTACCACTCACATCCACAGGGTATGTAATTCAGCGAGTTTCTGTGAATATAATGAACTTGCTTCCAAAATCGTTTAATAACTGGGCATTCCCAGAAGTTGTGGTAAAGGGTTGCCACAGGGGCTCCACACTTAAAGCAAGTATTACTGAGGAGTCATTAACCTAGTGTCCAATGGATTATGCCAGTCTTGTGGAGCCAACAGTCTGGCTACTCTTGCTGGATACATACACCTTTACTTGAATTAGTAAGAAAATACTCTCCGCCATAAAAGGGAATATTTTCTTTACTTCTGGAAAGAAGTAGGCCTTGTGGCTTTTTGGGTCAATTAGCAATGTAACAGAGGTGAGACGTTTGCTGGCTCAAGTTAACAGTTAAGAGAAATACCCAGGTGTAAATTCACTATTTCCTGACAGTGGGAGAGATACAAAGAAGTGTGAGCATTGAGCGATTATGATTTTTGCAAAAAGTGTCATAGTTAACACTGAGAAAATAATAAAGGGTTATTTTGTATCTCCTCCGGCAGTAGTTCCTTATGGGTATGTAGGATGGCCATAGGGTTCCAGGGGGATATAATAAGAAGTCTATCTGTAGATTTGTGTAAAAAGATGTTCCGTGTATCCAATCTTTTAAAATTAGCAGCAACGCTGCTTAGTTGTACAGGGCCACATCTAGCACATTCAGCCCACCATTTTTCGTAGTGCGACTAGCTACAGCATGTTTACTACCCCAAATAAACGATCAGAACAAAACATTTTTTTGTTTTGGATCCTGGGTTAGTGAGAAAATTGGAAGAGTCTGGAACAGGAATAACAACCCAGGGAAAGTAGTCATTTTAATTAACGCCATTCGACCCATGAAAGAGAGTGTAAGGGAAGCTGTTTTGAAATCTTTTTTCATTGATCGAGTAGCTTGTGAAAAATAGTATAGAGTTTCGCAGGATTTTTAGGAATCAGTACTCCCAAGTATCTATATTTCAATGTTTTATTAAAGTTTTCATATAAAAAATAACAAGTCAATTACAATGGTATCATTAGGCATTCCCTTTCATTTATACATTAAGTCATTTGCATATTGAAAAGCAGTACATATAAACCGGGAATGAAAAAGGTAACATCAGAAATCATAGGTATAACAGTGCTGAAACCAACCTCGTGTCCTAAGCATAGGACAAAACAAACAAAGCACTTAAGACAAAGGGAGGGAACATAAGACAAAGGAGACAACAAACAAACAAACAAGAAGATATAGGAGAGAAAGGGGGGGAAAGAGGAAGTGCAAACAAGGATTCTAGTCGGTTTTCCAAGCCCAAAATCAATTTTACATAACGTGCTAGCTATAAACTGTTGAAAGAAATCCACGGTTCCCAAGTATCATCAAATTTATCCAACGAATTCTTTAGAGTATGAGTCAGTCTATCATTCACCATAATCCAATTTAATTTGGTGATGATGGGATCCAAAGGTGTCAAGGACGATTTCCATGCCTTAGCCAATGAGATCCTTCCCGCCAGTAAAATTAACCTGACCAATTTCTTTGTGGGTTTAGGCAGGGCCACAGCAATCTTCTTGAACAGGGCCGCCTCCACTGTACCGCAAATCTCTTGATTTAAAATTCTAGATATCAACCTAAATACTTCGTCCCAAAACCTTCTCGCAATCGGACATGACCACCAAATATGTAGCATGGAACCTCTGACATCACAGCCTCGAAAACACTGAGGAGCTGCGGATGGAAACATCTTTGCTAATCTAGCCGGGGTGAGGTACCACCTAAGTACCACCTTATAGTTAGCCTCCACCACAGCGGAATTCAAAGATATCCTGGAAAGCGAGTATATCATATCCCACCACTCTTCTAATTCCCAGGTGGTGCCCAGCTCAGATTCCCAGTCTAGCATATATTGCAGTTTAGTGGTAGGGGCAAATAGGGCTGAGTATATGACAGAGATTTGTCCACTCGTGGAGTCTAGGGAAGAAAATGTGCTTTCGAACGGGGAAGATCCCATAGGTCTCGGGGCCTGTCCAATTATCGAATTAATAAATGAGATCAATTGTCTATAGCGAAAATATTCCGTGAAAGGAATTTCAAATTTGCTGGTTAAGTAGTCCCATGTGAAGATTGCCCGGACATCTATTAAATCCTTCACCCTTCGAAAGCCTTTAGAGATCCACCAATCAAAGTCAACCGGTCGTTGGCCCGGCGGGAAGTCCGGATTATTCCAGAGTGGGTTTATGTCTGGAGGACAGAGTCGGATGGTCACTGAATTTGCTCCAAAGCTAAATGGAGTGAGATAAAGCCGGGCATTTTATTGATCCCCTCGGGCCCTTCCTGCGCCACATAAGGGATTCTATAGCGCCCAGAAAATCATTCTGGTTCTCTATCTCAACCCATTGAGGTCGGGCTTCTTGCAATGTACTCAGCGAGAATTGTGCCACTTGAGCCGCCACATAATAGTATTTCAAGTGCGGTACTCCCAGTTCTCCCATGCGTTTAGAAGCAAATAGGGTTTCTTTTCGAATTCTGGCCTTTTGTCCTGCCCAGATAAACCTCATTACTCTAGATTGAAGGAGAGCTATCTCCTTCATAGGAACCTGAACAGGAATGGTGCGAAATAAATAAAGCAGTCTGGGGAGCAGATTCATTTTAACCGCAGCTATGCGTCCCACCCACGAAGGAGGGGAAAGAGACCAGCGCCTGAGGTCCGCGTAAAGTTTTCTAAACAGAGGTGCATAGTTAAATTTGTAAAGTGGACTATATGTAGGGGTCAACTGAATGCCTAAATATTGAATAGAGTCTTTATGCCAGCTGAAGTCAAATTTGTCCTGAATCACTGCCAACGTTCCCGTGGTGATATTTATGTTGAGGGCCTGAGACTTAGCATTATTGACCCGTAGGCCTGAGCACTGCGCGAAATCATCTAGGA
This sequence comes from Pyxicephalus adspersus, assembly GCF_032062135.1. Taxonomy (NCBI): domain Eukaryota; kingdom Metazoa; phylum Chordata; class Amphibia; order Anura; family Pyxicephalidae; genus Pyxicephalus; species Pyxicephalus adspersus. The sequence continues at coordinate 44,738,714 of NC_092871.1, forward strand.
GTTCCAGAAGATTGGGTAAAGTAGTAATTGGCGAAGTAATAAACACCAAAATATCGTCAGCAAATAGGGCACATTTATGTTCAACCTGACCACAGTGAATGCCCTTGATGTTAGGGTGCATTCGCATAGCTATTGCCAGAGGTTCAAACGCCAGGGCAAATAAAAGAGGCGAGAGAGGACATCCCTGTCTGGTCCCCCTTTTATTAGGGAGTGTTTTATAAAAAAAACCTCCCAATGATATTTTCGCTTCTGGGGTGTCATAAAGCGCAAATAACAAACTTGTAAAGTGGGCCCCAAAGTTCATCCTGGAAAGAACCTGAAATAGGTATCTCCATGATAAACTGTCGAAAGCCTTTTGGAGATCCAATGAAAGCAACAAACCTTGACGTGGAAGAAATCCGTCCCAGCTAGAGTTAACTACTGATATTAAGTCAATAGCCCTTCTTGTTTGGTCTGGAGCCTGTCTATGTTGCATAAAACCCACTTGATCTGGGTGGACATATGTGCCTAAAAATGAGCCCAGTCGGGTCGCCATAATCTTTGTCATAATTTTTAGATCGCAATTTACCAAGAAAATGGGCCGGCAGTTGGTTATCTCAGAGGCATCTTTTCCCGGTTTGGGAATCACACTAATAAATGCTCTATTGGCATCGCCCAACGAGAAGTTTCCTTCCCGTAGATAATTAAAGTAACCGATCAGATGCGGCGCCAGTACCGGGCTGAATGTTTTATAGTACAAGTTGGAAAAACCATCCAGACCGGGCGAGCTACCCAATTTAATAACTTTTAGAGCCCCATTCAGTTCCTCAATTGTGAACGGACGTTCCATAATAGCTTTATGTTTAGGATGCAGCTTGGGGAGTTCAATCCTGTCAATAACTTCCTCGGAGCTGTATAGTCGACCATAAAAGTCTTCAAAGGCAGCCAATATTTTTTCAGGGTTCTGAGATAACTTAACCTCCTTGATCTTAATTTTAGGAAGGGCATGGGACCTAGGTCTAGGGTTAAGCTTATTAACCAATAGGCTGCCTGGTTTGTCGCTCCATAAGAAAAATTTATGAGATGCCCAGTGTATTGATTTCTCTGCCCTAGTCGTTAGGAGCAAATTAAGGTCAGTGCGTTTGGCCTCCAGTTGGGATTTCAATCCCAAAAGGGGGGTGGCCTTGTGTTGTTGCTGCAAACTGATATTCTCGGAGATCGGTGTCAATCAATTTATTAGGTGCCTTTTTGCGTGAAGTCCCTATCTTGATCAATTCCGCCTGGATATAAGCTTTATGGGCTTCCCAGTTAATCGCTGGGGAGGTCTCGCTTGCCACAATTATTTGAAAATAGCCAGTTAGAAGTGAATCTATTTCCCCTTTTACCAATGTATCCGACACAAAACTTTCATTAAATCTCCAGCGAAATCCGACCTGAGGCCGGCTAAAGCCCGTCAGATAAAAAGCTAAGGGATCATGATCGGACCAAGGGGTTGACAAGATACGGGTCCCAAGTACATTGGGGATCATGATAGACTGGACATGATCAATACGGGAGTATTGGTTTTGGGCTGCTGAAAAAAAAGTATAGTCCCTAACCGATGGATTCATCTCCCGCCAACAGTCTATGAGATCATATTTTCTCAACAAAAGCGAAAAGTCATGACTTTTTCTGGGAGGGTCCCTATATCTGCTTAATTTAGATTTATCTAAAATATGATCCCAAACCAAATTAGAGTCACCTAACAAAACAAGAGAGCCCTTCACTTTGGGCCAAATCTCATTCAGAAAAGCACGGAAAAAAGTTAGTTGACCCCTTTGGGTGCAAAGAACGATATTACTGTAATGAGCTGCGATCCCACATAACCAACCACCAACAGGAATCTGCCCCCTGGGTCCCTAAACACCTCCTGAGGTGGGAAATTCAAACTTTTTCGAAAACACAAACGAACCCCACATTTTTTCCTATCTGAGTTTGCATGATAAAAGATTGGATAATTTTTATGAAAGTACCTTGGAGCCGTGTGTTTTTGGAGAAGTGTGTTTCCTGTAAAGCTAATATGTCCACCTTCAAGTGGTTATAGTAGTGAAATGCTTTTGGCTTCTTGATAGGGGAATAAAGGCCTTGAACATTATGGGAAAGCAATGTTAGTTTTGTAGGAATTGGATTTACTATAGGGGGTTCAGTCATCACGACTATATGTAACCGTTAGCTTCATGTTTACACTTCCTCTTAGGGTGAGGAGAGCCGTGGAAAAACCATGGGGGTACCAGAATAAAGAAAAGCACACAAAATACAAATACCAAACAAAGGACAAACAAAGAACAACCAAACCGCACATCAATAAATGTTGTTGTAAACCAAGGAGGATCGGGTCCCTCCCCGACCCCGGGATCCACCCGATCCCAGACCACGGGAGGAAGCCTCACCACCCGTGCCCCTAGGAGCTTGAAAAAACTCCATCTCGTCAGGGAGAATCTGGTCAGATCAGGACAAATAAATAAGACCCGAACCAGAATCCCTGTTGGTTGAGGGCATGTGTGACCCCCCCAGAACCCATAGCCCACCAAAATATAATTACTAAGACATGTGTTCCCGTCAAACCCAGATTGTCAAAACAGTCAATACAGCAACCTTAAGAAATCACATGTTTGATGATGGCTCGGTAGCCACTGAGAGTATAGCAGAAAAAAAAAAAAAAGACCTAGGACAATGTTAAGCAATACCCATAAAAATAACGCCCACCATTGAATTATAGTAATAAAGAGTGACCTAAAGATAAATCAAAAAATCCCAAGAACCTGAAGCTCTGTAGAGACTACAAAAAAAAGAGAACAACAAGTTATAGATAATAGAGCAACAGCTTATCGACTACCAAAATAATGTACTCAAGTCTTTGCCAGGAATACAAAAACAGCATGAAAAGCTTAGCAAAAATTCCGCAAAAAGCAATGAAGAAGTAGTCATCAAAAAAATAGAGTAGAAAATAAAAACCTGTTACAGGATAGCGTCCCATCGACAAATTCAAGGCGTCTTCTGAGAGTGTTTCCCAGATGTCTTAGTTGTGTTCCATAGCGGATGCAAAGATGTAGGAGCTTCTTTATTTGGCGTATGGTGGGCATCCGCCTTCCAGATGAGTTCCAATTCTTTAAGGAGTTGTTCACCCTCTGCAAAAGATAAAGAGAAACTCTTTCCCTGAAGCTGAAAGATCAATTTTAAAGGGAAAGCCAGCCGATATTTGATCTTGTGATTGATTAAAACTTGTAATAGGGGTTTAAGCGCCCTCCTGCGTTGAATAGTAAATGGCATATTTTCAGTGAAGATTTGTATCGGATGGCCTTCCATCTCAATGTGATCCATGCCCCTGGTTACTTTCAACAGGGCTTCTTTCGTAGTAAAGTAGTGAGGCTTGACGATTACATCTCTGGGTGGGCCATCCTGCCTAGGCGCCACTAGAGCCCTGTGCGCCCTGACAATTACAAAGTGTGATTCTGGTAAGTCAGGTAGGAGATCTTGCAGGAAACGCCGCACAGACTCTGTAACATCTTTCACTGATTCAGGGAAGCCCCTGATCCTAAAATTATTTCTCCGAGACCTGTTTTCCAAATCATCAAGCCTAAGCTGCAAGTCCTCAATCCGATCATGTAAGACAGAAATTTCCTTGGAATTTTGGTTAACTTGTGTCACCGTTTCATCCACTTTTTTCTCAAAAATATAAATTCTGGTGCCCAGATTCTGTAGATCTTGGCGCAATTCAGATGTAATAGTCACAGTGACCTTGGCCAATTCTGTTTATAACAATTCAGCCAATTAAGGTACAATCTACTCTCCGCCAAAGGAGGGTCGGAGGAGGGTGATGAGGCTATGGGGTCCTGTATCAGACCCCTAAATCTGGACCCATTCGCAGGGGTCCTCTCCCTGTACAGGCCCAGAGCCCTGCATCACAGGCAGGGGCAGTGATGAGGGGGGGGGCTGGGAGACAAAAATGCAGGGGGAATCCTGCGTGTCTTGAACGCTGGCTGGTGAGGAATGGGGAGAACTCCCTTCCCACCCCTTGTCCACTGGTCCTCCAGCTGTACCTGTGGGTGAATTCTGCTCCTTCTCCATTAATGCAGAGCCTGCAGCCACGTGCATGTCCCGGGGAGCAGCCATCTTGGAAGCCGGCAGCTGGGACTGTGAGCGGGGATTGCGGTCTTTTGACTTAATCCCCGACTTGCCAACCATTTTCAACGGCAGGGGAGAGAGCCCTTGTGTCCAGAGCCTGTGCTGTGTGTAGGTAGCGTGGCTGCCGAATGCAGCTACCGTAGGAGCCTGCACAGGATCCGGGGGGTGCCGCGTCGTCTACTGAGGTCCTCCATAGACGGCGGCGCATGCGCACTCCCTCCCAAGTATCTAAAATGGGACTTTGCCCATTGAAATAGAAATAAGGAGCTCCAGCTTGGTTTATGTTTGGGAAAAAGGAAAAGGGCCACCAATATATCGACCTTTATATCCTGATATTTTTTTTTAATTCTTTTGGGTTTGCAATAAATAACAAAATGTCATCCGGTTATTTTCATTTCCGTAGATCCAAACTTTATGTCAGAGAATCTGGAGTCTGCCTCTAATATACGCAATTATAGATCCAATGCAAGATTAAATAATAATGGAGACAGGGGGCAACCCTGTCTCGTTCCCCTATGCAAAGCAATAAGCTGTGAGAGCTGATTGTTTACTATAAGGTGCGTAGTGGGATGGTTGTACAGAAAATTTGTCTAAGTTTAAAACCATGTGCCAAATTGACTATGGTCAAGCAACGCATGTAAATAGGGCCAGAGTATCTTATCAAATGCTTTTTCCGCGTCAAGACCCAGGAGCACATGTGGTCGCAGCAATGGCCGTTCTTATCCCTATCGAAATATGACGGTTTTTAAGGAATCCCAGTTAGTGATTAGTCAACAGGGTAGGTAGCATGGGTTGTAATCGACCCACCATATTTTTTGTCATGACCTTGTAGTCAGTGTTAAGAAGAGCAATTGGTCTATAAGTGGAGGGGCATTTCATGTCCTTAAAAGGCTTAGATATTAGTGAGGTGTGGGCTTGAGCAAAATTTGGAAAAGATATTTGATTGTCTAAAATGCCATTGTAAATTCTCAGCAGTAAGGGGGAGAGGTACGATTCCAATGGCTTAACAAAATTCAGCTAGTAGTTCATCCGGGCCTGGGGTTTTACTTAGTGGAAGGGCTTTAAAATCCCTTGCAATCTCCTCAATCTGTACCAGAGCATTTAACTGCTCTTATTGGGCTACTGACAGGGTTGGTAAGTCTATGCGTTGTAAAAATGCTGCCATGTCAGCCTCCGCTGGGGAATGTGCGGAATAAATTTGTATGTAGTAAGTTTCAAAAATGCAGAGAATTTCTGCTTGTTTGTGACATTTGGCACCAAAGTTATCCCTTAGAGTATGTTTAGGTTTTTGAGGCGACGTTTAGGTTTTTGAGGTGACGGCACTTGGCTAATAGTGAGCCTGTTTTATTCCTCCAGCAGTAAAATGTATATTTAGTATTGCGTGCATTAGGTAAGGCATTGGCATGTACAGTAAATGGTTGTCTAAGACCATTGCAGCTTGCAGCCAGGTTCTTCTAGTAGAATCTGTGGGGTTCAAGGGTCAAAAAAATCAATGCCAGAGAAGGTCTTGTATACCTTACCCAACAGGAGTATTCCTTTGTCCTCCCGGGGTCTAAGAGTGACAGTGATTCCATGAAATTGTGCAGGAGATGCGAACGGGGGGCTGACTGTATTTCTGATCTATCCACGCCAGGGTAACAATTTTGTTTTCAAGACAATATTAATACATTAAACAAGTTTGCAACCAGGTTGTAAAACAACACACGGCTGTCCACAATGACCACACTATCATAACAAGTATGAAGATTGGAACCTGAATGCATGTTTTCTCCAGATCAGAGACCCATACTTCAGCCTACATATTTCCCTCATGACATGTTCCCTTTAATCAGGCTGCTTTCAGTAAAATGTTTGGCACCCTGACATAGTTTTAGTCATAGTCATTTCTAAGCTTTCACAGTGCTTTGATGCACTGTTGACATTGTGATTTACAAAAAAATCCTGTTTGAAGTTTCTAGAACCATGCATATTCTAGTAGTAGTTGCAGTTTATGGTAACATGCGTGTTCAACAGGACTAATATGAATATTCTGCGCGAATATAGCCTAAGAAGTGTACTCTTTGTTAATAAATAAATTAAGTCAAACTTCCTATCAGCAGGTTCTTCCAATGATAAATAATTAGAAAACCAAAAAAAGGCAAAGCATATCTTACCTCCTGCTCCTCTAAAACCAGCAGATCCTACAAAGAGAAAATACAAGCAGCTCTAAGAACATGGCAAGCAAAAGTACCTTCAGCTGATCTGCATAAATTATATGGTTGGTGATACGCTTATGAACAATCATGGAGAGGAGAGTCCCCAACAATCGGACAAATAACACTACTGGATAAATATATGTGTATATATTTGTGTGTGAGTATTCCACAGTATTCTCATGTAAGTGACAAAAAGAAATTGATGCTGTTTTACAAAGAAATATTGCAGACAGAGACATGTAATACAATCATATGCTTCGTGAACACCGACATTTGCATGAAGTTTTCCTGCAAAATGACAGCATTACACTGGCTTACCTTCTGAATCTCTGGATTAAGAATCTCACGAGGACTCTTCTCAAACCTATCCAGGTTCATGGCACTGAAACAAAAATATTTGTATAGTTAGCACCCCATATTTAGAGAGTCAGATATATTACACACTAACTTGACACGCAATAATGGCATTTACCTTAATATAGATTTCACCGATAATGTTTTTGTTGGGCTATATGGAAGGCAGATTTTCTGTGTACCCTGATAAACAGAATAAAGCACATTAGACCTTTAACAAAATGATTAATTACTGGACAGCAAGGCTTTCATATCAAATGTGGAACAATTTCTAGTCATTGCTGTGCAGAACATGTCTAGTTTGTTCCCTTGTCACAATACATGGCTTTTTCAGCTTCCAGTGATGTAAATCTGCCCGCAGAGGATAGAATCTCCTTTACATTTTTTTTTCTTACATTTATCAACAGCTATGTAGTGTAAAGGTAAACCTAAACAATGCATTTAATATGTATGCAATCAAGTAACCCCCCAGATTGTACTATCTTATTAGAAGTGTGTGGTTTGGTTCTCAAAGTGTTACAAGAGATGTGTATTATGTCAGAAGTTGAAGTCACGGGATGGCCTCTTTGCCAGGTGATGAATCTGCATGAATTAGTTAACAAGTACAGCAGGTACACATATAGTATTTTGCTAACAGAAAACCAGGTCCATCAAGCCTTCATGTGTACTGTCTCTCTGAGCAGACAGAAGGTTGTACAGAGCCAAATATACAGGGATAACAATCAGTCTTTGTCAAAATTTCTCACACCAGGGCTAACAGCAGTTGCAAATGTCATGAGACTCTGGACTTTCTCCCAGTACATATATTACATTACATCATTAATAGAAAAAAAAGAGCTGACAATTTGCCTTGTGTTAGGCATCAGTGATAAAAAACCATTGGTTGTCTACTTACTGTTTTCCGCCATAAGATTGCGCGGTACTGCGGTACACGCTGGTTATTTTGGTCGGATAGGACCACCGATAAGAAAAATGGGTTTCGTTCTGCATCGGTGCCTATGTAGTTCTGGTGCACTGTTTAAGAACATGAAAGCATGACAAGTAAACAATTTTAATGGACTGGATTTTTTTATCCCATAATCTATATATATATATAAAATTGGATGTATGTGTGTATGTATGTATGTGTGTATGTTCCACCATCACTCGAAAACGCATGGAGACATTTTAACCAAATTTGTCATACATATGACTGAGACTCATGTGAGTGGACCAGTCATCTTTGTACAGCGCTGTGCTATATGTCAGAACTATATCTGGATGTGTATATGTCATCACTGGGAAATGCATGGAGACATTTCAACCAAACTTGCTATGTTCCGCCATCACTCCGAAATGCATAGAGACATTTAAACCAAACTTGCTGGACATATGACACCGCTGATCTTTGTACAGCGCTGTGGTATATGTCAGAGGTATATAAATAAATAATAATAGTGTGTGACTGTGGGGGGACATTAGAGTGTCAGCTCCTCTGTACAGAGACTGATAGGCCTAGCTCAGTGTTTCAATGTACAGCACTATAGTATATGTCAGGGCAATATAAATCTATATAATATAAAATTGTATGTATGTATGTATGTATGTGTGCGTGTGTGAGTATGTTCCACCATCACTCGAAAATGAATGAAGACATTTCAACCAAACTTGCTATACATATGACTGAGACTCATGTGAGTGCACCAGTCATCTTTGTACAGCGCTGTGCTATATGTCAGAGCTATATTTGGATGTATGTATGTATGTGTGTATGTCATCACTCGGAAATGCATGGAGACATTTCAACCAAACTTGCTAGACATATGACTCAGACTAATGTGAGTGCACCGCTGATCTTTGTACAGTGCTGTGGTATATGTCAGAGGTATATTTGCATGTATGTATGTATGAATGTATGTATGTATTTCTCAGTGACAGTGTGCCTTTTACCTATATTTTGACATACTTTTTTTGGACTCTTTTACACATTCCTGACCTCTAATAATGCCTTTTCCTTCATAATATAAGATTGCAAAAAAATTAAATACCCTGGCAACGCCGGGTAATCAGCTAGTATTTATCTAAAGAACATTATACGGTACTATAATCTGCAGTCATGTGATTAGTCCTTAGGCTGATGACTCTATCAGGCCTATGTGCATACACTGCATAGTAATATTACTAAATAAATATATATTTTTTTGGTATTCTGCTGGTAAAGAAGGACACACCTTTCCCGAGGAAATATTTGAAGTACCATCGCGTGTGGTACTCAGGATTTTCCAGATGTACATCTGTTCTCCTCCATATACCCGGCGTGTATTCTGTATTCTGTAGCACACAAAAAACATACATCAGAATGGGAGAGCACATGATGTATAGTGAGGTGATACAGGTCTGTCCATAACCAAAGCAATGTAGATATTTATATAGAACAGGGGTGTCAAACTCTAGCCGGAGGACCAAATCTGGCCTGCAACCTCCTTTATTTTGGCCCAAAAGGAATCCTAAATATGAATTGCAGCTGGCCCGCCACTGCACTGAAATAGCGCCACTACTACAATTCATTTTCGTCTATGGACCAGCGGCCTCTCTGCCTATTCATGGCCCTGCATTGGACTGTTTTATAGACGCAAGTAATGCCAGAAATAGTAGTAGCGGCATCACTAGCATCCAGAGACCAGCAGCCTCTCTGCATATGCATTGGACTGTTTTATAGACACAGGGAATTGTAATAGCGGTGCTATTTCAGTTTCAAGTTTGGCCTGCAACTTTGTCTAAGTTTTTAATTTTGGCCCACTGTGTATTTGAGTTTGAGACCCCCGATATAGAATATATACTAGGGCTGTCCAACTCCAGTCCTCTAGCGCCAAAATCCAAACACATTTTTTGTATTGTTCTGAAACACACCAGTATATGACGTCAGGAAAAGTTAAGAAAGAAAATGATTCTGTTCATGATTCTGCCAGTGTATGTGGTTCTCAAGGATTGCAGTTGGATACCCCTATTATTAACAGAGCAATATAAACAATGACAGACAATGTAAACTGAACAATACTAGATACTAGTGACAACAACTATAAAGAAGACAATGTAAGCAATATGGATGATATAAAGTAGCACATACAAGTGCTTTAGACTTGGATGACTCAATGATGTTTCAGGCACTAATAATAATAATATTAATAAAATTAAACAAGATTTATATAGCACCAACATATTACGCAGCGCTGTACAATAAATAGGGGCACTTAAGGCACTAGGTGACTTAGAATGATAAATCATCTTCCAAAATGAAGAGCGTCTGTCTCCCTGATGTACAGCAGTACATCTGTTTCCTTCTAATGCACTCACAAACATAAAAATGTCACTTCACTAATTTCCCTGCCCTAATGGATTTACATCACAAACATTACAATTCTGGGATATCAAAAGAGGAAGATGAAACAGAGGCTGAACAAGACAATTTATTGGTCTATTTCATCTCTCTGGCAGTTTTCCTCAATTCAAAGAGCATTACCGGACACCAACATTAACGTCAGTGAAATTACAGGAAGGTGATCCATCTATAGCCTTATCCACACAGTCATAAAATGTCCAGAAGACTGAATTATATGTTACTCTTATAAATAGTTGGACGCCAAACAGATAAAAAAAACTTTGAATGCAGTATATGGTGAAAACCTTTTTTGTATTTTTAAACACAGCTAGTAAGTATCTAAATTTTAATAAATTGTATCCAATTATAATCCAACAGCAGCAACTAGCCTGAAAAAGGAAGGGTCAGCATTAGGAGATAATCAGGTGCTTTGCATATACAAAGGCTCTTTTCAGACAACCAGCATTAGGTAGCAGACATACACAGGGGAGGAATGGAAAGAAATAATGACATGAAGACTAATTGAAATATATGACAGAACAATAAAAAACTTGGAAGGAGAGTATATCCTAAGTTTTTTTTCCCCATACAATGCACTGACCACAATAGATTCATGTTGCTTCTGTGGAGCTTAACATTACTCTGTGACTTTGATCCCATGTCCTACCCATGGTGAGTTAAAGGATTGGGTAATCCTAATTGGTTTCATTTGAATGATATACCCAATATTTTTTGATGTCCTACAATTTTCGTGAGGAAGGGAAATCTGCAAAACACAACCAAATGCAAGTGGGACTAAATCTGATAGTTTTATGTACTACAATTGTTTCACAAATTGTGTTGTAATTTTCATGTATTTTAATGTCAAATAAATTAACGTTTTAACGGTGATTTGAGGTTTAAAGAAATTGGTCTACTAAGTTGTGCAAAGTAAAATAAAGTTTTTTTTTTAGTAAATAAATATGCTTCGCATACACATACTACATGTGCTGACAAACTGAAGAGAACAGATGTGATAGCGGGTTGTTTAACTGCAGCAGAGAAAAGTAATCAGTTATCAGGATGACTCTGCTGTCTGGTTGGGCTTTGTATGTCTCAGAAATGGGTTTACAATAATCCAAATCCTTTGCCAAGGTAAACCTCTCCCATACAGTTTTATGTGTTTTCATTGTACATTCAGTTCCTTGCCTGCAGTTCAGCCTTACATTTTATGCACAATGCTAAGTGAAGTAATTATCAATATGAACAGTGGAGAAGGCAGGGGAAGGCAATCGTAACAACAACAGACAGGACAACAGTAAAAAAAGGTGGACAGAAAGCTTTGCCAAAGCCATATAGACAGAATTCAAAGAGCCAATCACAGGGCTTGTGTGAGCAAGAAAAACAAAAAGAAAAAATTCAGCAAAACAGAATGTACACCTTAATTAAATATCACCTTAAATATCAGATTAATAATCACTGAGAGAAATACTCATTTCCAGGACCCATATGCAGCTGTCATGGCAGAAGAAAATTATAATCAAACAAAAAGTTCAAATAACAGGCTACTTACCATACACCCATGATAGCTGTCCATCATTCTATTTGATATTTGTTTTTATATAATATAGAAGAAATGGAATGATGTCTATTGCCAACCTACCTCGTCTGATGATCCGTTCTCCACCCGGAATCGACCTGCTCTCTGGATGGCTCCATCTGCATCACTGGAGATCAGCTGGCAGGATAAAGTTAAAAATAATGTGAGTTAAAGGGGATAAAGAGTAAATTAAACTACTAGCAGTCTGCAATACAATTACAGTCTTTAAAGAAAAAGTGTCCTCAGGGTAAGGACCATATACTGCCAGATGGGAGAATCATGCTGCCTGGGACTGATTTGACCATATGTAGTAAACAGCTTCATACCACGCATGTAAAGATGCTTATATTGAGGCACCAGCTGCTGACAGCAACCAGTCCAGAATGATATCCCTAGTGCAGGTTGCAGAATAGCAAAAATGATCCGATTGGCTATGTTTTCCCTTTGCTTTAGTCATCACAAACAATCCATGTTAGCTTCCTTCACTCACACAGATGTGGCAGCACTACGACTGGAAGTAGCACAAATTCCAGGGGGAAAATTTCACGCCAGACACATTACCTCTTTGCCCAATTAGTGTTATGGTACAGTAAGGACAACACCAGCATGCTAGGATAATTGTGCATTGTCTTATTAATAGAACATCAAAATATTTATAAGGAATATTTGGAAAGGCAAAATGACAGCAAATGCCAGAGAAGGCACATCATTACTCTTAGGAGAACAACATTTGTGAAATACCAAAAGCAGCAGCATCCCTAATATGTTCTACTCTATATCCCAAGCTGTGAAGATCACAGATGAATATCAAAACAGAAAATAATACTTTTGTAAAAACAATTGGAGTCCATCAAAGCAGGTAAATTAAACTTCTGAAACACAGGGGTCCGATAAGGTGGATTTATTTTGAAGAGGGAGTTGTTATATTCAAAAATATGGTGAATTGAATGCTTCAATGTGATATGCATTCATCCAGATCCTGATATAGATATTCAAAGTTTACTGAAATGTTAGTGGAGAGACTAAATAGGAGTTTTGTGTACACAAATCAATCCCATTGCACCAATAATAATGAGAACTGGTGGTCACAACAACTGGTCACAAATGAATCTAAAAAGGAGTCTGAATATTCACAAATAATGTAGACATGAATCCCAACTAAATGGCAATTATTTAGCTAAAACACAGTGTTTCCTAAACAACCGCATTTTTAAATTAAAATACTTGTTTCCACTTTTTTTAATTGTGGTGCTGCTAATTTCCTGCATTCACTTCCCTCCTGTCGACATACATGCAGCCATGCGATGTATACCGTCAATGCTTGGGAGAGCCCTGCATTTTGCAACATAGGACATTATACTAATATTCATTTATTACTATAATACACTTATTATATTACTTATTATGTTCCAAAAAATTAATGCATGTATGATAAGCAGTTTTTATCTACTGTCCTGAAAAAGCAGACATTGTCATTGACTCCATCTTGCTTTGAATTTGATGTTCTCTATCCTATGCTAAATTTATGTATTACCAGCTGTTTTATGTGATGATACTTCATGTGTAATAAAACTACACTTATGATGGTTTTAAAAAGACATATCTAAATGATATTTTTTAGTTATGGTTTTATCTATGTGCTGAATCTTCCTTCTATTCCTTTTCAAGTATAGACAAAATATGTCAGCACAGAACAAATAGCAGTTGAATTGTATAAATTAATATATGTTTCTGTGTAAGTCCACATCAAAACAGTCTGAAAACATGTATGGGATTTTCAGTAATTATGTTTGCAGAGGGTGAGAATTCACCTTAAGTCTGCAGCTGCTGCTTGTTAGCTGCCTGGCTTCCCATGCTGCACACATTAAAAGCTTGGGAACAGCACATCAACAGATGACAGTTTAGAAAATGGCAGACTTTAGGTAATAGGTGCATAAAATCCTTCTAAACCATTCCTGCCTTATCACCATCCCAAAGGCAATTAATATGCTATATATATATATATATATATATATATATATATATAGTGCCATATGCATGAAGCATTAATAGTGGGCACCAAGAGGCCAGGAATACACATGACATGACTATCCACCATTTTACTTATATTGTAATAGTCATTTCCAATAGATATGGTGGTCATTACCACATGGACGGCAGAGTGATACCAATATAAGAAATGCATTACTCAAATTGCTCTTAAATACAAAAACCTCCCTCTTACTCAAAGAATAACATATAAATATGGCAAAGCTTAAAAATTGGTATCACTGAATTTATGAATAGGGAAGGTGGGAAGTGAGGACAGAAATACTCTTCGCTATGTTACAGTTCTACTTTTCAAGCACCATTTTGAATCTAATAGAAATGCTGGTGTTTACTGTGCTGTAAAATGGCTACACAGTATTTTACACTGAGGACACATCAAAATTACACCAGTAAAACAATAATTTATTTTAAAATTCACTAACATGCCTGGCAAGCCTCATGTAATGAATATTTTTCTTTCCATATTCTACCAGGAGGGAAAATTAGATTGTCCTTAATCAGGTTAATTACCCTAATAGAGCATAATGTAAACTGGATTATTATTGCCCCCCTCCCCCTTACCATCCAACCCAAACCTTCCGGAACACAGAAAACTTGGATAATAGAATCTTCTGCATCTGGTCTGTGTCACAACTCTGCTACCATTTCCATATGTATTGTTCATTAGCGTTAGTATGTGTGTATCATCCATAAACAATCCATGTGTATGTAAAATATGTATATTTCACCAATTCAACAAGCTAAACCTACATCAAATCCAAAGATCCTCTATAATCTCTGATTTACAGCAATCATAGTTAAATGCTCACCCCTTTGACTAACTAAGGCTGGGTATTGGCTTGAATTGCTACTTGAGAATAATAATAATATTAATATTATTAATAATAATAATAATCGATATTGAGTATTATCTACATAGTTGATATACTACCATGTTTCCCCGATGATAAGGCATCCCCATCAAATAAGCCATCCCCCCCCCTGATTTTTGCTCAAAAAATTAAAATAAAGCACCCCCCGCAAATAAGACACCCCCCATACCTGTCACTGTGTGCCTCTGTGTGACTCCTCGATGCTGGCTGCAGTGCAGAGTGAAACTGAAAGTAACTTCAAAGGACAAGCAAGCTGCTGATCCCTGCCCTAACGTAGTCTGTTACCCGGCCGTAGAAGCCAAAAAAAAGTGAGTCAGTGAACAGAAGGGGACAATGAATGGCACATAGTGATCAGAAGGGGACAATGAATGGCACATAGTGATCAGAAGGGGACAATGAATGGCACAGAGTGATCAGAAGGGGACAATGAATGGCACAGAGTGATCAGAAGGGGACAATGAATGGCACAGAGTGATGAGAAGGGGACAATGAATGGCACAGAGTGATCAGAAGAGGACAATGAGTGATCAGGAGTGATTTTCAACAATAAATGTGTACTGTAGTCTTCTTCATGGAAAAATAAGACATCCCCCTGAAAAAAAGACCTAGGGCATACTTTGGCATTTCAAAAAATATAAGACAGTGCCTTATCATAGGGGAAACAGGGTAAATGTTTGCTTCATGTCTGTGGCCATAACATTTTAACTTGTCTATAATAAGGGACAATTCATGCTACACAGCATACATGTAAACAATAACCTCCATTCCTATATTCATTCTCAACAACATCACATTAATATGAAATTAAAACTTTAAATGCAGGACTGGGAACCTCATACTCTCAATATTATATGTACAGCCTGCCCTGACTGTACAGCCCCTGATTCAGAAGACTGCAAAAGGGAAATGGTCAAATGTTCATTGAGCCACAAAGAACCTCTTGACTTCACTCAGTAGGTCCTGAATGACCTTTGGTTCTGCCTCTAGCTTTACCATCAGGTATCATAAGATAGCCAAAAAAGACCAAACAAAAGGATTGTAAATACTGGATATAGTGCTGACCCTTCACTCCACAATAACCATAGTCAGCACAGATCATCAGTAAAATAAACAGCACTGTCCCTAAAGCAATCTATTTGTCATTCCCTGTCTGAAAGGCTTACTTTTCTCTTTAAGGATAGTTGATGAAGGAATGAAAATTATTTCTTTATTTCACCAAGAGCACATGTCCACCCAGAGCTCGGGGTTAATAGCAAAGCCATAGCTTTAATCCAGTCTTTTATCAAACTGTACATTCAAGACTACTTGTTTATTGCACAGATACCACCTACTGTATTTATTGAGCTATTTAATGAACTGTCCATCCCCAATGGCCTTGGTTTATAGCACAGAAAAAGCCTAAATATAGAGCCAATTATCCTCTAACTGTCTATCCAGAACCACTGGTTTATATCCCAGATAAAACCTGGCACATTTAAACTGTCCACGTGTACCTCCTAAATCTACAACCTACTGTCTATCTGAAGCCCCTGTCTTATAGTCCAAGCAGAGCCTAAAAATACAACTATTTATCCAAAATGTTGAGCTTTTTATTAAACAGTTTGAATGCTGCTGGTCTATAACTCAGATAAAGTTCCGGTATATATAGATAGTTAGCCAAATGTCCATCCACAACACTGGTTTAGATCCTTGATACAGGGTAAATACAGGGTAAAGTCATTTATCCAGAACAGTCAGTTATGGCAGTGATTTTCAACCACTGTGCCGCGGCACACTAGTGTGCCATGCGGGATCTTTAGGTGTACCGTGGGAAATTATCCAATTACCATTGTCGAGTGTCTGTGCTGTAGTGACTGGCAGAGTAATGTAATACTCTTCCATGTCAGTGGGTGGCAGTAGGTAACATAGTTTTCTTGTTCATTCTTAGAGACAAAAGAATTAGCTACAGAGTGTAATTTTGTAACATTTTTGATTTGTGGTGTGCCGCAGGATTTTTTCAATGTAAAAAAAATGTGCAGTGGCTCAAAAAAGTTGAAAAACACTGCCCTATACAACAGATTTTGGGGAGGGGGGAAACACAGTTTGCTAATGCATACAGCATTCTTATAGAAGGTGAGTAAAAAAGAGATGGGCTAATTACTCTACTGCTGTTCCTTTTTGCAGGCCAGGTGTTGACTGGGGAGGGACAAGACCTAATTTTGTTACCTAATTTTTTAAAAGAAACAAAAAAATAGGTACCTGCCCTGTTATACAGGGTTGAGAAGTACAGCACAGCTGTGTAAATCTCAGAACTAGATAAAAAAATGCAAATCCTTTGTCAGACAACAGTCCCCATATATGTATCTCTCTATGGGCCTGATTTATAAAAGCTCTCTAAGGCTGGAGAGTATACACTTTATTCAGTGAAGCTGGGTGATCCTGCAAACCTAGAATGGATCTGGTCCAGAATTAAAAACATTTGCCAAAACATAGCAAATGACTTTTAGGAAATCAGGTTTGATGGATCACCCAGCTTCACTGATAAAAGTGTATTTTCTCCTACCTTGGAGAGCTTTCATAAATCAGGGCCTATGTATCTAACTGTTTGACTAAAAAGTTCGCTCAGCTTTAACCCTTTGCATGCACATTGAGATTGGCATTATTTATTTACCATTTACAGCAGGCAACATCACCCGATCTTGTGTGTGCACACTGAAAGTTTGGGTGACGAAGCCCGAGAAAAAAAGGAGACGAACAAAGATGCAGACGAAGGCGGATTTCAGGACAGTGCGGGACTCAACCGAGGAAAGCTCTAGAGGGATCAGCAGAAGTAAAGGTAAGTAAGATTTTTTTTATTATAAGTTTAGTTCCACTTTAAGTGTACACTAATTTATTGTTACTTTCAATACATATGAAACATTTACTTGCATTGGAACCTTAGCCTGGACACATAATTCCTAACCCTTATATTTCTTAGAAGGATAAAAACCACTCAAAAGGTAAAATAAAAAACACTCAAACTACTGTTTTAGTCTAAGAAAAACAAAAAGGGTCTTTGCAGTTCAATGCAGTAATTCATTGTATTTAGTACTGTTCAATTAAAGGCCAAGGTACCTGACACAGACCCCTGGTGGCAGTAGGTAACATAGTTTTCTTGTTCATTCTTAGAGACAAAAGAATTAGCTACAGAGTGTCATTTTGTAACATTTTTGATTTGTGGTGTGCCGCAGGATTTTTTCAATGTAAAAAAATGTGCCGTGGCTCAAAAAAGTTCAAAAACACTGAGTTATGGCACAGATACTGCACAAAGGCTTAAAATTGGTTATGTGTAAATACTACATTCTACTATAAGAAAACACTGCTCTAGTTCACATGATTAAGTATAGGGTTGCTCAATACGTGGATCACGATCTACCGGTAGACCCTCACACAGAGCATACCATGGTAGATGGGTTACAGTGCTGAATTTTACTCCGTAATGCTGATAAATGTTCTTTTGACATCTCAAGAGAAAGTGTGTGTGCTTTCATTGTGCCTTTATGTTTGGGGACACCATCACCTGCGGACAGGCACATCTGTAGAGAAAAAAATTTCTATCACTGACCAGGAAGGAGGTCATGCTCACAGCTGTTTTCATTACAGCATGAAACACATGAAGCAGCTTCTTTATTATCAGCAGCTCTTTAATTGGCAGACAGCAGGCTGAGGGTTAGCTTGCTAAACCAATCAGATTATGGGTGTAAATTTTAGGGCTGTACAGATGAAAATGTAATGTAAGATGCTTCTTTCCTACAGCTGCTGTTTGTAGCACTTTGCATGTCTGGTGATTACAGTCAGGTATAGGCTTTTACGGCAGCCATTTTAATCTGAACACATAGTGGTATTATATGTTAGTACAGACTACCTGTGGAAACATCTGTTATGTGAAAAGGGGTAAAAGAATTAGTATGCAAAGAGAGAAATGTCATGAAAATGGGTTAGCAAAATTTCCAACAATCTTCTGAAGATGCTGCGTTTCCCCATCCTGATCATACATGACGATGATACATGACCCAAACAAATTTTTACATTGATGAACAGAAAAAGGTAATGGCTTTTTGTCACCTTGTTCACCACAGCAGTTTGAACAATAGTTGTTTACACAATAAAGAGTGAATACTACAGCAAAGTACGGGACAACTATTCTACATCTGTGAATCTGTCTACACTCCTTTGAAAAAATGAGACCACAAAGGAGCCATTAGTAAGGGTACCCATCTCTTTCAGGTGCAGCTATGTGTATCACTGGAAAACCTCTGTAGCCTGAATATTTGAAAACCCATTTAGATTTGTCTCAGTTCAGCTGGAAGCCTAAAAGTGAGCCACATACAGGAACAATGACACTTTACCCATCTGATTCAACCAAGCTAATTATGTTGTTTGCTAGGCTGATTGTACATTAGGAGTATGTTGTAGCACGGACATAAAATATTTGTACAGCTTTTCCCTTGTTGTATCAATATTCCACCACAGATTTTTGTACAAGCCCCCAATAATAGTTCTCTAATTTGTTTTTTCCCAATGTTGGGAGAGGCTGTTGATATGCAAATTTACTGATCTTCTGGAACACACACAAAATAATCTGATGACAAACCATCATGGAAGTTTGCTGTTTGTGACCATACACGGCTTCTCACTATTTATTTCTTAACAAAACAGATTGCGTTTTTTTTTTATATGTAAGGGCTGAGCTTTTCTTTAAACACCAGCATACTGAACAGCATAATACATATTTGCAATGCAGCAGTTTTAGACCGGATTGCTTTGCCTGGCAGCATTCAAGGTGGAGATTATGATGCAGGTAGGAAGAGAGAAATCAGTAATTTTTATTATTTTTTTGGCATGCAAGCCATAGAAAGACAAATACCTCCCCAAATAACTGAAAGGCAGATATGTGACTGTGCAGCACAATACATACCCACAGAAATACAAGCTTCAATGCTTCACTCTTGTCCAAAAAAAAATTGTGGCCCTCATGAAACTGAGATGGGCCCCAGGCAGGCAGGGCTTCCATCTTGAGCATTTTTATGGAAAGGGCAGTAATAATAAAAGCGTCTCAATTGCACAAGGCTTATCTTGTAACATACAAAGCACCTACATATTTGTATTTTTACTGCACTTTGTTTCTGCAGCCTGCGGCTGCATTGCAGGACTCTGTGCCTGAACCCTTCAGCTCCAGCCTTTTTTTTTCATTACACATTGTTGGACAAAAGCTTTAATCCAGCATTCCCTGCTCCTAATCCATACACCATATTCCCCATAAATTCTGGATACCATAAACTGCATTTAATATACTCCTGAGGTAGCAGCTAGGCGAAACACGTCAGGTTACAAGAGGTTTATCGACTAATTTATGTTATAACTACCTCAGTAGCGAATTTTTGTCTAGCTGCACTATTTCAACTCCATGATGCCAATGGACATTGAGATATCATAAAGCTGTGACATTATATGAGTTAACCATGCTTTTTGTTCACAAATATGTACACTTTATTTGAAATGAATACAATTAAATAGCGTTTAGACCATAAATCCCCTTTTTTTCAATTTTCTCTTCTTTATTATTAAGGAAGAATATAGTCTGAAGGAGCTGAGCTTAATAGAGAATATACAAAGGAGAGTAGGCCAAATCCACACCACTACCAACAGAAAGCCACTCAAACACCAATAAACGATTCAGAAAACAGTGCACTGGTGCAAGAGAGTCAAATAAATTAGACAACTGGGGAGATCTTCCGTACTCAGGAGAAAAAGGAAGTCACAAGAAAGAAAGCTAAGCCAACGAGAACAAACAATGGTAATTTACAAAATGCAAACCTACAAAATGAGCATTTTGTTACTCTATGGAGATCATCATGAAACAACCACATGGTTCATTTAGAAACTTGATTGAGAGGTGATGGTGTTTCCTTTTTTTTTTAAATATAAATACAGGTACTCCCCGAGTAAAGGACATTCGACATACAAACGACTCCTAGATACGAACAGAGCTTCCCTGGTCGCTCATGTGACAGACTGAGGCTTGATAGGGGGAAGGGGCAGTTTGCATGACTTGCAGAAGAAATCTTTTGCTAAACACAGCTGAGCAACATCTTGTAACTCTTTAATGACCAGGACAAACTCTTCAGTGGTTTCTTTTTGCATATCAAAGCACAGCTTGCTACAGAAGTTAATGAATTCCATAGAAAATGGTTTTTGCTTTGTTTGTGTCTAAGTTACAGTGAGGATTTTATACAGTAACTGGCATCACACTGCCTAATATTACGTTGATACAAACATCTGTCCTAATTGCATTTATTAAAATAATGTTCCCCTTCCAAATTACATACAAATTCAACTTAGGAATAAACCTACAGTTCTTATCTTGTATGTAACTCGAGGACTACCTGTATCTTGTATCTACCATCATGTACCTGTATCTACCTGTATTATGCAAAAATGTATCTCTTGGAGATATAGGCCACCTAACGTGTTGTATGTGAAGGTCGTCCAGCAGTAAAGTAGCTTCTCTGGTATACTGAGACCTTTAATATTGAGGGAAAACACCATGAGTGGTGCCATGATTAGGAATTAATGCCAACTTGTAATGTAGGTGGAAGTGGGCGAGAAAGGGGAAAAGTAAGAGAAAAGCAGAAGTTACAAAGAGAGAGAAAAAAGGGGGACAACAAATAGACCACTGTATAGAAAAGTTTTGTGGAAAGTCTCCCACATCACTACTATTAACACATATTAAAGGCTACTTCAGGGAGGTAACTGTACAATGCAAATGAGGGAGACGTGCTGCTTCCTAAGAAAAATAGGTACCAGTGCAGGTAACAACATAAGGTGCCAGGCAACTCATCTATTACAGCAGGAAGGAGAGTGCAAGCAACTAAGGTGATGGAGGTAACAATTAGGGGACAGAAACTTTCCAATCCCTCAAGGTTACATCTCTTGTCTCCTGTAACAGTTGCTTCACCATCTGGGGACACGGCAACAAACAACGCCTTGGGAATATGCAGTGAATTTTGGCACTTGAGATAAGAATTTCCTAATTTCAAAGTTTTTATTTCTCTTAAAGCAGAACTAAATCCAGATACTCACTTGTCTCTGTTCCACCACAGGAAGCCACCATCTTCTTCCCTTTTCTCTTCCTAGATTTCCATGGTACAAAAATGTGGTATCCCCAGGGCAACTGCACAACAGTTTGCAGTCTGATATGAAAGAACATCTATCTTTGTACATGAGAAGAGAGGTTGGGTACTCTGGGCCTGATTTATCAAAACTCTCCAAGGCTGGAAAGGATATACTTTCATCAGTGAAGCCGAGTGATCTAGCAAACCTGAAATGGACCTGGTCCAGGATTGTGCTGTGCAGTGCTGTTTCTAATAAAGGATAAACTGCATTTTTAGTGCTGTTTTTACGAATGAATAGACTGCATTTTCAAGGCCATCTTTAGTGAATGGTTAGGATGTGATCTTAGTGTCTCTGGAAAATGGATAGATGCATTCTCACATTTGTTTCTCACAGATAGACAGACTGCATTCTCATTTTATATCTTATGAATGGATAGATTCCATTTTCAGTGCTGTCGCTGGTGAATATACAGGATGAATTCTCAGAGCTGTTTTTGCTAATCGGATAAACCGTATTCTCAGGGATGCCTTTTAAGAATGGACAGGCTGCATTCTCAGTGCCATCTCTATTTACTCTATTTATTAGTCTATAGTCATTATTATTATACAGTATTTATATAGAGCCAACATATTATGCAGCGTTTTACAAGGTCCATAGTCAATAATTTTATTACACAGTATTTAAATAGCACTGACATATTACTCAGCACTTTACAAAGTCTATAGTAATGTCACTAGCTTTCGCTGAAAGGAGCTCACAATCTAATGTTCCTACCATATTCATATGTCCTAATACAGTCTAAGATCAATGTTTTGGGGGAAGCAATTAAACTAACTGCATGTATGTGGAATGTGGGAGGAAATCCATGCAAGCATTGGGAAAACCAGCAAAGTCCATGCAGTGATTGCTTGGGCTGAATTCTCTGTGCGGTCTCTTATGAATGGATAGGTTGCACTTTCAGTTTTGTCACTCAAAGTTGGACAGTTTGCACTTTCATTGTTATCTCCTATAAATGGATAGATTGCTTTTTCAGTGCTGTCTCAGAAGAATTTAGACTGCTTTCTTAATGCTGTCTCTAAAGAATGTATAAACCGCATTCTCAGTGATGTCTCTGCTGAATGACTGGGCTGTGCCATCTCTAGTGAATGCATAGGTTGCAATCTCAATGTGGCCTCTGGTGAATGGATAGGTGGCACGTTAATTTTTTTCTCTTGTTGATAGACAGACTGTATTCCCAGAGCTGTCTCTGGCAAATAGACAAGTGAATTCCCTAGTGAATGTACAGGTGCTATTTTCAGTGCTGTCTCCTGTTAATGAAGGGGAAGTCATTCTCAGTGAAAGCTATAGTAAATGGATAGGCTGCATTCTTAATGTTCCCCCTAGTAAAATGGATAGGTGGCACTCTTAGTGATATAGTCATACATGCACTTTACCCTTTTACACTTCTGCCCTATGATATGAACGAAAGCAATTTATATTTTCGCTTTGAAGACCCTGACCCAGCATGAGAAGCTGAGCAATATCAGTTTCTTCTTGATAAGTGAATACAAAGACGACAATGCTGCCACTGACAGTTTTTTTGTTTCATTTTATTACATTTGTTGTGACTTCTTTAAAATTATTTCATACTTTATATATAAAGGCAGAGAGGTGCGTAATGCAGATTCTTCCCTACCTCATCTTATCAAGAAGTTGGAAATTCAAACATATCACAGCAGATGAGCAGAGACAGATTAATTATATAGACATCAGATCTGTCAGTCAGATAAGGGCAGAGGAGCCTTCAGGGAAAAATATAATCCAGAAATGATTAAAGTGAATGTGGATGGGCAGAAGTCATATGTAAAGTCTCATAGAAGGTTCACAGGAAGAGCCTTTAGGAAGAGGAGAGTCCCAAACCTTCAATACAATACAAATTTCAGAGTTGCTCTGTCTCACAATATATTAACACATTTATCTGAAATAATGTTATAATCTCCAATTCTCCTCAGTAATGTCACGCATGCCTTAGATAAACTATGTCAATCTGGAGAACACAGCGATTGCACCTTTTTCTGTTCACTTGGCTAGGCTTCATTTACTAATTGCCAATAACACAGCATTAACTAAACATGGACTTGGCTAAATGCAGGACGGATCCAGAAATGTCACTATGAATATTATAGTGTGCAACTCCCCAGCAGCCACCATTTCTCTTCTGCAACAGTGGTAAAGCATCACACTGAACAGGATGGCAAAGCGGTGCAACTGTTGTCTGACATAAGCAGTGAATACATCAGATGTCAGAGGCTGAAACGCTGCCTGACTCCAGCACTGCTTATACAAGCTGTTAGAGACTGCAATGTGCAACTCCAACATTGAATGCAAAGGTTGCTGGAGGGTACTAATGTGTAAAGGTATAACAGTTATAATTATTTTACAAATCCTGACCATTTTAAACTAGGAACCCAACCTTAGATCTCAATTTGATCCCAAAGCTTTTCTAGTCTGGAAGAGGCTTGATATACCTTTAAAAGTAGGTGTGAATACACCTGTGAATGTGAAGACGTGTAAATATAGCTCTTCCTGCAGTGATAATGAACCTTGATTAATAAAAGGAATGTAGCATAATGATTTTTTCTCCTATACAAAGACTAAGAACTAATGATGTTTTTTTATTTACTATTCCAAGAAAGCCATCTAATAAATGACCACATTAAATACAGTATGAAAGCAATGTCATCCATCCCAGGACCACAAAGAATATCATATTTAGAGCTATATATAGCTCCCAATTGTTCCCTGTTTAGAGGGTCTGTCCCTACTAAAGTTTTATACTGCAGTAAACCTTTTATCCAACTTCTAAACTGCTGCATGTTTTTATTTATTTTTAAGTCTGTAAACCAGAAATAGTGTTTAAAAAACAGTGTGGGTTTAATCAATTTTGGCATATTAATTTTCCAAGGTCCAATTAGATATCCAAATGAAATCCCAATTACATTCTTTACATGAAAACAAATTGGAAAAGCAGAATCCTGTACAAGTGTTTAGACTTTTAAGACATCTGAACAGTTATACTCACTTTATTCATTGCTCCTGCGGGTTCTACCCATCTGTGTGACTAGTCCCCCGCTTTCCCACTTTGTCAGGAGCAGGCATTCTAATGACATCACGTACAATACAGAACCACTGGTCCTGCATTACAAGTGAGGATACTAAGGACTTGCCCACAACCTAGAGTGTGTCAGGGGACAGAAAATGACACAGAAAGGTGAGAAAGAATAAAAAATAAGGAGTTTAACTGCTTTTTTTGACAAAAAGAAAAAACAATTTCTGGATGCAAGTAAAACTCATTTTGATGGGGTCACATACCAATTTTAAAATCTGACCTTAACTGTACTCCATCATATCCCTCCTCAAGAAAATGGACTTAGACTTCAACACACTGGTGATCAATAATACTTCAGATTCTGATGATACATGAGCACCAGCATTTGGGAAATGCTAACCTGTGAATATATACACTGTGATTATACCCTGTTTCCCCTATTATAAGGCACTGTCTTATATTTTTTGAAATGCCAAAATATGCCCTAGGTCTTATTTTCAGGGGATGTCTTATTTTTCCATGAAGAAGCCTACAGTACACATTTATTGTTGAAAGTCACTCATGATCACTCATGTTCCATTGATTGTCCCCTTCTGATCACTCATGTGCCGTTCATATTCCCCTTCTGATCACTCTATGCCATTGACTGTCCCCTTCTGATCACTCTATGCAATGACTGTCCCCTTCTGATCACTCTATGCCATTGATTGTCCCCTTCTGATCACTCTATGCAATGATTGTCCCCTTCTGATCCCTCTATGCAATGATTGTCCCCTTCTGATCCCTCTATGCAATGATTGTCCCCTTCTGATCCCTCTATGCAATGATTGTCCCCTTCTGATCACTCTATGCCATTGATTGTCCCCCTGTTCACTTACCGGTATTTAAGTGTAGGGATCTCCGTTAGGGCAGGAATCAGCGTTAGGGCAGGAATCAGCAGCTTGCTTCCTGGTGCAGAATGCCGGCTTGTTACTTTCAGTTTCACTCTGCACTGCAGCCAGAAGCAGACACGTGCTGCAGCCAGCATCAAGGAGACACACACAGGATCAAATATCGGGGGATGTCTTATTCAAGGGTGAGTGTCTTATTTTAATTAATTTTTCAAAAATCGGGGGTGGCTTATTTAATGGGTATGTCTTAAAATCGGGGAAACACGATAAACATTCGGGGAAACACGATAAACGATAAACATTATTTACTTTACTTCACTTAGTTTTTTTTTCAGGCTTCCATGTTCTAAAATAATCCAATTCCAACCTTAGAAGAAAGGATAGGACAAGTACCAAAGCCAACAGGGCAACTATGATTATTGAAAGACGTTGAAAGCGTCACACAACAATATGTGTACTCTCTTTATAAGTATTACTACAGACAGATTTAACAATTGAATGTAAATTTCTCAATAACTTATAACTGCCAGTGTTGTGCAAAGAAACCACATTTTTATTTGAACATTAACTACTTTATGAATGTGTGGCATCTGTATGTGCAGCACTGGGTTTTAATTTACTGATGCAATCCATTTTTAGAGAGATCAGCCATATTTGCAGATTGTGTTCTGAAAATGGGATGTTGCTTTGAACTGATTAATCTTTGAGCTTCCCTTTGAAATGCAAAAGAGGAACGCTCCAAAAGGGATGCACCTGATGATGTGTGAAATATAAAAACAAGAAAAATCAGAATCAGAATCAGAAGATGACACCGAGTGGAGTGTGGCGGATTAGAGGATGCTGTGGCTGGCAGATGACTAACACACATAGTGTCTGAGGCCTCCAGCAAAAGACTGCTCAGTGCTCTGGATAGTATCAGTATCTGGGGGGAGAGGATGAGCTCGGCAACGTGATCTCTATCGCCACATTCCTGCAGGGCAGATGCTGCTGAATCTTTTCTGCATTCTGTACCAGGAACCAGGAAAATATCCAAAACAGAAGAAATTCATGGTCTGATGCCAGTTTTCTGGCAAAGAGCTTAAGTTTATACCCTGTTTCCCCGATGATAAGACACTGTCTTATTTTTTTTTGAAGGCCAAAATATGCTCTAGGGCTTATTTTCAGGGGGATGCCTTATTTACCCATGAAGAAGACTACAGTACACAGTTATTGTTCATGTGCCATTCATGTCCACTTCTGATCAATCTGTGCCAATCATTGTCCCCTTCTGATCAATCATGTGCCATTCCTGTCCCCTTCTGATCAATCTGTGCCAATCATTGTCCCCTTCTGATCAATCATGTGCCATTCCTGTCCCCTTCTGATCAATCATGTGCCATTCATGTCCACTTCTGATCAATCTGTGCCAATCATTGTCCCCTTCTGATCAATCATGTGCCATTCCTGTCCCCTTCAGATCAATCTGTGCCAATCATTGTCCCCTTCTGATTAATCTGATCCATTCATTGTCCCCTTCTACTGTAATCAATAATATACTGTACCATTTAATGTCCCATTCTAAAGCTTACCGTATATAGAGTGGTATTGCTCACAGCAAAAAAAAACCTGTCTGAACTCCTGAACAAACTCCTGCAGTCTCCGTTAGGGAGGGATGAGGGAAGCTGCCTGTGTTTGCGTGGGCGGAGTCACGTGTGTTTGCGTGGGCGGAGTCACTTCAGTCCTGTCACTTCCTCTTCATGAAGAGGACGCACGGAGGAACCACACGGAGGAACCACACACGGAGTCACCCACCGCACTACGCGATTCTGGTAAGTAATCGGTGGGTGGCTTATTTGCGGGGGGAGGGCTTATTTTTCATTTTTACCTAAAAAGGGGGGGCTGTCTTATTTGATGGCCCTGCCTTATCATCGGGGAAACACGGTATGTATATTGGTTTTGATCCAGGATTATATATAATGGAAGAATGTTTTTTTCATTTGTGTGTTGTCAAAATTTCTATAAAAAGGAAAAAACATTTGAATGAATTGTAATTAATAAAAATCTCATTAAACAGACTATTTTGATTAATCGAAATGATAAATATTATCTTTGAAATTATATATTACAATTCAAAAACCCATTGTGTTGCTTTGCTTGGCTGCAATGGTTGAGCTGTCTGACCTCTCCTCTGGTCAGACAGATGCTCACCACCTACTTTCTGTGAATCATTCCTACCTACCAATTACTGATACATACATTCCTGTAATGCAAGGATGCTGTTAGAATATGCCTTATTCTAACTTGCTTTTAGTTGGGCTTTAAAACTTTAGAACTAATGATCTACTAAGTATACGCAATCAGGCAGATCATTATTGCAGAAAGGGAGAGGCCTCCTACCTGCTTGATCGCTTTAGGTATCTGATACAAAGCTGAGCTTCGCATGCACAGTGTCAACTTGGGTTGCCAGGACTTACTGGCAATTCCGGCTTCCCTTTGGACATGCCAGAAATTAATGAACTCATGCGCACTACAATGAAGTTACATTATCCCAGCCCAGCTAATCAAGAAGGCCAAAGACCCTCTACAGGCAGAGAAGAAAGAAGATGACAGGGACAAGTGAGTAACACGGGTTTAGGTCTGCTTAGTATCTGAGTCTCAACTCCAGAACTCTTTTACAGGCTCTTGTGGTATCTGTTGTATGACCTGATGTGTTCCTAAATTAACTCCAAACAATGTTTTGGATCCAACCAGCAAAGCAAAAAGTTTCTGACAAATACTTGACCCAAGAAATAAAGATCTAATTGTTATCATAGTTAACAGTAGAGGGAAACAACTTGCATATGTCCAGATCTTCCATACAAGCTGAGCACACCTTTCACAGAGATACTGGAGGGCCACAAATAAATGATGACTTTACTGACACGCAAATAACAAACTCAGTCATTTCTGGGAGATCCACTTGAATATCTGCAGGCAAAGACTAATCCAGGCAATCATAATTCATGAATTGAATGATGCTCCACAGACTGGACAAATCTGCAAAATTACATTTAGCTGAAACAAAACATATATGGTCGGCAGACTGACTGACATGGCTAAACAAATCAATTTAATTTACTGTATTACATTTCATGGCTCGCCTTAAACCCATCTTGTTATCCACAAGCTCATGAAGAGATTACAAATCCTACCCAACACATTGCAGTCCTGTCTTGTGTCAGAACACAATAGTCCTGCAGTCCCCTAGGTAAAACATGCTCTGCCCAGGTAGATAATTGAACATACAAAAATGTCAAACGGTAATTTGTTGGCAGGGACAGCACAAACCTCTCTTTACATGCTTTCTTGCAATTCAGCAAAAAGGGCAAAACAGAGATATTGCCATTCATATAAATATATGTAAAAAAAAATACTTTACCAATGAGATGCGCCAAATATATAATCATAACCACCAGACAAACCACAGTGAGCTATCCTGCATCAAGGCAGGTTATACTATCATCCTCCATCAGAACAGGTCATACCATTATCCTCTGGATATCGGGATAGGATTTACTGTCCTTCTTTATCAGGACAAAATATACCATCATTCTCTACCAGGACAGGATATACCAAAATTCTCTATTAGGACCTAATATACCCTCATCCCCCCCAGAAAACATACCATTGTGCTCTATTAGCACGTTATACCTCTCCCAGGACAAATGTACCCATTATACTTTATCAGGACAGGATAACCCTATCGGGAGGGAATACACTATCATTCCCTATCAGGACAGGGTATACTATTAACCTTTATCAGGACAGATTATTCATACTCATCCTTCATAAGTAGACATGCATATTATCAATATTTATTATGATAGGATATATTCAATAGCAGAGAAAAGATGTGTTATATTTTATAATAGAAAATGTTATGTTATAGTCTCATATCAAAACAGGTTACACTAACTTTATCAAGATGGAAGGATATACTGTCATTTTATATCATGACAGGTTATACCATCATCCTATGCCATAGGAGCTTATACTATTATCCTATGCCGCCACAGGTTATGCTATTAATGTGGATCAGGGCAACCTATACTATAATTTTTATCAGGGTAAACTATATTATCATCCCATATTAGGAGAGGGTAAACTATCAACCTATAAAAGGACATAATATACTGTCTTCTTTTATAAGGGCATGCTATACTATTATATCAGGAAGGATTATTCTATCATTGTATAACAGGAAAGGTTATACTAAAATCCTTTATTAGGTTATATTAAAGGTTAAAATATTGTTCTATATCATGACAAGGTTTACCACTATCCTATACCAGGGTAAGACATATTTTCCTAACTTACGAGAGGATATACTATTAACCTATGTCAGGACAGGTAATGCAATATGTTTATCTCTTATGATATGAGGGCAGGGTACACTACACATTCTATACCAGGGCTGGATATATTATTATTCTATGTAGAAGGTATACTATCAACCTATGTCAGGGCAGGTAATACTATCATTCTTTATCAGAACTTGATATACATTCCTCTTATTCCTGTGATATAAGGACAGGTTATACTATCTTCCTATATCAGGGCAGGTCATATTATCATGCTACATAAGAACAGATCATCCCCTATCAAGACAGCATATGACATCATCCTATATAAGAACAGGTAATACTTTCATCCTATATCATGACAGGCTTTACAACCTTCCTAAACAGGTTATAAATCCTATTTTATCAGGACCGGTAATACTTTCATCCTATACCAGGACAGGATATATTACCATCCTATGTAAGAACAAGTAATAAAATTATCCTGTATCAGGAAGGCATATGCACATGTATACAAGGACAGGTTATACTAACCTCATATTAAGACAGGTTATTCTAGCTTGTTATATTAGGGAATCATATGCTAAAATCCATTATCAGGACACTATATACTATGACGCTATATCCTGACACTATATACTATCACCCTATATTGGTACTGTTGTCTGATATTAGGGTATTTTATTACGTCATCATATGACAAGACAGTTCCCAATACTGTGGTATATCAGGACATGACACAATTCAGGGACATGGCTGAAGACATTTCACAGCATATCGGACCCCATCCCCAGTAGCCTCTCCTTTTGCTGGTATAAATGGTAATAAATGTTTCCCGTTTGGGGAACTCACCAGCTCCACCGAGCCATAGTGTTTTCTGCTGAATTCGCCCCGCCGGCAGCCCAGGTCTTCAGAGACGGAGCTGGAAGAGAAAGGCTTCATTAGTATACATATCTAGTGGCGCGGAGCACAGACATTGCAGCAGCGTCGGCGGCGGTTCCTGTCACTGCGGGGGGCTCTGGGGAAGAGAGGAGCCTCGCACAGACATTGCAGGTTGTTGCTGCATCCTGGTTAGGAGGGGTGTGTAATGAGAAGAAACGCAGCGCCTACCCCCTCCCCCCCAGCCATGTGCAGCTGCGTCTTATGCCCGACAGTCTCAGTCAATATTCATTCACTGGAGATAATTCAGGATTTCTAGCATTACTGGTGTTCACATTAACAATCTATTTCTGTACAACCAGCCGTCTTACAAAACATGGCTGTAGATCACTGGGGGCTCCAATGAAAGGACAGACAGTATTCAGTGGTTCTGGTTATCCCCCAAATATTTGGTCAGAAGACTTGTGATGACCACACCCTGATCATTTTCCTGCCGTACCACACAGACGAAGAGTCACCGAACACATGTTTAGATTTTCCTACATCAACATTTCATCACCAACAAGAAAACACATCATAATAAATTTGCACAGCTTGTCCTTGAAACACAGATGATGTTGTCCTCACTAACCAAACCTGTCACTCTTCTCGTGTTAGGCTAAGGGGAACTGTACTTCATTTTATTCTTATCATTTAAAATAATAAACTATTATGTGGCACAGACTAACAAAAGTTTTACTCCCGTGTCTTCATATGAATGCACCTCTAACACCATAGGACCAGAGACATGTATATACATATGTAATACACTTTTTTTTAATGTCCTCAAACACTAGACCAGATAGAAGGAGATCATCAGGGTTTATTCCAATTTATTCCATAGCCTTGGAAAACCTGGCAATCTTTTCAGATTGTGCATTTATTATTGTATATAAAACAACAAAAGAAACTGGAGGGTTTGGGTCAATTTATACCTTTCAAAAAGAAGATGCACATGAGTAGTATATAGGACAAAACAATGCAAACATTCCCTGGTACTCAAATACCTAATGTAGCAGTTCCAATATTTAAACTTTGTTTATTGCACATACTTTTAAATACATGTACAATAATGAAGTATCTGCCATTTACTTTGCTCTTTTAAGTTTGGTACCAACACAGAGTACCTTGAGCTGGTTTGGGATTCTGGCATGTTGCCTTACCTTAGATCTGGATACACACTACTGCGGTGTGTTAATGCACATGTACTAATTGGCACTTGGGAAGTTGGGCAGCACATTTATTCATATGGACCTAAAACCCAAATTTAAAAAGTCTAATTACCTGTGTGTATACCAGCCCAGTAAGATACATTGTAGTGTGTTACTCTGTTTTGTTGTGTGCTGAAATGCAGGTGAAATAATAAGGTGTGGAGGGGAGTTACCTTTAAGTTAGCAACCACACTTTGGAGGGATGCATTGATATTGCAGAATTAATTTACAAATGTTCTAACAAACGTCTGTATTCCCTGTATTTGTCTGTATTGTATGCAGCTTTAATTCTTTGTTATTGC
This sequence comes from Pyxicephalus adspersus, assembly GCF_032062135.1. Classification (NCBI taxonomy): domain Eukaryota; kingdom Metazoa; phylum Chordata; class Amphibia; order Anura; family Pyxicephalidae; genus Pyxicephalus; species Pyxicephalus adspersus. The sequence continues at coordinate 44,771,126 of NC_092871.1, forward strand.
TGGTCATTAATATTTTTACATTTTATTGTCGTTTTTCTTCCGCCTGCCCACAGAATTTTATAACAGAACACCAATGGATGTGACGAAATATATATTTTCTTCTTTTACCAACCTTTTCAACTTCTGTAATTCCTAAAGTTGGTTTAGGATCCCATCCAAGATACTCAAGTGCTTCCAGACATCTTCAGACCATAGCTCTATTGTTTTATAAATGTGCAAGGAACATGTGCAGAGGGCTCAAATAGGAGATAGTAAATGTAATATAGAGTTTATAGTACTAAATGGAAGACCGGTGTGTGAGAGAGTATTGACATCACTTGCAGTTTTCCTGGGCAATACTGGACATATTACAATGTAAGGATTTCTGAGTTTGCGACTATATGTGTTACGGGACCCTTTTTACAGTTTTACCTAACTGATCTATATATGTATAGAGCAGAGCAGTGAACAGATGTCAAGCTGCCATACAGCCTGTACAACTAGAGTAATAAATAATGCAAAGATATAATAATAATAAAGCTTAGGCCTCTCTTGCTAGCGTGATATAATAATAAAGCTTAGGCCTCTCTTGCTAGCGTGATATAATAATAAAGCTTAGGCCTCTCTTGCTAGCTTTAAGGAGACGCCTTGGGTGTGGAAACAACACAAATCTCACATAACAAAAGGTCTCCAACATAATACAAACATGACACTACTTAGGCCAACAGCAGTCCACATAAAGTTTTGCACGTATTCAGTTTCAAAGACCAAAGGTGTCTTGTCTTTCTGATGAAAGAGGACAACAAGTAAAACACCTGCCCAATTAGACCAGAAACCTAAAATTTTACCATACAACTATCTTACATTCTTCTGAGTTCCATCCCTTTTACAGTGCCAACAGCACAACCCTCCACAACACACAAACGTTTTTTTATGCTAGTTTTTTAAACCTCTACATTGCACACTTTGAACACTTCTTTAATTCCCAACAACAAAATCTACATCTCTTCAACTTTTTAGATCTTCTCTATTCCTAATCCAACCATTCACATCCACAACCCTTCACACGGTATGAAGGGACTTTAATAGTTTACATTTGTGAACCACACAGTACAGAGGGGTCCTGGTGAGGCAGCGTGGCTTCTACATATATCTGCAAATGTATGCAACTAAAACTTCTGTTTATAATGTAAATAATTGACACAATATTCTTCTGCAGGCTTAGCTAGAAAGTGTGAGGAGAAACCCTGTATTGTTTGATCTGTCAGAGACAAACACAGGAAACCAATAGTAGTCTGACAGCTCTGCAAACTCCATGACCCTTTACTCTATTCCAATACCTCTACCTTTTTATTTCATCCTAATCCACATATGGTCCTCTGACCTGTCACATAATTAAATCTAAGTGTAACTCTATTGTACCCCTAACCCCCCAGTCCGCCCACCATACACTATTTTCCCTCTAATATAACCCATTTAACTTCTCTTTCTATATTGTACCCCAGTCCCCTTATAGCCCAGTATTTTACTTAATTCAATCCCTTCTGTGCATTTATTGTACCTCAGTCACCCAATATTCTTCTATTATTACCTAATCCCTACCTGTCCGTTTACCTTACCCTACTTCATCTCTGTCCCTCTATTGTACTCCAAGTCTTCCTCATGTCCCCCATTTGTACCTCAGTCCCCCCATTAGACCATCCATTCACCTATTTGTACTATAATTGTTTTCACCCTGACTGGATGAAAACAATTCCTAGTTCATTTTGGGTCAGTCCAAATGACAGTTGGCTTTAAGCTGCGTACACACTTGCAATTTTTGTCGTTGGAAAGGATCTTTCACGATCCTTTCCAACGACAAGGGACTGCACGATGCATGAACCGTGCTGTACATACAGCACCATTCATGCTCTATGGAGAGGGGAGGGGGAGAGCGACGGAGCGGCACCCTGCTGCGCGCTCTCCCCTTCCCTTTCATTAGGATCGGCTGTCGTCCATCGTCCGTGGATCCGGCAGGTCGGTCGTCCGGACGATGGACGACACCGACTGTACACACGGCAGATTTTCGCCCGATAATTGGCTGATGCTGATTATCGGGCAATAAAAATCTGACGTGTGTACGGGGCTTTAGGGTTGTAATATATAAGGAAATATCCACATTCCCTTATGAATCAATTTGGGATTTGCTTCCACTATGTAATCAGCATTGGATTATAGCACCATAATAAAAAAAATACAGAGAGTTACATTTAAAATTATCTTGTGCCCAAAATGTGAATATTTGATATGTTATATAGGAAAGACAAAACAGCTGCACCAATCCACTATGCATATTAGGCACCATTCATATTAGGCACCATTTAGATCAGCACCAGGTTGCCTACACGTCCCAATAACTCCTTATAATGAGAAACAAAAGAAAAGGCCAAGTTTCACACCCCAAGTGAACCAGAATGATTACAGAGTTGGCATAACTAGATGGGTTTCACCCCCTAGTGGAGCTTAATAATTTTTATTATATGCAATCATTTCATAAATGCATGGGATAACAGGACAGTTAGAATGGTTATTGTGCTGTGGTATTGGTAGGTTCAGCTGTTTTAAAGATTGTATTGATACAAATGTATCCACCATTCTAGCAGTCTCCAGGATACTATGATTAGGCTCATGGATGTGGCTTGGAAAACATCAGTGTATGGCAACAAATAAAAGGTTGTTTGACCTTTGACCTAACCAGTCTGCAATAAATGGTGTTTGCATGGTATTTTCCTGGATAGTTTTGAGCTTGTTTTTTTACATTTGCCAACAGCCTCATAGTATGTAGTTGTATATACAGTGTGAGATACTGCTGCCTTTAACTGGTATTCTCATGTGATTTGGTGATATCACTATTATTATGCCCCCCGTTCTTTTTTACAGAGACTCAAGCGTTATATAGCAAAACCTTGCTCTAACACAGAGACACAGTATTGATAGGAGACTAAAAAAATCAGATCAGACAATATTCAGAGTTTTCTAAAATCCGCACAAGTCAATCATTACTGAAGAATATTCACCCAAAAATCTGTGGCTACCAAACCAATCCAATATTTTACACTTCACGCTAACTTCTGCGAGGGAACACAGAACAACAATTCAACAAAGATGTCACCTGACAGGTGAAATCTGGTACCATGAATAACTACACACCATCACTCCCTGTGGCATTTAGTCCACTATATATAGCGGTCATGGGACTGAAAGCCCTAAAGGTGTATCATGTAAATGGGCAAGAAATGGGCAATGGCAGCAGCTGCCTGCTCTGATTTGTTCATGTCCTCGTTAATGGAACACACCATGCCTTGGGCCTTACTGGACAGGCTACAAACAGCCACATGACACAAGGGTCACTGGAAGGTAAGTTATAGTGCAACACTTTACCATTTATTCTGCTATTCACTTTTCTATAGCAGAGCTGCAGCCCCTATCTAAATCTCTGAGTTTGCTTTTTCCTGGTACTTTTGCTTTTTTTTTTACTGTGATCTACAGCAGTACCTGTGCTGGGGGTTCTTTACAGATGCGTGCTTCTTAACCAGAGCATGACATTAAAAATGAAGGATGGTCCTGGTGAATAAAACTGTAAATAATGAATAAAATGGGTAATGACCATACAGCCTTCTTTTCTTGTTATAACAGCCTCAAATTTCAAGAAACATTTTCTTCAATGGGAGGCATTACCTAAATAGAAAGTGAAAAAAAAGCTCAATAATCTGCATTAATACATGCTTGTGGTTTAAAGTCCTTGCAGCATGAATTTACCATCTATGTTCATATAAGCTGAACTTACACTTATCATGGACAGGCAGAGAACAATAATTATTTTGATGGTTCTCACTACATCCACATCATGGAAAGTTACGAATCCAGAAATAAAAGTCATATTAAGGGATGATGTTATCATCTTCTAAACTGTTCTTCCAGGCTGACATCTCTGATAACAGGGCAACACTCCGTCCAGTATATACTGGGCACACACAGTACGTAAAAAGACCTAAGCCTGTGGATTCGGACTGTTAACGTCTTGATTTTTTTTATACATAAAAAGGGTTCATATTTACTTTCTTTGCCTAAATAAATCAGCATCCTGACATGTTATGCTGATAAAACCTAAACATTAAATTATTTATGTTTTTATCACATTTAATTTTTCTTACTTTAATTTTTCGTACTTTGTAGATAAGGCTGGAATTACAGGTATTTCTGGGCTAATAACAACACTTTCCCTCCTAAACTTGACAGATTTCTGTGTACATTGCCTAAACATGACTAATGGCCTGTGAATATGTATAGAGCTGTGTGCCATGTAATAAAACCAACCAGTCTCACCCAGAGCTAGAAAACTGGACAGATGCCTCTATACAACCAGGGACCTGAAGCAGCACTGTGCTTTTCCATCGGATTCTTTCCCTGGTCTACCACCCCACTGGAACTTATGCTACAAGAGTTTGAGCAGAGAAATAGACAATTTTTTTAGCACCCACTAATAGAGGAAGAGCTGGTTCAGTAGCTCTTAATACTCACTTTCAAATCAATTTTCAAAATAGTTTCGAAAACCTGGGCACTTCCACCTAACACAAATGTTATTAAAAGCCAACGATAAAAAAGGCTAAGAGGGAGAAATTCAGGAGGCAGGCCAAGGATACTAGGCACCGCAATATTAAATTCTCTCTCAAGCAGTGTTTTGTGGATAACGCAAACTTCTCCAAACATTGATCTGCCACCTGATGAAAAATGCTTGCTTAGTTCTCACACCAATGTTACATGGCAGAGCCAAATGTATCAGTCTAGTGACCATTGTTGTAAAAGGGAATTCTTTCCACTGAGCACCAAGGTAAGGGGGCACTTTCTGCTCTGTACATTATGTAAGAAAGAAAGAAAGAAAAACCAATACTATTCCTTTAATCTTACCTGACGTGTCAGTGGCACATCCCTATCTACCACATTTCACAACTGTTGGCTGGCAGTAAAACAGGGGTAAAAAAATGTTGCCCTTCAGATAATAAGCATTTGGCTACACACACAGGTATACTCTATATACAATGCATATTTTGTTACTTTTTTGCAGTAAAATGATTTATTGGAAGCACTGCCCTTCATGGAAAAATGATGACAAAATTACAGAGACATTTGTTTTATCCGTGTATAGATTTATGGCTATGGCCAATTTTACAGGATTCTCAGTAAACTTCCCATTTCTGTAAAGATCACTTTCATTCGGCCTCGCCCTGCAGTGATCAAGCCACTGCTGCTAGAAGAAGAGAAAAGATATATTTCCATATTGATGAGATTGCCGAGTCACATGACCAGCAATGAGCGCAGACATGATCAGAGGTCAAGGTTGCCGAGCAACAGCACATAATCCAGCATCAACCGTGCCACTGCTACACAGGGATACACTTCTGGAATGATCAGAACCCTATGGGAGAGGTGTGTACAGGTATGAAGTGTATGGATCCGTGCCAATAGGTATACAATATATACATATAGATGTTAATACAAGTACAGTGTCTAGATAGGCAAAAAATTTATCAAGAGGCATTGCGATATAGCAAGCACTCCATAAGTATATCACTGTATTTAAAGGTGTGCACAGCATAACAAAAGACATAAAATATTTTAAGCTGGGTGGGAAAAAATTGTAGGTGGGTGGCAGCCCCTGTATTAAGACCCGACTCATCAGTAACCACCCTAAAACAGCCGGGTGGTTACTGAAATGTGTGGGGTGGGGCACCTGGCTAAAAAGCATACAACATACAGACAGATATATACAGCTTTACCTTGATGCTGTATCAGTGAAAAAATTACAGAGGAACGTATATAGGAAAACAACACATAGGCATGAGCATTTACATATGAATTGTATATAAAGGTGTGTATTGATATACTATGTATACAAAGGTGTGCATATAGAAATAAATTAAACAGAGAGGGATATAGAGGTATATTGTGTACACATAAATTTGTTTGAATCTACAGTGTATTGTTTGTACAGTAATTCATATGTAAAGCTGTATGTAAATATTGAATGAAGATATGTGTATGTAGGTATACAGCAGTGCTTCTTGACATTTTTACCATGAGGGAACCTTTGAAACAACTTTCAGGTCTTCAGGGAACCTCTGCTATAATTATAAGTTATCAATATATTATTATTATTATTATTATTAATAATAATATTATTATTAATAACAATAATAATAAACAGAATTTATATAGCGTCAACATATTATGCAGTACTGTACATTAAATAGATGGATACATACAAACATGGTCATTTGTATACAGTACTAATTTACTTTAATATAAAAATAATATTTGTATATAGTAGTAATGCACAGTTGGGCATCATGGTGGCTCAGTGGTTAGCACTTTTTCTTTTGCAGTGCTAGGTCTATCTGCATGGAGATTGCAGGTTCTCCCCGTGTCTGCATTGGTTTCTTCCGGGTACTCCAGTTTCCTCTCACATTCAAAAAACATTAGGTTAGGTTATTCCCCCCCCCCCCTTCACCCAAAACTGACCTTAGATTGTATTAAAGACAAATGACTGAGGTAGGGACATTGGATTGTGAGCTCCTTTGAGGGACAGCTGGTGACATGACTATGGACTTTGTAAAATGCTGCGTAATATATTGGCACTATATAAATACTGCAAAATAATAATATTGTATACAGAGCCACACATACAGTGTTTCCTTTGTGTCACAGACCCAGGACTCCACTAACTCATTAGCTATAATATAGTAGCACAGATGAATTTATCAGACATGGCCTTTATCAGACATGGCCATTGCGCACACATATTGCATATTGTAGCCTAAAGAATGGAGTCTACTTGAGCTGAAGATTTTTTGACTGGTAAACATTAGGTTTGTTCAGTCTACTAATTAGAAATTGTAATTGTGTGAAGTTAGTGTTGAGATATGACTAATATTTTTTTTTTTTTGGAGCACTGCACAGAACTTTGCAAATATATGTACATAGCAATAATAAACTAGACAGTTGGTGTTCTCCAATGCAGCAAGGAAATCCTGCACAACATAAGGCAAACATTCAGTATCAGGTCATGATAAATGCCATTCAGGAGCAGGTAGTGCACAAATAGACTCAGCGAGTCAGTACTATTCAAAGCAAATGGAAAAGGACCAGAAGGCTCTTGGGCTGAAGTCACATGGAGTGGCTACCAACTGGCTAGCCGGCAGCCATTCTACCTCCTCACTAACCACTGCTACAGCAAGTGTATTCCCTCTGAATAGATGAGAACTCTTGCTGCTAGGGATAGCAAGGTTTAAAGGGGTGGAGCAGCTGCCAGCTAGCAGGTCTGTAGCCAGTTCAGCTGATGTGATTTCAGCCTTACAGAGGTTGTGCATACTACTGGTGAGTCACAAAAGCTTACTATAAGCCCAGAGAGTCAACCATTGGTTCTACCAAGATTGAAAACCTCTGCGGTCACAGGAAATTGACTCCATACACTGATTTGAAAAATGATTGCAACCAGAATTTCTTACCTATTAGTTCAGCTTAGTGTGAGTGCCCCCTAGGTGTTGGCAATAATTTGGTTGCCCCTCCTGGCTGTTTTCCTTAGGGTTTCCCTCTAAGGAGGCTATGTGCGCCTAACTGTACGCCAAGGTTCCCTTTTTCAACATAGCGCATATGGCTTAGCAACTCTGCGCTTCCTTCCATTTTTGGGGGCAAAAGTTTATGCGCCACGCAGGAGTGGAGGGGTGTATGGATTGTGGTAGCTGGAGATTTGTATACTCTGGTGAGAGGGTGTTGGTTATTTTGGCCTTTTAAGCTGTGAAGTTTAATGGGTCTATAATCAAGTCTATACGGTATCACTATGTTAAAAAAAGGTAAGCTACATACGCATATTATTGTTAGATGGGAGTGACTTGTTCATTTAGAAATGCATATGTTGATATTGTATATGATTAAATATAAGCACAGCAGTAACAAAGGTGACTTTGGATGCTCACAGTAACCCTTTTGGAAATAAGGTACTTATTTTCAATCTAATTTTTCCACTAGCGTTTTTCTTTGGTCATGCGCATGTTTTGACGCAAGGATGGACACTGTGCTGAATAAGTGGTTGTGTGTTTATATTTTGGACAAATCTAAAAAAGTAAATGTTGACCTAATGCATTATAAATATATAGGAGCAGCAATAATGGTGTGACTTTGGATGCGCACAGCAATTATTGGAAATAAGGTATTTATATTTAAGATTTATTAATATTTATTATATTTAAGTTTTTTTTTAACTAATTTTTGTACATAGGTGTGGATATCATTAGTTGTTGAACAAGGTGATATATATAACTTTCCACCTTTTTCACATGGAAATATATTGTGGCACACTCCACTGTAGTCTATATAGAATATTGAGCATAAATTCACATGCTTTTGATAGTAGTTGATAATTTAAAAGAAGGATGACTTGATAAATAAAGGATAGTTGATAGTCCTAATATATTTTATTTTGGTTAATGGATATGGTTTTTGATATTTTGTATTTAATATTTTTGATATGTAATATATATGAACACCTTATGGATAAAATCATGTTTTTTGGTCTATATATATATATACATACATGTTACACAGACGTCTAAATATATATACATTTCAAGGCAGATAAATTGCATTGATTTTGTGGTTCTATGATGGTTTCATCCTGTGTATTGCCTGTGTGGGCCATGTCATCACTGTATTTATTATTTTTATTTATAGTTTTTTTCTCTCCTCCTGAAGAAGTGGACGTGATCCACGAAATGCGTCAAGGATAGCATGTCTTTGTTAGTTGCATGCTAAAGAGAGCATGTATATCTGTATACATGCTGGTAATTTTGTGTTTTTTTTAAATAAAATGTTTTTTTTATAAGATTATTTGGTCATATTTATTTAATCAAATGTATTAGAATCATATGGTTAAAAAATCTTTTTGGAGAGAAACGTTGAATATATGGTGCCTTAAAAGTCCCAAATGTATTTTTTGAAGTATTAAAGCAACCAGAATATCTGACAGAGTAGATGATCGCTGAGCAGGTAGTTATGGATCACAAACTGAGGACCTTATTCAACACCCTCCAAAAATAAATGAGCCAAGGGGACCCTGAAACTGTTGATCATCTGGTGGAACTTTACTATGTAAGAGAATTAAATCCATACAGGATGTCTATAATCTGCAAGCAGACCTGGATGTACTGTTTGATTGGGCAGCCAAATGGCACATGACATTTATTATAGATAAATGTAAAGTTATGCACTTGGGAGCTAACAACATGCATGCTTCATACTGTCTAGGGGGAATATATTTGGGGGAGTCAGGAATAGAAAAGGATCTGGGGTTTCTGATAGATCATAGACTTAATAAATAACAGCATGCAATGCCAAGCTGCAATACCTAAAGCTAGCAAAGTACTTTCTTGTATTAAAAGAGGAATAGACTGCAGAGATGGAGTCATAATCCTGCCCCCGTACAAAGCATTGGTCAGACCACATCTGGAATATGCAGTCCAGTTTTGGGCACCAATTCACAAAAAGGACATCGTGGAATTGGAGAGAATGCACAGAAGGGCAACTAAACTAATAAAGGAATAGAGGAGCTCAGCTATGAGGAGAGATTAGCAAAACTAATGAAATGAATTTATTCTCCCTTGCAAAGAGACATTGAAGGGGGGATATGATCACCCTGTATAAATATATAAAAAGTCCACATAGAGAACTCTCTTCCCAATTATTCACTTTAAGATCATTACAAAGAACAAGAGGGCACTCTTTGCATCTAGAGGAAAAGAAGTTTAAGCTCCGGATAAGGAAGGGATTCTTCACTGTAATGTCTGTGAAAATGTGTAATCGGCTCCCTCAGGAAGTAGTTTCAGCAAGTTCTTTAGATTGGCTTAAGAAAAACCTGGACAGAATATAACTGGGTATTAAAACTTTAAAGTAAAGATAACAGAGACTGTTGATCCAGGAAACATCTAATTGCCTCATGGAATCAGGAGGGATTTTTCCCCCTGTTGGAGCAAATTGTACCAGGGTTTTTTTTTTTTGCCTTCTTTTAGATCAGATAGAGTAAGGAAAAAACAAAAATGGCACTTTTAGGCCAAATGATATAAATTCTACTGTGATAAAATAAATTTTATAACAGTATTTCATACCATTTCAAAACATTTTTTGAAACAAAAACACTGAACCAGTACATATCTCCTGCAGGGACGCCTATAGGGATGTTCCTGCTGTCGACGCGTTTCACGGAAACTGGGTCTGCTTCCTCAGGACAAAAGAAGAGATCCACAATTTTAACAGATACACATATATAGCATTTCTTCACAAACATATAAAACTGTGAAGTTCAACCCACACAAATTTCAAAATGCCCTTGATGATCCGTGAATCTCTTTCACATAGCATGGTATTGGAACAGACAAGAGAGGCAGCAGAGGCAGAAGGAACAAACACGGGGAGAAGGAACAAACGAAGGATCCTTTGTATATACTCAGAATTAATTAGATTAAAAAAGGAAAAAATACAATTAATTTATTTTTTTTTAGGGCCCATAAAATACATTTTAATTAATTTGTACTAGTGGTCAATTGAATTTATTTAAAAATAAGAATAATCAATAATAATTAATTTCAGGTGCAAAAAGGGCAAACTCCTTTTTATAATAAGATATTTCTGAATGATTTCATATAAGTAAAAAAATGTGCACCACAAAACATTGAAATAGATGCAAAATTATATCTGATTAGTGTTTCCTTAATTGTTTCCATAAATAGTTAAAAGTGTGTTGAATTTAATTTTTTAAAATAAACACCCTCAATCAAATGTTACATGATATCTAGTTCTTGTGCCAAATCATCTATTAATCCACATGTGTGCCAAACTTGTTAAACTAGGGAATAAAATGTCTTTCCCTGTATTTAGGATGATTTGTTGTGGCACTAGAGTTTGTTTATAGGCATTTCTTGGTCAGCTATATGGGTACTTACAAACCACTGAAAGAGTTTAGCAGACGTTTTACTGTAAGTTGGTAAAAAAATAAATCTGTAAATTATTGTAAATCTTGTCCAGTTTGTGAAAAAACTGCATCCTGCTGAGTCTATTTGTGCAACTACCAGCTATGGAGGTACACTTTGAGTGAAATGCCAAAGACTTGGTGGGGCTTTTACCACAAGTCTTTCTGTGGTCATCGGCATATTTAGGATCTTGTGGATTATGCCATCTGATATCCTGAAGCAATACTCTTCTTGCACAATAGGATCTGCCAAAAATATTGCTAAAGAATTGCATATGTTCAACTATGTTGGGGTCTCTAATGAGATCCTGGTGCATAAAAAACCCATTTATGTTGAGTGTAACTCAAGAATTGAGTACATTGTTTAAGGTGAAGCATCTATAAACCTTTGGTACGCCACCCAAGTGATGGCTTGCTTATTGGGACAATTTAATAAAACAAGAAAACATTGTCATTGATAATGATGGATAAAATTAGACTGTTTTTTATCTGATGTTTGCAATGAGGATAGTTCCTTAGTCCTCTACAGGTAACTCCCTGATAAACAGAATCAGGATATAAATTTTTATCTGGCAACAGGGTGCTGGTCCCCACCAAGAACAAGTTATTTGCTAAATTGCAGTGTATTTGACATGACTGGGAGAGTTGGATATGGATTTTCAAAGTTTTCAACTTCTGGAAGAGCAAGTTAAAATTGCTGATGTGCTGCCTTGCTCTTATATGCAGGAAGTTAAAGAGTTCCTATTAAAAAATTACTTTTTTTTTGACTTACCAGTATAGACTTCTGCCAACAGTAACTGTTCCAGTCCTATTGTTCTAGTCCAGGCATTGGCAAACTACGGCCATATGAGGCCCATTAGGCTTCTTAATCCAGCCCGTTTGGTGGTCTGTGGCTTTGGGGTCAGGTGAAGGACCAGGCTGGAGGGACGCACCGGCCAGACCTGCCTACCACGTTTCCTATACAGATCCCAGGCTCGGGGAAGTGGGCGGGCCCACTCTCTCATCGCAGGCTCAGATCTGCGATGGGAGAACAAGCGGGGTGTCATCATGACGTCACTTTGAGTGACACCTGTCTGGGCGCGCTAACTTGTCAAACACTACCTCACGTTTTGTGTGAAAAAGTTTGCCCACCCCGTTCTAACTCCATAGCAGACGAAAAACCCTCAACAAACAACAAATACTCCAAATTTGTGTTGGCACTTGACAACCTGCTTCAGACAAAATGCTCCACATTTCTATTATTGAGCAAAGCTGGCCTTTTTTTCCCTGTGCATCACAGCAGCAGCAAAATAAAGTGTCATCACATCATCTATGAGGGCTAATAAATGAATTTCTGTTGTTTTACCACAAATATAGTAAGCTACCAAGAACAAAAAAATACCCATTGAGTCAGAAAATAATGATGAACGTGACCATTTCTTCATGTGCAAGCAATGGTGTTTAGTGATAGTCACTGCCTTGTCAAAAGCAGTCTAAAAGTTTTTCCTGTGTAGGTTAAGTTATTGAAACTGCTTACATTGGTCGTTCTTCTCATATTCCCATTGGTTGAATGGAAAGCACATGAAAACACATGATCAAAAATAAGTCTAGGGACACAGCACAGTTGTGCTTTAAGGTGTCTTCACTTCTATGCCATGGCTTATTTTACAGTACAATACAACATGCATACTACATTTTGTAGTGCTTCTCAATAAATTACAGGTCTGGGTTTGTTTGCTTTCTATTAAGTTGCTGTGCGTTGGTGGCCCATTCTAAATCTGCCTTATCACACACTACCTATTTACCAACCAGCATGGCCGACATTTTGGGAAATCTGTGTGCCCAATAAAGGGATTGTTTTCTTTATTTCCAGGCATGTCAATTTACTCCATCCTGTAGGTTAAAGTACACATGGATCTCACTTCTTCTGGACTGTGACTGAAAAAAAGCTGATATGACAGGTTCACTTTACATATCGTTTCAGCATTATACCTATAATAAACAATTATGGACAAATACAGCAGTTTTGGATGGAAAGGGGGCAAAATTTATTAGGTTTCTCTACCATGTTATTAGAAAATGCATTTGGAAAATAATTTGTACAATAAGCCTTACATATTCATGCTTTGCTACTTGTTCAGGGCCAAAATCTGTTATGTAATAGTTTTTCCATATCAATTATATTAGTTCACACTCCATCCATCTTATCCTGGCCTGGCCCCTCTGTCAAATTTCAGAAACCATTGTGACCCGAGTCAAAAAGTTTGCCCATCCCTGTTCTAGTCTCTGCCACATACCTTCCCAATAAAGTGGAATGTAGCCGAATAAAATACAGTGTGTAAAAGTCCTGTCTGTGGTTTATACATTATATTACCCAAGCATCCTTCTTATACCTTCTTAAGCCATTGATTGACAACTGCCTCTAGCTGCAATATAATAATTGCATACTAAATCATTCATGAAAGACCTAGTCCTGATGTACAGTCCTCTAAAAGATGTAAAATTTACCTACCAGTGTTACACATAACTCAACTCTTTTTCCAACCTGTCTCATACTGTATGTGCTGTCAGGCAATGGAGGGATCTCTTGATGTGCAGCAAAGGGTTCCAGATGTGAAGGAGCATGTCCTAAATAAATCAGTGTTTCTCACCTCGAAGGGTGATGGCAGAGGCGCAGAGTTTAGACAGAAGGAGAGGACCAGGTCCAAATTCTGCATCAGGTTCCATAAGACTGTAGCTAAGTCAATGCCTGACTTAGTAAGTCTATGTTGTGAATGTTTAAAAAATGGAACCATTGTTTACTGAAAAAAAAAAAAAAGTTAGACTAAAATGAAGTAAAAGGTAAACCTGACTGGTTATACTGGGACAATACAGAGTAGAAAAAAAGCACTTTGATAGATAACTAGGCTTTTGGCCATTGGCCACATTATTCACCAGTACAGGAAAGCCGTATCACAAGCAGCGGGCTGGCCGCACACAAAGATAAAATCTCTGTTTACTATCCTGTCAGAATGACACTGTAGTATTTCCCAGACATAATCTGTTAACTACATTTCCATGTTTTTTATAGAAAATACCAGAAACCCTGCGATGTACACCCACAAAGTAACTTTAATCTAAGACTTAAGTGAGATTATCTGCAAAAAGCAAGGGATTCTGCAAAGAATTTAAAAGCTAATTGAAGAAGCGTAACTTGAAATGACCAGAATGCAGTGAATAACAGTTATTTCTAATACTTCACCCATTACAGTTACCCCTGTCTTAGATTGCTTTTGGACCTCACCTGGCAGAAACCCCTGTGCACAGATCCTAGTCAGTAAATCCCTGTGTGCTTTGATCATTGCCATTGATTGATAGGCCCAGGGGCCTCAAGCATCACAAAATAAAAAACTAAAACGCATTGCTGCGTGTTTAAAGTATAAGTAAAGACAAAACAAATTTGCTTTCTCTATTTGTCCTGATCGCCCATATTGAGCATTAAAGTGAGGGTAAATATCAAATTTCCCCAAAAATCTTCCAATAGGGACTTTGTTACCCTGACAATATGACATTGGAAATATTTACCATAATTCATGTTGAGTCTATGAGGCAGGAAGTGAAGGGAAAGAAAAATATTAAGACTTTAGCTTTTATTTAATAAATCAAAAGTGTAGAAGAGAATGTAACAGCTAACTGGCTAGACTCACAATTAACAAAATGAAGAGCATAATAAACCAATGAAGACACAGTGGCCACATTCAAGAGAATGCGACCTATGCCTGAATCCTAGGCTTTGCTTGATAAAGTGTCTGGATCCTAGGCCTCACCCTCTTCTGATACCAAGATCCCTGTGCCTGAGCCTTTTTCAATACATCCTCTAATGCCTGGATACCATGGGCCTGCACCAATACAGAAAGAGGGTAATAATGTATACAGAGGGTAGGTTTGTATTAGCGCCTCCTCAAAGGTTGAATAACAGCAACTAAAGAGCTAATATCATAGATGAGGCACATATACAGAATCATTTTTATAGGCTAAAGCTATGCTAATACTCACGCAAACCCCAAACCTGCTTTGGGTTATGGCTGCAAAGAAATAGAAAGGTGACAACAATTAAACTTCTATTCTGCAAACACGTTCCCACGATCCTGCCTCATGCATGCTCTATGAAGTATAGATGACATCAACACACTAGTAATGCCCATCCTGACTTGCCTCCATCCTGAAACAGCACTTGTCAGCTTACAGAACAACCATTCCCGCTAAAAGATTGATATCAGCTTTTGGGTGGTGGGGGTCAGATTACAGAATTACAATGCATGAATTTACATTGTCTCTTGCATAACTCTGGCTAAACAAAGAGGCAGGGGAGAGCACAAAGTGAACTTATGCTGAGAAGGGGGACATTCAGGGAAACCTGTGGCTTTGCATCGCATAGGCAAAGAATTTTTTTATGAAAGAAACATATATAGAAAGTAAAAGGTGTTTTCATGTGTTGTCTGTTTTTTTTTTTTAGCCTGGTAATACTGATACTGGCTCCCTTTACAACCTCCAAACACACAAAGTTTAGGTTATTTATTGTTATATTTTATTTGATGATGAATACCTATTTCACAGTGTAAACTACAGCCATTTCTCGAATCCTGGCCTGGAAATTACCTACATGGAGTTTGTATGTTCTCCCCATGTTTGCATGGGTTTTTACCAGTTGTATTCTGGTTTTTTCCTACATTCCAAAAACATACTGGTAGGTTTTTTGGTCCCCCCCTCCCCAAATCAGCCTTAAACTATGTACAATTCTGCGTAATATGCTATATAAATAAAAAACACATAGACTCCACAGTGATATCTAGTTAAGTCCATATTCAACATGCAAAACATAAAGCTCATGTACATGGAATGTAAGCCTCTTCTAGCAGTGCATTATAGCCTAGACTGCTTCACTATTTGCTGGAGAAGGTGTCATGGAAGCGCCTAATAGATAAAACATTTACCGAAGGATATCAACAGAGAACAGAAGGATCACAGCTATCCAACATAAGAACCAGGGCTGTCAGTGAACTGCATGGCTCCCAGCTATTAATGGAGCCAAGGTCAGAAGTCACAGGGACCTTGGGGGACACTAAATGCCTTTTACACTCAGCATTCTACTTTTACTATCCTGCTGACCAAAATTTAAAATGCGCATCTAATACTATCCTTCAATATTCACAGCTTAACATATTTCAAATACAAACAAATGTTAAGCATCTGAATCTAACCACTGTCACACAAACTCTGTAAAATTACATACCACACTCATTCCATGAAGCTTTACAGAAAGAAGTTGATTTGAAAACAATGACACAAAACAGTTTAAAATCTCATTGCACTCAACTGAAAACAGTGGTTACTTTATGACAATAAGAATTCCTGGTGTTTTAGCCTGAGGTCTATATTTCACCAATAAAAAACATTGGTTACAGTCATTTGTATTATACAGAGTGTTTTTGTGTATGTATGGGTGATGCATACTACCATTTGTCCTGTTCTGGATACTGATGTAATTCTCTGTATATGATAATATATCTGAATGGACACAGAATGGTACCATTTTTCTTGTACATTGTAAGTAATTCATGCCATTTGCTAAATGACCTGCACAACTTCCTATATTTGTTCAACATCTTCTTTTTACTGTAAACATTTTGTCTTCTTTTTAAAACATTGCTTTGCAAATGTAGTCACACCCAGTTTGTGCTACGGAGCATGTCCCTTTCTTATCAACTTAAAATTGGTTCTTTTGGGTTAGTATCTTTGAAAGGAGCCACTACAGAAATGATCACCTCTGCCTCTCATTTGGATGGACTGTTTTCTCCCACCAAACAGAACAAATGACAATCAATATTTTATGGCAGTTTGACAGCTCAGGTATAATAGAATATTGAAATTAAGGTGGAAGCTATATCATTCTAGAAATTAGAATATATTATGTGCTTATACATGAGTACCTGGGAGAGTATTTTGGGCGGTGCCCTGGAGCAAGATACATGGTCCATACTGTGGGAACCAGCAAATAAAAGCTCAATATGTACGCTTTATAAAGAAAATCTTTACAAGATTTTGTTCCGCTGGTATCATACGCCAGCGGTGTTACACCCCCTGTTTCCGGAGGTAGATCCAGCTTGCTGGCGCTGCGGGTCCCATTATGGGACTCTGGAACATATTTTTTGGTCCTGTCCCCTTATTCAGGGCTATTGGGGGAGAATCAATGCACTAATTGGGGACCTGACTCAACAACGATTTCCCCTTGACCTGCTCCAACACTTGCTGGGATTGCTCTTATGGACCTCCCCAAGTCCGCCCATCAGCTTATTACACATATTTTAGTGGCTGCTCGTACTCTAATCTCCACCAAATGGAAATCCAGACTGCCCCCCTCTATGGAGGATTTGTATGCTCCTATTCAAGACATACACCTGATGGAGTACCTCACTGCCCTCCTCCGAAACAGGGTTGCAAAATTTGAACAGATATGGGAACCTTGGGATGCCTACTATACCAGTCTACAGGATTATTATGTCGCTGGTTCAAAAAGCCACTGTGCTTCCTATCCACCTTTGTTTGTATCCCCCCACTCCTTCCCCCCCCCCCCCTCCTATTCCCCGGCCTAGCTTTGTTTTTTGTTTTTGACTCCTTTCTTGTTTTCTGTTGTTTATTTATCTGTTGTTTCCGTATTTTTATAGTCTATGGGGTTTGATAGGCCAGTACAGTACGGCCACTTTTTTACTGTTACTTATGCCAGAGTTTTTTGTACCATTATCGGATGTACCTATCACCCTGTATGCTGTGTTTACGAGATGTTTTGCTGTATAAGCCTGGTTGTCTTTGTATGTGAAAATGTTCAATAAAAATTCATTAAACAAAAAAAAAAAGTATATTTTATGTGCTAAAAGATACACAGCTCAGAACCAGAGGGATCCTAAATGACAATGGGTAGGTGGATTAAGATGGACAAGTTCTAGCAGAAATTCACCATTCAGCCTCATTGCCACTATGTAAGGTACAGTTGGGTTCACTGTGTTTCACACAGTGTGTGATATGCAAGACACCAGACATTAAGAGCAACTTATGGTGTTCTCACTTATGTTTTGTGCTGCAGTACATTTTATGCTGAACACATTTAAATCTGTTTTTGTGTGAGGCCCCATTCAATGTAATGAATTGGGTCAGCATAATTCAAGTTGGTGTGCGGTGTCATGCATTGCAGTATAACACATGTCAAAACATTTTCCTATAGTGGGAACAAAGCCTTTCTATTACACTGGATTCAGAGTACTGCCTTTATGTAATCAACCCAGACCGGATGTATCAATGGCCATTAAACTGGATCCAAATCCCTTTGTATACTAGCATTTTTATACTAGATCTTGGATCAGACTTATCCATGACCCCTCTCTTTATAAACTGGACCCATAGACAGGTCTATTTATTGGCAATATTCAACTAGATCCAAGGCGCTGCCTTTTAACTAGATTCTAGACTTGATCTATTCATCAACATTAACAAACTAGGTACAGAGCCCTGTCTTTTCACACTGGTCCCCCGACCAGATCTATCCATGGTCATTATAATAACAAATGCACAGCCCTGCCTCACTGGATGCAAGTCTAGGCCTATAAACTGATCCATGGACCCAGGACCCTGATCCAGATGGCCTTTTTTAAATTGGATCCATTTATCTGCCTCAGTACACTGGACCAGATCTATTTGTAGTCATTATTATACTGGATCCAGAGCCCTCATTTAACTTACAAAATCAAGACCAGATCCAACCATGGCCTTATTACATGGACTCAAAGCCCTGACTTTATATACTAAATAATGAACAAAAACTATCTATGATTATTAGTATACTGGATCCAGGCAGTAATTTTTTGTTGACTTCAATTTTTAAGCTTGTTTACACTAAAATAGGTGTGCTGAAAGTGCAGTCAGTTTTCTTCTATCACGTCAGGTTTCTCTACCGCCCATTTTAATGCGATTACTGTGGCGTGGATTTGTATAGGCGATTCATTTACACGCATACCAGTGTGTTCAGAGGTTGTGCGCTGCTCTACGTAGTGAATAAGCAAAATGTATTTTTCCACTTACACACGTGTTTCCTTTCTTTCAGATCATGTCTCTCTCTGCTGTTTCTTATCGTAAGTGCCTAAACAACCCTGATTCATTTTGTTATATCTGTGGCAGTTTCACCATTTCCAGTCAAAGGGTGAACATCAGCACTTTTGTAGAGCAAGCCTATTTGACATATTTCAAAGGTAAACTTGGTGGTCAAGATAAGTCTTGGGCCCCTCATAAGATGTGCAAACAGTGTGTCGAGAGTTTACGAATGTATACCTATAGTTTGGCAAGAGCGAGATCATTTCAGTGACTGTTACTTTTGTATAATGAAAACTTCAGGATATAACAAGAAAAATAAATGTAACAGAGTATCCTAGTCTACCATCCGATATATGCCCAGTGGCTCATTCAGATGAAATCCCAGTGCTGGTTTTCGTTACACTACCCTCTCTTGAAGAACATGATTATGTTGATGAACTAGGTGACAACAATGATGAAGAGTTTGAAATTGAAGAGGACACTGTTCATAAGAGATTTGATTAGCATGAGTTCAGTGATTTGACACGTGATTTGGGACTATCAAACAAGGCTTCAGAACTCCAAGCATCAAGACTGCTTTAGAAAAACATATTTGAAAAAGGAAAAAAGGTATCATACTTTCAAACCAGAGAAATTGCATTTCTGCAATACTTTAGAGCTGACAGTGGCTTTGTCTATTGCCATAACATACCTGGTTTAATGGAGAAATTGGGAATTCCAATCTATAACTCAAATGAATGGTGACTTTATATCGATAGCTCAAAGTGGGGCTTAAAGTGTGTCTTCCTTCACAATGGCAATATATTTGGCTCAGTCCCAACTGGCCATTCAGTTTCTCTTTGTGAAGAATATGCAGACATAAGGAGAGTCATTGAGTTGTTGCAATATCACCAACACAATTGGGTCATCTGTGTTGACCTTAAAATGGTATGCTTCCTTTTTGGTCAGCAACACGGATACACCAAGTATTCCTGTTAATTGTGCATGTGGCACAGCTGGGCTTCTGAAAAGGCATTGGGTGGAAAGGAATTGGCTTCCAAGATCTGCCCTAAAACCAGGGGATCCAAACATTCTACATGAGCCACTTGTTGATAGAAAGAATATTATATTCCCGCCTCTGCGCATTAAACTGGGTCTGATGAAGCTCTTCCTTAAAGCTTTGCCAACTGAAGGAGAATGTTTCGAGTACCTCATTTTGGCATTTCCTAGCCTGTCATTTGAAAAAATAAGGGCCAGTGTGTTTGATGTTTCACAGATTCGGCAGCTCATCAAAAATGAACATTTCATCAGGACAATGTCAGATACAAAAAAAAATGCTTGGTTATTATTCAAAGCCATGGTCAAGGACTTTCTTGGAAACACACAAGCAAATAATTACATAGAAAATGTCCAGAAACTCTTGAAGAGCTACAAAATGCTTGGCTGCAATATGAGCGTTAAGGTGCATTTTCTGCATAGCCATCTTTCTAACTTTCAGGAAAATCTGGTGCAGTCACTGATGAGCAAGGTGAACGATTCCATCAAGATTTGAAGGTCATGGAAGGACGGTATCAGGGTAGATGGGATGTACATATGATGGCTGACTATCGTTGGAGCATCCGGCAGGATTATCCTAACACTGAACACTCCAGGAAAAGCTTTAAGCGTAAATGTTTATCTTAACCGCTTACCCGATTAATTTTAAAATGTTTTACTGTAAAAAAAATGTCATAGAGTAACAATAAATCCTTTGTATGAAATTTATATAAACAGTACATTCAAGTTTTTTCATTATTTTTTCATTAAATGTAAAATTTGTATGTTTTTTGACAAAAATGGAGGGTACCTTGTATCGTAAAAACTGGATGTGATAGCAAAAAACTGGGATTTCACCACCCAAAAATTAGTAAAAAACAAATGTAAGATCTAACTCAACAAAAAAAATGTTTCCAAGTATTTTCTAAAAAGATGCAGAGTGCTGCTTATGCACCAGACCCTGGACCAGACTAATGTACAATCATTGTTGTAATGGTTACAATAAACTCAGGACCAAACATCTCCATGGTTAGAAACTGCATAAACAGTATAAAACCTAGATTAGATTTGTTCAGATAATAATGACACAGGGTAAAGGATCCCAGAAATATTATTAGAAGGGATATACCAAGCATTGGGTATAAAGAGCTCCAGAATCATTTTCATAGTGGAAATACCTTAGATCAGACCAGTCACTATCATGTTAGGTAGAACACACCATATATCAGATATATAGTCAGTATAATATTATAACTATATTCAAATCAAGATCATACCTATACAGAGTCACGATCACACTGTATTTTATGAAAGTAGGACAAGACCTGTTTATTGTCAATAATATTACACAAGATATAATGGACCCTAGACCAGATATATCTGTGGTCATTTTTAAATAATGTATATATGGGGCCTAAACCAGACCAATCCATAGACATTATTTTACTAGATGAAACAAACCCTTGACCATAAATATGAATGGTCATTATTTTCTTGGATTTATAATGAAACCAAGACTCCAAACCAGACCTAACCATGGTCATGATTGTACTGAATTTACCAAACCCTGGACCAAACCTATATAATTATACCAGAGAAAACAGACTGAGATAAGACTTACTTAAAGCCATTCTTACAGTGGATAAAACTGACCCTAGACCAAGTATATCCATGGTCTTGTGCATGCTTGATATAAGGTTTTCTGGGGTCATCACATTACTGGATATAGCCAGGATCTTGTGCTACACCTATCCATGGCCATTGTCACACTGGATATAACAGACCTCAGGCCTGATCTTTTCATGATCATTATTATCCTGGATATAACAGACCCCAAACCAGACTTATCCATAGTCACTAATCTACTGGATATAATGGACTTTGGAACAATCCTATTCATTTTCATAATTATACTTAATGCAATGAACATATACTGGATTAGTCCACAATCCTTAACATGCTGGAAACACAAAGCTCTGGACCACACCTATCCATGCTATTAGTATGTTGGATATACCCAACACCGGACTGACTTATTATTGGTACTATTACATTGGATATACTGGAACGTAGATCAAATACGGTCTCTATTTTATGCTGGCTAAAACAGGTTCTCAGGCTATTATGCTGGATGCAATTGACCCCAAACTACACTTATCCATGGCCATTCTTAAACTGGATAAAATGGACCCCACATGAGACTAATCCAATTTTTTAAACAAGTCCTAGACGGGACTTATCCATGGTCATTATTATACTATCTACATAACCTAGGGTGATAACAATATTGGTATGATAGACCTTAGACCAGGCTATCATCATTATTATATATTTAATGGACCCAAAAGAAAACAAAACATTGCCATTTTTATTTTGGGTATGAAGGATTTCAATTCAAACCTAAACAATTCATTATTGTACTGGATGCAGAAAACCCTGGACCAGACTTATCCATGGTCATTATTATAATGGATATAATGGACTCTGCACCAGACCTGTCCATAGTCATTATCATAATGGATGCTGCAAACCTTGGCCATATCTATGCAGATTCATTAGAGCTCTGGACTTTATCATAGTTCAGACCCATAAACTAATATCTTCTAACAAGTCAGAGGATTCGAGCACTGCAATTAGTGCTCTAGTATTATCAGTATGTTATGTAGATTCATCTTCATTTCATATTCTCATGCAGGACAAAGATCGGATCATCCCAGATAACTCTTTACTTGTCAAATCATCATGACATTAGGCAGAGGAGTGAATGCACCGAGCATGGTCCTCCTGCAGACCCCTCACCTGAACGTGTCACCTGCACTGACATATGGTGTGATCCCCCAGCACACATGTAGATTCACACATTTACACAGAGAGAATTCCCTGTGCTCCTGGCTGTGCTAACACAAGCTGCGATGTGTGATATAATCCCCTATGTTCCCCAGCACTGTCTGCACTCACACTGTACATGACAGGGAGAAAGGTGCACTGTATGAATGTACAAATGATCACAACATCATGCATACACACATGAATTGGGGAAAGGTATTACCGCTGGGTGAAGCTGAGCAGTTTGGAGGAAGCAGAGTCCACACCGTCCATTCTCCATGGATGAGGGTGATAGCAGCGGAGCCGCTGCGAGACGGACGGGAGGGAGGGGGATGGGGTCCTCTCTAGCTGAACGTGACTTGGAGACTCGATAGGCAGCTGAACACTTTCATCATCCACCTTCAGCTACATTCATACTCAGCGAATCCGCCCCGCCACAACACTGACACCACCTCCAGCAACCTCCTGTGTCTGACAGAAGTGCACCCAGCACTGCATGCCTCCCTCACACGGTGTATGGACTGTATATGAACACCACAAGTGGACACAAATTACACATTTCTCAGAGATGAATTAAAGCAGAGGGGGCAAATGAACAGCCCTGGCCCCAATGCCTCAAACTAACATTGAAAAAAAAAAAACAATATACACAGAGAAGTCACCCTATTTTCATTGCTTGTACTGCTTTGGCATTCAAGTGTACTCCTCTTTCAGGGGTGACAGGCAGGTGCACAACTTGAAACAATTGCATATTCTCCTACTCCTACCTAGAGTACCTTGTGGGTGATCTGCCCAGATTGTACTCAGCCTGCAGCCAGTCTAGTCTGTGTTCATGCCAGGCTAATGTGTGCCCAGCAAAGTACATACTTTACAGCTATTATAGTCTATAAACATACCAGCTATAGGTTTACTCAGAACACAGCTAGGATAATATGTGTATATACCTGGTAAAGGTTACCTAAAACTGTACGCAGAACACAGCCAGTATAATATGTGTAAACACCTGGTAAAGGTTACCTAAAACTGTACACAGAACACAGACAATATAATATGTGTAAAAACCTAGTAAAGGTTACCTAAAACTGTAACTAGAACACAGTCAGTATAAAATGTGTATATACCAGGTAAAGGTTACCTAAAACTGTACCCAGAACACAGTCAGTATAATATGTGTATATACCTGGTAAACGTTACCTAAAACTGTATGCAGAACACAGCTAGTATATTATGTGTATATACCAGGTAAAGGTTACCTAAAACTGTACACGGAACACAGACAATATAATATGTGTATAAACCTGGTAAAGGTTACCTAAAACTGTACGCAGAACACAGCCAGTATAATATGTGTATAAACCTGGTAAAGGTTACCTAAAACTGTACCCAGAACACAGTCAGTATAATATGTGTATAAACCTGGTAAAGGTTACCTAAAACTGTACGCAGAACACAGCCAGTATAATATGTGTATATACCAGGTAACGGTTATATAAAACTATACCCAAAACATAGCTAGTATAATATGTGTATATACCTGGTAAAGGTTACCTAAAACTGTACGCAGAACACAGCCAGTATAATATGTGTATATACCTGGTAAAGGTTACCTAAAACTGTACGCAGAACACAGCCAGTATAATATGTGTATAAACCTGGTAACGGTTATATAAAACTATACAAAGAACATAGCTAGTATAATATGTGTATATACCTGGTAAAGGTTACCTAAAACTGTATCCAGAACACAGTCAGTATAATATGTGTATATACCAGGTAAAGGTTACCTAAAACTGTATGCAGAACACAGTCGGTATTATATGTGTATATACCAGGTAAAGCTTACCTAAACCTATCCAGAACAAAGCCAGTAAATTATGTGTATATACCTAATAAAGGTTACCTAAAACTGTACTTTGAACACAGCCAGTATAATATGAGTGTATACCAGGTAAAGGTTACCTAAAACTGTACTTGGAACACAGCCAGTATAATATGTGTATATACCAGGTAAAGGTTACCTAAAACTGTACGCAGAACA
>NC_092871.1:44796776-44800399 GCF_032062135.1 Pyxicephalus adspersus
TATGTGTATATACCAGGTAAAGGTTACCTAAAACTGTATGCAGAACACAGCTAGTATATTATGTGTATATACCAGGTAAAGGTTACCTAAAACTATCTAGAACAAAGCCAGAATATTATGTGTATATACCTAATAAGGATTAAATAAAACTGTATGCAGAACACAGCCAGTATATTATGTGTATTAACCTGGTAAAGGTTACCTAAAACTGTACTTAGAACACAGCCAGTATAATATGTGTGTATACCAGGTAAAGGTTACCTAATACTGTATGCAGACACAGCTAGTATAATATCTGTATATACCTGGTAAAGGTTACTTAAAACTACCCAGAACACAGCTAGTATAATATGTGTATATACCTGGTAAAGGTTACCTGAAACTGTACCCAGAACACAGTCAGTATAATATGTGTATATACTAGGTAAAGATTACCTAAAACTGTCCTTAGAACACAGTCAGTATAATATGTGTATAAACCTGGTAAAGGTTACCTAAAACTGTACCCAGAACACAGCCAGTATAATATGTGTGTATAATAGGTAAAGGTTACCTAAAACTGTACCCAGAACAGAGCCAGTATAATATGTGTATATACCTGGTAAAGGTTACTTAAAACTACCCAGAACACAGCTAGTATAATATGTGCATATACCTAGTAAAAGCTACCTAAAACTGTACCCAGAACACAGTCAGTATAATCTGTGGATATACAAGGTAAGGGTTATCAGTAAATTATGTGTACATACCTAATAAAGGTTACCGAAAACTGTACTTCCAAGACAGCCAGTATAATATGTGTGTATACAAGGTAAAGGTTACCTAAAACTGTACTTAGAACACAGCCAGTATAATATGTGTATATACCTGGTAAAGGTTACCTAAAACTGTACCCAGAACACAGTCAGTATAATATGTGTATATACCAGGTAAAGGTTACCTAAAACTGCACGCAGAACACAGCCGGTATAATATGTGTATATACCAGGTAAACCTTACCTAAAACTATCCAGAACACAGCCAGTAAATTATGTGTATATACCTAATAAAGGTTACCTAAAACTGTACTTAGAACACAGCCAGTATAATATGTGTAAAAACCTGATAAAGGTTACCTAAAACTGTACCCAGAACACAGTCAGCATAATATGTGTATAGTACGCAGAACACAGGTAGTATATTATGTGTATATACCAGGTAAAGGTTACCTAAAACTATCTAGAACAAAGCCAGAATATTATGTGTATATACCAAATAAGGATTACCTAAAACTGTATGCAGAACACAGCCAGTATAATATGTGTATATACTAGGTAACGATTACCTAAAATTTTTCTTAAAACATAGCCAGTATAATATGTGTATAAACCTGGTAAAGGTTACCTAAAACTGTACCCAGAACACAGCCAGTATAATCTGTGTGTATACCAGGTAAAGGTTACCTAATACTGTATGCAGAACACAGCTAGTATAATATCTGTATATACCTGGTAAAGGTTACTTAAAACTACCCAGAACACAGCTTTTATAATATGTGTATATACCTGGTAAAGGTTACCTAAAACTGTACCCAGAACACAGTCAGTATAATATGTGTATATACTAGGTAAAGATTACCTAAAACTGTCCATAGAACACAGTCAGTATAATATGTGTATAAACCTGGTAAAGGTTACCTAAAACTGTGCCCAGAACACAGCTGTACGCAGAACACAGCCAGTATAATATGTGTGTATACCAGGTAAAGGTTATCTAAAACTGTACGCAGAACACAGCCAGTATAATATGTGTATATACCAGGTAAAGGTTACCTAAAAGTGTACCCAGAACACAGTCAGTATAATATGTGTATATACCAGGTAAGGGTTACCTAAAACTGTTCTTAGAACACAGCCAGTATAATATGTGTAATAACCTGGTAAAGGTTACCTAAAACTGTACCCAGAACACAGCCAGTATAATCTGTGTATAAACCTGGTAAAGGTTACCTAAAACTACCCAGCACACAGCCAGTATATTATGTGTATATACCAGGTAAAGGTTACCTAAAACTGTACGCAGAACACAGCCAGTATAATATGTGTATATACCAGGTAAAGATTACCTAAAACTGTACGCAGAACACAGCCAGTATATTATGTGTATATACCAGGTAAAGGTTACTTAAAACTATCCAGAACACAGCCAGTAAATTATGTGTATAAACCTGGTAAAGGTTACTTAAAACTGTACCCAGAACACAGTCAGTATAATATGTGTATAAACCTGGTAAAGGTTACCTAAAACTGTACTTAGAACACAGCCAGTATAATATCTGTGTATACCACGTAAAGGTTACCTAAAACTGTTCTTAGAACACAGCCAGTATAATATGTGTAATAACCTGGTAAAGGTTACCCAAAACTGTACCCAGAACACAGCCAGCATAATATGTGTATATACCAGGTAAAGGTTACCTAAAACTGTATGCAGAACACAGCTAGTATATTATGTGTATATACCAGGTAAAGGTTACCTAAAACTACCCAGCACACAGCCAGTATAATATGTGTATATACCAGGTAAAGGTTACCTAAAAGTTTACGCAGAACACAGCTAGTATAATATGTGTCTAGACCAGGTAAAGGTTACCTAAAACTGTATGCAGAACACAGCTAGTATAATATGTGTATATACCAGGTAAAGGTTACCTAAAACTACCCAGCACACAGCCAGGATAATATGTGTATATACCAGGTAAAAGGTTACCTAAAAGTTTACGCAGAACACAGCCAGTAAAATATGTGTATATACCAGATAAAGGTATTCTAAAAGTGTACGCAGAACACAGCTAGTATATTATGTATATATACCAGGTAAAGGTTACTTAAAACGGTACGCAGAACACAGCCAGTATAATACGTGTATCTACCTGGTAAAGGTTACCTAAAACTGTACCTGGAATACAACCAGTATATTATGTGTCTATACCAGGTAAAGGTTACCTAAAACTGTACGCAGAACACAGCCAGTATAACATATGTATATACCAGGTAAAGGTTACCTAAAACTATCCAGAACACAGCCAGTAAGTTATGTGTATATACCTAATAAAGGTTACCTAAAACTATCCAGAACACAGCCAGTGTATTATGTGTATATACCAGGTAAAGGATACCTAAAACTGTACGCAGAATACAGCCAGTATATTATGTGTATATACCAGGTAAAGGTTACCAAACACAGTATGTAGAATTCAGCCGGTATAATCTGTTTCTGCCAACCTAATGTGTATGCAATAATGAACAGCCAACTTAATCTATAAATGTGCCAGCCAGACATGTACCCGGCACTGAAGGCATAATACTTCCAGTATATTCTGTATAGACTCACTGGCTGCTTTATTATGTAGACCGTTCTAGTATGGGTTTGCAGCAAATTTGCCATCAGAATGGCTGTAATTCTTTGGCCCTGATTCATCAAGCAAAATCAGACGCTCGCTCGGGCATTCGATCCGAAATCGTAAGCCGTCGCGCAATTCAGCAACTGAATGAGCTTGCGGCCGGAGCCGCGCATCTCCGGCAGCTTTACACTGGCAAGCTTGCATTAAAAGTCACTGTTCCCCTAAAAAATCATTCTTTCTA
>NC_092871.1:44801940-44802466 GCF_032062135.1 Pyxicephalus adspersus
GGTAAGTTTGTATTTTATTTGTGTATATTGCTTGTTTTGCTTCATATGCACTCATGTATGTATAGACATGAGTGCACATAAAGCCAAGTGTGTGTGTGTGTGTGTGTGTGTGCATTTAGGTGTGTGTAAATACATAGAAAATACATAGAAAATACATAGAAAAGAGAAATTACAAGAAGAAATAGGCAAAGAGGGCTTTTAGGACCATATTGCTTCACATTAAAAAGATTGCCTATTTCTTCCTAGGATTTCTGATATCATGGGCTTGGCCACAAGCAACATTCATGGAAGATATTGCCTTTGTTTAAAAGAAGGTGCCAAGCTACCAAGCTGAGGGGAGTAAGCCAATTATATATAGTGGGCTAACATCTAAAATGCCATTCAAATCTGCAATAATAATTCAAATAATGCATACACTCCAGTATTTATCAGCATTATGTTAAGCAACAACCCATCTGTTCATTTCTAAGAGTGCCT
Organism: Pyxicephalus adspersus; assembly: GCF_032062135.1. NCBI lineage: Eukaryota > Metazoa > Chordata > Amphibia > Anura > Pyxicephalidae > Pyxicephalus > Pyxicephalus adspersus. The sequence goes on from NC_092871.1 coordinate 44,802,418, forward strand.
GACCCTGCTTGTGAGCTTGGCAATCAATGAGCTTTGATGTTGTGCTTGG
>NC_092871.1:44803498-44813128 GCF_032062135.1 Pyxicephalus adspersus
AAGATTCTAATTGACCTGTAAAGGACTGTAAATAAGCACAGAACAGAGAGCAGGTGTGCGCTAATTAATTGCTATGATCTCACCAGTGAGCTTAACAGATCCTCCTTAATCGCGCAGCTGAAATCTAATCGCCTTAATTGGCGACCCCTATTGCTCATTATTATCAAGGCAGGAATCCGGCTGGCAGTGAGGAGGCGAGTGTACGAGCGCACTCGACTCCGGACCGCGGGAAACCGGCTCGCTGGAAGCGCGAAAGTACGCGCGGCCAGCATTGATGAATCTGGGCCTTTGTGTCAGGAACTAGGAACACTCCTTTGTGTCAGGAACTATGGCCCACATTAACAGATAGCATCAATCAGTTGCTGCATATTGGTCAGATGCACATCCATGATGCAAATCTCCTGATCCAGCCCATCCCAAAAATGCTCTATTGGATTGATATCTGATGATTGTGGAGGTCATTTGAGTCATGTTCCAGAAACCAGTTTTAAGATTTGAGCTTTGTGACATGCCACATTATCCTGCTGGAAGTAGCTATTAGAAGATAAGTACACTGCGGTTATAAACAAACAGACATAATTAGCAACAAAATTGAGGTAAATTGTGACATTAAAAACAATGCTCCATTGGTACTCAATGACCCAAAATGGGTCAAAAAAAAATCCCCACCACAAATCTTCACAGCACCAGCCTGAGCCATTGATACAAGATACAATGGATCCATGCTTTCATGTTGTTGACACCAAAATATTGCCCTACCATCTGTGTATAGTGGGTGGTAATGTAGTTATTGAACAGAAAAAAAATAGTCACACTTTTCTCTATTTTAGCACCTTCTCCTTCCCCACAAGTGAAAGCTGTTGCAACAATTATATCTTTGCCTCTCCGCAATGTTGTGATTTTATGTGACTTTTGTACCATGATGGTGGGGTCTCCTTGTAGAAATTTGTGTCCCTGCAGTTTCCAAAGTGGCAAAAAATCCCAGTAGTAATTGAATCTCTGCCCTTCTCCACAATGATTAGATTTCAATGCTCTAGTTTTCTTTCTGCCCCTCCCATTGTGGCTTTTCATAGAGTGTATTTGAAAATATATGCAACTAAAATGTTAACTTCCCTGCCAAAGTGCCTAAGTTTGGAAATGTGGTGAGGTTGCAATGCTGTTTGCACTTCTTCATGCGTGGGAACCAAGCTCAGAAAATGAATGGGAGCAGTAGTCAGTGGTTGAGCACTGCCCACTGTCAAATATTCCAATGCTAGTTCATTAGGAACCACAATATTGGTTGGCAAAGGTAAATGATGGTTTCCACCACCTGCCTGAATTTAATTAAACTAGAGATCTGATCTGAGTGGTTACAGATATAAACTTTAGTTGCTACTGAGTATAGACTTCTGTTGTGTCCCTGTTCCTTTAGGGATGAATGTATCTATTGGCATAAAGGTCTTAAAATTGTGCCCATTAGGGATCACATCATGCAGAAAAGCAGCAGTGTGACTTTACATTCATTTACAAATGTATGCAACAAAAACGTCTATTTTTTGCATGCAAAGAGTTCAGATTTTGTGCTAACTAGCTGGTGCAACAAAACTTTGTGGTATTGTTTTTTTTTAAAGATGTCAACTTACCAATAAGCAGATCATACAAAAATGCCATTTTTTGGTGGAGCTGGTAGACTTTATGATTAATGCATTGACTTGAATCTGGCCAATACTCAATAGTATGTTGTAGTAGTATACAGGAATAGGTAACGCTGTACGATTTCACCTCTGGCACTGGGAAAACCTCAAAGATCTCTATAAATGACAGGCGGTGCCTGAGTTTTTGTTTTTTTAAATGCCTGCAGAGCAAGGAATACATGCTTAAGAGAAAGGGGCATTCCGAGTCTCATCTGCATTTGCTTTGCAGCCCTCAGGGCCTCTACAGACTGAAGTCTATGTGAAATGAAAAGTTAATTAAAAAATTTTGAGGTGAGGGAAAAAAATTTAGACCGGCTTCTACTTTTTCTTTTTAAAGCCTTTTTCTGCTGCTTTTCCTTATTGTTGTTTTTTTATTAGTTTTCTCATGAATCTTGAGAGGGAGCACAGATGTGGAAGAATTGCTATGTAAGGGGCAGTAATAGTAATGATCTCTAGCAATCTCATATAACATGACTCCAACAACTCTTACAGCATGTCCGCAGTTTCTGACAATCTCCTTTACAAGATCTGCAGTCTCTGATAATCTCCTATATATTGTCCACAGTCTCTGACCATTTCATGTACAATGTGTGAGGTCTCTGATCATCTCATGTAGACTTTGTGCAGTCTCTGACCATCTAGGGTGTGCAATGTGTGCAGTCTGTGATCATCTCTTACACAATGTTTGCAGTCTCTGACCATCCCATGTATACTGTGTGCAGTCTCTGACCATTTCCTGCACAATGTGCGCAGTCTCTGCCCATTTCCTATACAATGTTTGCAGTCTCCGACCATCTCATGTACAATGTGTGCAGTCTCTGACAATCAAATGTACAAGATTTGCAGTCTCTGATCATCTCCTACACAATGTCTGCGGTCTCTGACCATCTCATGTACAAGGTTTGCAATCTCTGACAATTTCCTGGAAAAGGGTAAAGAGATGGATAACAGGGAAACAGAGTGAAATGAATAGTTGAAAGGCACAAATAAAAAGTACATTCCCTTCGGCACTACCTTAAATTTATATTATCTAGTGAAGTGGCCCATCAAAGTAATGGGTCAATAAATGTAGCATAAGAACTTTCTTTCCCAGCAACAGAGCTTACCGGGTTTTATGGCCTAGTTCCAAATAAGGTAATGTTGATTTTCTCTTTTGAAAGATGTGCAGTCTCTGACAATCAAATGTACAAGATTTGCAGTCTCTGATCATCTCCTACACAATGTCTGCGGTCCCTGACCATCTCATGTACAAGGTTTGCAATCTCTGACAATTTCCTGGAAAAGGGTAAAGAGATGGATAACAGGGAAACAGAGTGAAATAAATAGTAGAAAGGCACAAATAAAAGGTGCATTCCCTTCGGCACTACCTTAAATTTATATTATCTAGTGAAGTGGCCCATCAAAGTAATGGGTCAATAAATGTAGCATAACAACTTTCTTTCCCAGCAACAGAGCTTACCGGGTTTTATGCCCTAGTCCCAAATAAGTTAATGTTGATTTTCTCTTTTGAAAGATGAAAGATGTTTAATGCAGAACCAGCGGTGTGATACATAACATACAGCATTCTCTAGTTCCTACTACCCACCCACCAATTAAGAAAGGATTTGAAGGGTATTTTCTACTACTTTACATCTCAGTCAAAGCACCAGAAAAAAAGAACCTCCTTTTCTGATGTCCCAAAACAACAAAACAAGCCAGATAAAAAAGAGAACTGCTGCATGAAATTCGAGATTTTATGTATGAAATACTGAAAAGTAAGTAGAAAAGGGTACAAGTAGTTTGGGGCACAGTAACACATGGGGTAATTTGTTCTATATAAAGGAAGAAATCAAAAAAATTGGTATCAGATTATTTTTTTCATGTATTCCATGCCTGAAACCCTAATACCGCCATTTAGCTATTCTGTATTGGCAGAAAAAGGTCTAAAGATCCAGCTGTAGGCTTCTTCATAATACAATTAAGAACCAAAGAAAAATATCTATCTGGTCAACCAAATTTAATTCAATTTTTATGTGCTCTGACTTTCCCTAGCACAGACACTTCACAGAAACAATATGGAAGTGTCAGAACACTTTACAGATGGACAATCATCTCTACTACATCATGAAACTCCCTGTCACTTTAATACTGTGTGACAGGACGATATCTGAGCGTGGATGGCACCTGTCAGAATCCAAACATCTGATGCTCCTCGCCAATTGTGTCAGCTGCAAAAATTACATTTATAGTTAATTTAATGTGACACTGAGCGATTGTGTGAAGAGGGGAGATTCTGTAGGGCTTCAGTACATGACTAGGGCACAGCAGAGGAAGCCATGAACTGCACCAGACCCAATTCACCCAACATCCCCAATATTTAGACCACGCCAGCTGTTGGGTTCAATCGGCCATAGCAGCTCATTTTATTAACCATTTGTAAATAACAACATTCTTTTCTTTATATATATAAAACATCAACATATGTGCATCAAGCAAACAATAAGTTTTTAATTGACAGTGTTCTCTTCCACCGGTCATTGCTTTCTTTCTAGGTCCCTGAAACAATTCCCCCCCTGTTAATCCTTTTAACCAATACCTCCGCTCACTAACCAGGCCCCCCAGCCGCTATCTCACCGCCTCAGGGACAATTAGCGGATATACCCATTATTTCTTAACACCTAGCCCCCACAACAACTGAGTGTCGTGCAGGACCACCACTAACGAACAGAGCCTGTCCCCTGATAGGCCCTACCCCCTTATTCCCTTTCTTCCCGACCCTTAACCCCTTCATGGACCTAATAAAAGCCGCCTACCCACCGCAAACAGAAAACCTTATGTTTGCGCGCGCCTCCACACGCCCAGAGCCCGGTGCACCCCCTCCTGCAGACTTAAGAGCCACAAATCCGTGCCCACTGCATTGAGATGAGTACCATCACCCCTTAAAAACAGACCGGGCTCCGACTCCAACTCCCAGTGTCTCACCACCAGCCCCCCAATCCGCACAATAAATCGCCCAACTTCTTTATTGACCTTAATTCTTGCCCTGTTCAACTTTGCTACTGACCGTGCCTGCCGCCAAGACTGCCGAGCCACAATATCCGACCAAAGCAATATCATCCCCGGAAAGGCCTTCCTCAGCCGCAAGCAATCACACTTAATATCCTGAATCAGCTCTCTCATCGACCGAGACCCCAAGTCCTTTCCTCCAGCATGGATCAACAGCACATCCGGTGGCCGATCTAACGAAACAAACCTATTAATTTCCGGAATTACCCTCCTCCATTGCATACCCGGAATACCTATCCAACAGATTCTTGCCACCTCTCGGCTCAAACCCAGCTGGCGCGCATTAGGTCGCACGTCCACCCTCCTGGCACCCCAGTAGACAAAAGAATGTCCCAGAATCCAGATAAGGCACGGCAACACACCTGTAACACAAAATATAAAACCGTCCAGCCCAAAATACACAAAATTAACGACCCATCCCATCCCGTAACATCTCCCCCATACCAATTACAATAACCCCGGCCGTACATACAGCTGAAAGCGATGGGATTCCCACCGCCCAATACGTCGGATAACATCCGGACCCAGCCCCCATCAAGCAGCCTCCGTGGCCGCACCGATCCGGAAAGAATGCGAGGAATACTCACCCGCACTCCGACCTGTGGCCACCACGCATTTTTAGAACACCGCATCAAACTGGAAACGCGTCAAAAAGGATCCATCCGCATGCACAAAAAATGGACCCCCACCCCCTGGACGAACCCTCAGATACTCACCCACCAAGCGAACCGGGCATAACTCAGCCCCTTCCAGTGCTCCCAATTCCAAGCGCACGCCCCTACCTCCTTGATCCGTCTTTGACCGACGGATCCAAACCATCACTATTCCTGCTCCCATTGTTACATCAGAAACCAAGAGCCCTCCCTCTCGTGCCCTGCTAGGACACACCACCTCCCCCACTCGCAACGCTGCAAAGAACGTCAACACAAAAACTGTCCTAAACAGAAGAACCTCGTAGGCACTACAGCAAACCTCCCCCAAACAACAGTACAACTCCCCCAGCATTTCAAAGGACACCGGCCTCCTGGAATCCTTGTGGCCTCGCCCTTTTCTATAACCAAGCATAGCCTGCCGGACTACGAAACCTTATGTACCATCCTCCCAACCCATAAGTTTGAACAAGAAAGCTAACGCAGCCAACTTCCTTCCCATAGTGTTACACGAAACCTGTCTTTGAAAATTACTAATCAGGAAGACCAACACTGCCGCCGCTCCCCCTGTTGTATCCAGCCCAGCCCCCTCATTTTGTAAAAACAAAAACCACTCACGCCACATGGCTACATAAGCCCTCCACGTCCCTTCACAAACTGACTGCTGTATCTAACCTGCAATGACCCCAAGGCCACCATCCACATTCTGTCCGGACAAGGGGTCCTCACTGCTTCGGCTTCTGGTGCCGCCTCCCGAAATCGAGACCACTGAAAACGAGAAAGGGAGTCAGCAATCACATTTTCACACCCCGGAACATGCACCGGCCGCACATAAATATTCATCTGAAAACACGACAACACCAAATGCTGTAGCAAGCAAATCACTGGCGGAGACGATGCTGTATTATTATTAATGACCTCCACCACCCCCATGTTATCACAATGAAAACATACCTTCCGATTTTGCAACAAACTCCCCCACAAGTCCACCGCCTGCACGATGGGGAACAACTCCAGCAATACTAAATTCTTGCACCATCCCCATTCCCGCCACTCGTTGGGCCATTCTTCTGCGCTCCACTTACCCGCAAAATAAGCCCCGTATCCATGAGCCCCCGCCGCATCTGTTTCCAGATCCAAAACCCCGTTGTCGACCATTGGCTCCATCCAAAGCGACCGGCCATTATACTCGGCCAAAAAACGTCGCCAAACTCTCAAATCCCCTTTTAGTACACGTGTCAGCCGCACAAAATGCCCCGGCCTTTTTACTCCCGCCGTGCCGGCTGACAGCCTGCGACAAGAAATCCTGCCCATTGGCATTATCCGGCAAGCAAAATTCGACTTACCTAATAATGACTGTAACTCCCGCAATTGCAGCTTCCGCACACCATAAGCTCTAGACACCACTCTCTTCAGCTCTTCCAACTTATACACCGGAAGCCTACATTCCATTTTCTCTGAATCAATTACAATCCCCAAGAAACAAATCGTAGAAACTGGGCCCACCGTTTTGTCCTTAGCCAGAGGAACCCCAAACTGCGCTGTGACATGCTCTAATGTCCCCAACAAAATCGGGCAATCCATCGATCTTTTTGGGCCAACACACAAAAAATCATCTAAATAATGAATAATGGACTTAATACCTGACACATCTCTCACAACCCATTCAATGAATGTGCTGAAAATTTCAAACAGTGAACAAGACAACGAGCATCCCATTGGTAGGCATTTGTCTACAAAACCCCCCCCCCTGCCACCCACAACCCAGCAGCTGAAAACTGTCCGGGTGCATCGGCAACAAACGAAACGCTGACTCTATATCCGCTTTGGCCATCAAACAACCCTTTCCCGCCCTCCTGACAATGGAAACCGCCACATCAAAAGAAGTATAAGCCACCCTACACATTTCCGGATCAATCCCATCATTAACCGACCCCCCCTCTGGGTAAGACAAATGATGTATCATGCGAAATTGGTGAGGCTCACTGTCACGAATGATAGGGAGGGGAGGGTAACAGAAAGGCTAACACACCACTAGGCCTCTAGTGAATAAGGAAGAGGGAATGGTCACCCCTTGCATACACCCTAATCCAGCCCTGACTCCTAACCGTATGAGTATCCCCTGATGGTGGGGATACTCATACTCAGGAACCTAGGCCCTACTATCCCTGCACAGCCCTAGAAGTTGGGTCTGGACTGAGACTGCTGGTCCCTTCCCCTATGAAGGACCCAGTGTCTCCCTGAGGCCTAGTAAACAACTGAATACCTAACAAAAACACCAAAACAACAGCAACTTATCTTATAAGCAGAAATCAACATCAACTTATCTTATAAGCAGAAATCAACAGGAACTCAGAATGGCAGGACACTCCAGCTATTCACAATCCAGCAGTGAATATCAACCGCACAGCATGAAGTGTGGGGCCAGACTAAATGGAAGAGCAGTAATGAGCCCCAGCTGCACCTGATACAAGGGGAGTGGTCATTACAAACAACAACACAGAAACAAGTAAAACCAAAGAGGCTGTCAGATAATCACATATGCAGCTTGTCTGACAGATCCTCAAACTTCTGTCACGGAAGGGACCGTGACAGAACCCCCCTTCTACGGGTGGCCTCCGGACACCCAGGACCGACCTTATCCGGATTAGCCCTGTGGAAAGCTCTCACTAGAAGACTAGCATTAACGTCGGTCGCTGGAACCCACATTCTCTCCTCCGGACCGTACCCCTTCCACTGAACGAGATACTGGAGAGATCTACGGAGAAATCGAGAGTCCAGTATCCTGGCAATCTCAAATTCTAGATTACCGTCCACCATGACGGGAGGGGGAGGCAAGGAAGAAGGTTCCAAAGGCTCAACAAATCTCTTCAACAGTGATTTGTGGAACACATGAATCTTCAAAGCCTGTGGGAGTTCAAGACGAAAAGCAACTGGGTTAATAATGGCAGAGATCTTATATGGACCAATAAACCTTGGACCCAACTTCCAAGAAGGTACTTTCAACTTAATGTTTCTTGTGGACAGCCACACAGAATCACCCACTCTTAGGTCCGGACCACTCATACGTCTCTTGTCAGCCATACGTTTATACCTGTTGCCCATCTTTTTTAAATTATTTTGGATTTTCTGCCAAATAGATGACAAAGAAGAAGAAAATCTTTCCTCTTCAGGAATGCCTGAAGTCTCAGTACCAGAAAATGTGCCAAATTGTGGATGAAACCCATATGCCCCAAAAAACGGCGACTTATCAGTGGACTCCTGCCTATGGTTATTTATGGCAAACTCGGCCAAAGACAAAAATGAAGACCACTCCTCCTGATTCTCTGAGACAAAACATCTCAAATAAGTCGTTTTGGTGCGTTCAGTCTGTCCATTCGAATGAGGATGAAAAGCCGAAGAGAAGGACAATTGTATGCCCAGACGAGTGCAGAACGCTTTCCAGAATTTTGACCAGGATTGACAACGGAAGTAGGGATCCAGAAGGCCGAGTATGTGTCACCTTAGCACACTCACGCTTCGGAACTACCCCCAAAGGAGAAACCACTAAATTCACCAAAGGAGGTTCTAAAAAAGGCCCCGCCATTCTACCCAATGCTACCTCCTTTGCCAACTTCGCCGTCACCACACTGGGATTCGCCAAAGCCGACTTCAAATTCCTGGACCCCCTTGGAATAGTTTTCAACCCACAAGGAATCCTAAAACCCCCCGCAAACCCCTCCTCCAACATTCTCGCAGCTTCCCTGTCTGGATACCTACCTAGAAAATGCAGCATGTTTTCCAACTTCACCGGTGTCATCCCTCTTACCTGCAGACTCGGCGGGACGCCCCCTCCCCTTAGACAAACACCTGGCCCCTGAATGAGACCCCCCCAAGAGGAGCACTCGTGCTTAAATCGGCAGCTGGCCCCGAACCGGCATGTACCCTCCTTGAACAACCAACAGAGCCCTCGACGTTTTCCTGCCAAGGGCCCCACGGCTCCGGAGCCCCCGGCAACTCCTGGAAACGACTGCGACCCAAATCTGGCCGATGTCATTAGCTGCATCTACAAGCTGATATCCCGATGATCCCAGCGCATGCCCGGCATGTCTGTCCCCTCCCATTGTGCCTCTTTTAAATCTCCCCTTCACTCCACCTTGCACCAATATCCCCCCAATCATATTTGACCTTACCCATCCCCCTTTACACTCCTTTCTCTTTTTTTTTTTTTTATTATTTTTTAAATTACCCGCCCTTTTCTTTTCCCACTCTCACACTCTAGC
>NC_092871.1:44814711-44823299 GCF_032062135.1 Pyxicephalus adspersus
GTACTTTTTTAATTTACCGGTATGTATGCTTTTATTTTCTTTTTCTCCTAGGTCTTATTTTCGGGGTAGGTCTTATATTAGGGCAGGTTTACAAAATAGTCCTAGGTCTTACTTTCGGGGTAGGTCTTATTTTCGGGTAAACACGGTACTATCCTTGTAGGCAGATTGTGTGTGTTCTGGTTTGGAAGAGGGATATTGTCATACCCCATAGTCTAACACTACAGGCTTTGGGGCCAATAATTATATATAATTTATATATAATTTAGAGAAAATGGATATAGAAGAATGAAAGTCTGCCATAACTGCTAGTTACAGGTCTGGATATCGTACAAATCAACAGATTTTCTAATCAATAATGTAAAAATAATCTACTGCAGATTATTGTACAGCCTAAATTTATTTCCTAATTTCTTTACCTTCTAATACCCAGGAGTATGTGGAGTTTGGAGGCATCAACTCCAATAATGCAACAAGAATTAAATCGTACAGACAGATTGCAGGGAGACCCGGGGACATGCCAGGGAAACCAGATCCATTTTCACCATTGATTTTCATCTGTTAAACAGAGACCAGACTTCTATGTGTTGTGATATTGTTGTTAATTATTAAAACATAAGTAGACATTGATACATCTTAACAACACTAGGAGTCGTGGTGTATTGCTATATCTTTTTAGTTTATTGATTTTCTGGATATATTTTTTATCCATGAGAAAACAATTTCAACCTTTAAGTAGAATTACATCCAGAACAGAGTATGGGACTGAGACAAAATGATCATAGTTACTGCCAAAGTAGAGCTTTGAGGATTTTCAAAGGTGTTGGTCTGTAAGGAGGCCAGAACCATGAGTGGATTGTACCAAGGAATTGGCACAAAGCTGCCTACTGATCTACTACTTTGATGAGCAGTATTACAAAGCTACCAACCATAATTCCACTTTTATTTTTCTGTTTTTTTTCTTAATACATGAAAAGTAAAACCTGATTGCTATAAATGAAAACACAATCTCTTTCGTATAATATGTTGACTGTGTGTATGTCTGTTTTTATGCAATTTATAAGTATACATATCTGAAAAGCATTATGATCATAGTAATATTTAGAATATTATGATAAGCTGTGCTTTAAGAAGTAAGGCGTTCATTATATTCAAATAGGAAATATTTGTTCTACACATGTGACCTAATCAAATGCCATCTTACCTAAAAAATGCCACATACAACACTAATGACAGTAATGGGGAATATGATTACAACAGCAAGGTGAAAGATGATGTGGCAGATGTATGAATAGGATGTACACGGTCATGTTAGTCACACAGAGATACGGGTGACAATACCTGTTGGGGAGGGCAGTAGCTCTATAGAATCCACAGAAAGCAGCCAGAAGAGAAAGAAAAGAAATGATTGTTATAACAGAGTACAAAATAAAAATGATAGTGAAAAAATATCAATATATTACTTGTTTAGAAAAACTTGAAATCACATAGATATGGCAGCTTAGTAGAAACATCTGCCATGGAAGATTTGCAGGATTGCAGTGCTTAGAAAACGTTTACTACGATGGGTTGTATTTTTGGTATTTACATTTGTCTAGTAACATGATGATGCCAGGAGCTTCTACCCAACATGGGAGGCCTAGAACAAAGAATCATAAATTGCTGTCACCTACAGATATTGGGTGAATGACAATCTGGGAGCTGTGACATGTTTTTCCATAAGTCTGTTATGTTCTCTTGTTTATAGAAGAAGGTGGAGTTGTAACTTGAATATGTGATATAGTTTTTAACAACAACAACAACATAAAAACATTGATTCCCACTGTCCAAATACAGATTGAAAACATATAACAAAGGGTGAGGTAAGGATACAAAATTCTGTACAAAGTATAAGATAGAGAGTGATTTATAATATTTATAAGAATAAATATTTCATCATGCTGTCGAAAGCACACACAAAAAAAAAAAACGACCACACTCCAGACAGCTAGAAAACATGACATGTATGAATAATAATAATAATTATTAATAATTAAATTATTAATAAATAATAATGTGTACGCACAAAGCTCCAGGGCTATGCCCACTCTCTGAAGACAGGTCCTCGCACTGAAAAAAACTTCTTGACCTCATTCTTTCACAACCCTCACTGTGTCACTAATTCAGCCAACTTCAGGGTCTCTATACCCGAAGAATGTCTGCTTTGTCCACATACCAGATGACTATACCTGTACCAAGAAGTGGGGATGGAGGGATTACCTGCTGCTCATATCATATTGGATCAGTGAGGTCCCTCTGACTTTACAGGTGAAATTATTTTCTCTTGGTTACTAGATGATATGATTTCATCACTTCATCAGAACAATAGATTACAAAATTAATGCTATGTAACCAAAGAGAATTTTTTTTCCCATGCATAATCATATTGAAATAGAAGAAAGGTAATCTAGCCTGAGACATTTCTAGTCAGATTTGTGTCTTGGAAGAGCAGCTTCAGGTTGCTGGATCCTAAGGCTGATTTCAGTCCAGTGGTTGACAGCATTGGTCTGTTGCAGACTCAAAAAACTTAGATAGCAGCCGTAATCACAGGTCTGAAACGGGCCTTAGTAGACTTTCTGCTGGACATTCTGCTATATCACAACACAACTTACAAACAAAATATTACACTAAAGCAAGAGAAACGCTACTATGTAGCATCTGTACATACAGAATACAAATCAATTTTAATGAATTACACCCACCATATAGAACAAGAACATTGTGCTAACAGCATACATACATACAAAATAGGAAAAATTACTTAGCATTTACCACCTGCATAATGGACACGAGAAGCGGTTTTGTAAAGTACATACATATAGAATGAGAACAGATACTGGGAAATGTACCTAGCATTAGGAGCAAGAATGCTGCATCTCTTTGTAGTTCTCTTCATTGGCTTCCATTTCACTTTGAAATCAAATTCAAGCTCCCGTGCTTTGCCTTCAAACCCCTCCACATTTCTTGTCCCACATAATTTTCTGACCTGGTAAAAAATTACTGCCCCAGCCGCTCTCTAAGCTCCTCCGATGACCTTCTAATGACTTACTCTCTTATAACCCCGACTCTCGGGAATGGTCTTCCTCATCTAATTCCGCTTGCTCCTACTTTCTGCTCAGTTAAAAGAGCTCTCAAAACACAATTTTTCATCTTTGCCTACCCATCTTCTTTTGTCTTTTGAAACCGTCACTACTTCCCACCACTCCATATCTCCCCTCCTATTGTGTGTTACTTCCCCCACCTACTAGATTGTAAACTGTTAGGGGCAGGGTCCTCTCTTCCTGTGTCACTGTCTGCATTCGTCTGTCATTTGCAACCCCTATTTAATGTACAGCTCTGCGTAAAATGTTGGCGCTATCTAAATCCTGTTTATTATTATTATTATAAAAAATAATAATATTAATGGTGTTATTGTGCAACCTCAATACATACAGAACTGGAACTGATGCTGGGAGCCTGGAAATTACATTTAGAGTAACTGCTCAACATCTCCACCTTCAGGACATATATGTCCACTACGTTGCCTGTTAGGGTAGGCAAAGCTTTGGGGCTGGGCTCAGGTTTCATGGCCTACAGCAGTGTTTCTCAAACAGGAATATTTCATTTCCAGGGTTTCCTTGAGCAGTGAGTCAGGTTACTTTGCAGTTGTGCTCTCTTTTTGATAAATAACCAGTAACAAAATGTTTAAACTTTTGGATATTGAGTGGAATGTTTCAAAACTCTTGTGTTTTAATTTGTGTTGGTGAAATGCAACATTTTACAGTTCTCCCTAGCACAAGCGGGACATAGCACATACTTAGGGGATCACGTGTGTCTTTTCTCTTCATGCATGGAGGTTTGGATTATACACAATTGTGGCAATGCCAGGCTACAATCATTATGTCACACTCTCTGCCTGCTGTCTACTAAAGTATGGATGGTATGACAGTGGGCAGTATGTTCGGGCAAGAAATGTGAATGATATGACACTGGGTAGTATGTGCTGGAGAGAAGTTTGGAGGGCATGACAGTAGGTAGTATGGGCTGAGAAGAAAGGCATGGAATTACAATTTACACTAGACAAAAACTAACTTCAGAAATTGTGGGGAAAGACAAGAAAACTGAAGTGGGAGAATGGCAAGGCAGCTGTAAAGTAAAAGGCAGGAGAGAAAAAAAAGTTAGTCTGGTCAGAACTAAGAACTTGGCAAGAATGTGACTGTCAGCAAGAAAAATGAATGGACATTGTGCAAAGAGAGCAGAAACGTAAGAGCCCATATGTGGAAAGAACATTAGCTAGAAAGAAGTTAGAGAAATGGGAAAGAGAGTTTGGGAGCCACATGTTGTAGTCATTTAGTACAATGTTTGGTAGCCAGATAGCGAAGGAGTATAAAAGAATACTAAAAAAATAATTTTGGAAGAAAATTGAACGCAGATGAAAGTTACATTGTGGATGAAATGAATGTGTATTGTGGAGAACTTGCGAAGAACAGTTGCACAAAAGAAGCATAAAACATATAGGGGTCTATTTATATAGTAGTGATTCTGACATTCCCTGTAACATTCCTTGGTTATGATTCATCCAGGTCTATGTGATTCAATGGAAGTAGTTGATTCTTCCCCAGAAACTGTTTCAGTTTCAGTGTCATAATAACTATAAACAGACCCGATAGTCAATGTAAAAGTCACAGAACTAACAGGTGATAGTGGACATGAATGTGAATGGTATGTTTTAAAAAAACATAATCAGGGAAGGCAATGTATTTGGGCGGAAAAAAACAAAATCAAATTGTAAGGTAGTAAGAGTAATCTGGGTAGAGATCATTCTTGCTGTATTGAATAAGTGAAGAGACAAATGGAGTGGTTACTGAGATGTGAATATAGTGGTTACTGTAAGGTATATGGAGCAACATCAGGAGAGTGAATGACATGGTGCCAACAAGGGTAATAGAGCTACAACAGGAGAGTTTCAGAAACAGTCACAAGAGGGTGAATCAGAGGTGAGTAGTAAGTAGAGGGTGTAATGTGGAGATCCCTAGGAGTGTGAAGGGTCAGAGCTTGGATAAATTTATTATCTGTGTGGATTGTGTTAATGGAGGCAACAAAGGAAATAGTGGTAAACCAGAAAACACCAACAGCAATCTCTAAAACGGAAACATAAACATAAAACTCACTGCTGTGGAAACCAGAAATAGATTTTGAAACTTAGCTTTTTATAGTGATAGGCCAGAAAAAAAAATAAAGGTTAGGATTGAAAAGAGTTGATAAAGGATGAATGAACATTTAATAAATACATAAATAATACATGATAAATGTATTATATAAATTCATATTAGGATCACCACAAAAGAGATAAGGTCACTATTTGAATAGAATAGAGTTATTAAAAGTAAACGATTCTTTACTGTAAAAACTGCAGAAAAAATATGAATTATTAAGGTTATAAGATTTTCTTTGTCAGGGCTGCTCTCAAAAAATGTGTAACTTTAATAAACTTATAACACTAGCAAAGTTGAGCACAGTATTACTGCAGGATGTTTTTGAAACCTATGCAATATTAGTGATCATCAATAATATCTAGATCACTAAAAATTGCAAAGAAAATACTGTATATACACGAGTATAAGCCGAGTTTTTCAGCACCCAAAATGTGCTGATAAAGTCACCCTCGGCTTATACTCCAGTCAGGTGCATGTGTCCAATGATCCGGCAGCCTTGTCCAATGGTTTCTGTCCCCTGATGTCAATGTCATCAGGCTGTGGCAGGAATTTGCTGTCCACAAGAGCCGGAAAGACCGTGGGGGTATGCTGGAGTTACACCAGCATAACTTCGGCGCTAAATTCAAAAGTACACAAGACATATGAAAAACCCACTTTGTTCCGTTGCCGTCCCCCGGCGTCCTGCTGGTCCCCCACAGCTCCCCTGGACACGTCTTCTTGCTTCTGTCTTCAGCTGCTGAATGCAGAGACGTTCTCTGTGGTTTCCCGGTGATGTCGGTGCATAAGTTGATGCAGGCGGCAGGAGCGACGGGAAATTCAAATAATTTTGTACTGGATTCAATACAAAATAGCTGTATTGAGTCCAATACAAAGAAATCTTTGTATATTATAATATAAATATATTACATATATATTATACACACTACTGTACAGTTATATTACGTTTAACTATTTATTTTTTAACAGATTTTTGTGTTGTTTTTTTTTATTTAAAGTTTATTAATAACTGTATTAAATTTATTAACATGCAAAAAAATGTAACGCTTTTTGTGTGGAAATATGAAGAGAACGCTAGGGGGGCTATGGTGGCGGAATGCAGTTCCCGACAGAATCATACCACCAGAGAGGTTAAAGAGAATTTAGTGGTTAGGTAAGGTAAGTAGAATACCTACCTAACCACTAAATTATCAATATGGTATTTGTTTACCGTATTATAGCTGTAATGGCCGTATTATGCAATTTTATTGGTATTTATTTTGATATTGAAACTTGCCAGTAGCTGCAGCATTTCCCACCATCTGCTTATACTAGAGTAAATCAATTTTTCCTGTTTTCCAAGGTAAAATTAGGTACCTCAGCTTATACTCTGATCAACTTATACTCGAGTGTATATGGTACTCAATTGTGTCCATGTGCCACTTCCTTTCTCGGAGGACGAGCAACACCTTACTCCTTTGCAGGGCTGTGGAGTCAGTACATTTTTTCTGATTCAAGATACACAATAATTGCTTCCATTTCAGACTCCACAGCCCTGCTGGACATTGGACAGCTGTCCTTGACACCAAGCTTTATTCTCGGCATGTAAAAATTGACTTGGGATGTACACCACATGCTTATACACGCCGTAAAAGCAAGAATATTCCTCGCTGTGTACATAAAAAACAGGACTTAGTGGTTGTTGATATACACAGGGAGGAATATTCCAATTATCTGATGGTTGTTGGAGGTGGTTATGCTACACTGCATGAAATGGAAAATGTGTTTAATATATTATTGCTCCCTGTTGTTGTGTTAGTTTACTCCTACTTTAGGTAGAGGTCACGATTATAATGAAAAATATGGAAAAAATGCTGATAAATGAGCTGTGATAAATGAGTAAGTGCTGATATGAATACACAAAAATATCACACTTTGTCACATGCATTGGAAATGTAAAATATTATATATATATGGATTGCATTCACTCAAATTGTGCTGCCGGGGAATGCGCATGCACCGGCGTTCATGGAGGTAGCTGCTCGGCACTCCTCTGGCTTCTTGACCGGCTCCTACAGCAGCGGGATTCGGCAGCCATGCTACCAAGGAGTACAATAAGCCTCCAGAACTTGCACTGCACCTTTCTGGCCCCCTAAGAGATGTGATTGTTAAACCGCATTGTTGAAATGTGCCCTATTTGCTGATGACATTTTAATGTATGTTACCTCACCAATAACCATGTTGCCCAACTTATTTACATTTTTGGATGAGTTTGCTGAATGTTCGGGTCTGCAGGTCTCACTCACCCCCATCCTGGTTGGGACAGATAGCAACAATTAAGATGAACGTGTTACCCCGCATTATTTATCTGTTCCGTACCCTGACTATTCAGGTACCTCAAAGAGAACTCAAACTTCTTCATTCTAAAGTAATGGGGTTTATCTGGGCTGGTAAGAAGAGTAGAATTCAAAAGGCCGCTTTGTTTGCACCTAAGAAACAAGGAGGTTTGGGAGTTCCCAGTTTGAAATATTATTATATGGTGGCTCAAATAGCAAAACTCCCCGTAAGCACGGTGCAAGGAGCCTGAACTAAATGGGTGTAATTAAAAGGTCTTGATACATTTTGTGGGTTCATAGATGCTCATATGTGGATTAAAAAAAAATCGGGGGGGAGTCTTACACTGCCCCACACTTTTAAACTCTGTCCAAGTGTGGGATAACAGGAAGAAGAGAGATCCCTAGCTCCCCAGAGGGTGCCTTCTTTAGTGATTTAAGCTTGGTTCACCCCAAACCTGAGTTAAAGTTAGCTAAATTGATTCTTTGGGGGAGAAAATATCTTTAGCGAAAGCTTGGAAAACATGCACGATACCTCTAGATCCCATCCTTAATAAAATGAACTAGATCTTGATCAATTACAGACTCATTCACACTTTGAAAAATACCCTGGATAAATTTGATGATATCTGGGAACCCTGGATCTTTTTTAACGCCAACTAATAGGTGATCCTTCAAGGTTTTTGTATGGGTTGTAAAGTCTTCCTATCCTTTCCCTCCCTTTCCCCCTCTTTTTTTTATTGTTGTGGCAATTGTTCTCTTCGTTTGGGTAGCTTACCTTACTTTTTTATCATTTCAATGTATCTATGGCACAGTTTTGATAATTGGGAACCACTGCTTTGTTGTTCTTCTTTTGTATGTTTACGGTAATTATGTTGTAATTGTTTTGGGTGGCTCTCTGTTTCATTATAGGTATTTTATCCAATTATTATTATCATTATTATTATTATTGTTAATATTATTATTAATATTAACCACCTGAGCGTTACACTGAGGTCTAGATTTCTGTACCAAAAGTGATCCACTGTTTTTCATGAAATTTTTTTTT
>NC_092871.1:44824278-44829469 GCF_032062135.1 Pyxicephalus adspersus
GGAATAGGAAAACGACGCTGGAATCCTTACCTCCATGGTCCCGCTGGATGTGCACAGCGGGACCATGGAGGTAAGGCTGTGACAAAATTACGGGGCTAACCATCCTAGCCATTTTTTTTTGCCCGACCTTCGTACGGGCATAACGGCTAGGTGGTTAATAAACAGAATTTATATTGCACCAACATATTACGCAGCACGTTACATTACATAGGGGTTGCAAATGTTTACTATTTCAGGTCACCACTGTACTTTTGATGTTTTTATTGTTTGTCTATGACTTCCTATTTTTTTGTCAAAAATATCTTGTGAAAAACTCAATAAAAATATTGAAATACAAATTGTGTTGCCATTGATAAGCAACCAAGTGTTTTGCTTGTCTATCTAGATCAGGGGTGTCAAACTCCAGCCCAGGGGCCAAATCTGGCCCCCAACGTCCTTTTTTTTGGCCCCCAAAGGAATTTTAAATATGAGCAGAAACTGGCCTGCTGCTGCATTGAAATAGCACCGCTACTACAATTCTCAGCATCACTCGCGTCTATAGACCAGCCGGCTCTCTGCCTATGAGACTGGACTGTTTTATAGACACAAATATTGCTGGAAATTTTAGTAGCGGTGCTATTTTAATGAGGAAGGTTTCAGCGGCGGGCCACTTAAGAACATTGCTATTATTATTGTTACCCTGTGCAAAAATGTTACCATTGAAATTTAACTCAGAAGATTACAAATAGAAAAAAAGGTATAAAAATTTTTTCCTAAATAAAATTTTAAAAAAAATGTTATGGCGTTTTCTCTATTATAAGCTTGTTCCAGATTGAATGTGCCACAAAACCTCTGTTTCCATATGAAAATGTTTTATATCTAATGAGAAGGAAAATGTCCTCAATTTTTTCAATAAATTTAAAGGTTGGCCCGTGACTTTGTCTAAGTTTTTAATTTTGGCCCTCTGTGTATTTGAGTTTGACACCCCTGGTCCAGACAAATTACACTAGAAATGTAGAAGTCAGAGCTAGTCTTGGTGTGCCACCTACTGCTCACCCAGAAAACTGCAGCATTAAGGGTTAACTGTCATCTTGTCTACTTATAACAGTGATTTACAGTTGTGTGGGCAGTACAGAACGTATAAATATCTAAAATGTTACCAATCACAGGAACATATAAGGATACAACTATAATTATATACAGCAATGCCAGATAAATGTTAAAGTAGAGGGAAAACTATATTTGTAGATGCCCTAGACTTGAATGAAATTTTGAGGTATTTCTTGAAAGAGGTAAAAGGTTTGTTTGTAAAAAATTATCAGGGGGATCAAAAGTACATCCAGTATTGTTTCGAAATTGCTGCCAACTGGTATATTAGTGAGTTATTGTTCCACATTTAGGAAAGAGCCATGCAAAAATGAGGGGGAGGGTAACAGATGTTTGTATTGTATACCATCTGCAGAAGAGACTGCTAAAAAGGATGTCCTTAGTAAATAGTGTGTAATGTCAGCTTTATCCAGACGTGACCAATGATGAGAGGATGGGGGGTATATGGGGGAAATGTTGAATTTGGGTGGCTGAGGAGGTAGAAAACTGAGAGAATAAGGAATTGAAACTGCAGCTTAGTTTTGGAGATTTAGACTTTTTTATGTTTTTTTTTTGTAGTCTTTTTTCCCACTGGAAAGATAATTTATTTGTTGCCCAAGCCGAATATGATAAGCCAAAATTTTAGAGCTGTCCCTGAAACAAAAGGTATGGGCACATCTGTTCTACGAACAAGAGGGGAATATAATCTGTCACAACTCCTGTACTTAATATTATCATTACAGACTTTAACAACATAAAGTTACCAAAATACAATATGTTTGTTACAGTGGTCTTTTAATTTAATATATTTATACATTTTATGGCTCTGTTTCCCATAATATTAATACATTTTATGTCTCCTCTAAAGCAATATATCCTTAAACATTCATCTACACATAGATTAACATTACTGGAACACTCCGCAATATACCCATCAGCCGGTATTTTCACTTTCTCTGCTGCCTATACCTGATACTCAGATTCCAACCCTCATTCACCTAGTGCTTGTTAAAGGTAAAACCAACATTTTCACTTTCCAGTTTTTGTACCTTAGCTTTGGTCACAAACCATTCATTGACCACCAATAAAATATTGCAAGCTGACAGCTGCTCCATCACATTAGAGATGTATGAAAGAATACAAATGAATGTACATAACATCTTAGCAAAGGATAGCATAAGTTTAATTGTAAAGATGTGTTTTAGCTCCTAATCATACATTTTCCTACAGATTTTTTCAGTATATTTACCTAATAGCTGATAATGACAAAGGAAGGAGCTTACATATATAAAGTGGACCCTGCAAAGTGCTTTAAGCAGATCAGCACTAAATTGCTAAAGAATGAAATGTAAAGTGGCTTCAGTGCAAACATATGTAGCCTTACTATGGACTATAGAAACATCACCATTTATAGACAGGCTTTACACCCAACACATCCCTTGTATCCCTGTGAAGAGATTGTAGTATTCCAAAGTTGTGCTACAATACGTGTAATATCCAACGTATAATATCCAAGTGGGAAATGCAAACTGTTGTGCCATAAACAGTATTTTGTATTGGTATGTACATACATATATGTACATACTGTACAAAAAAAAAATCAAAGAGATAATTGAACTCCACTGTGACCTGCAAGATTTTTTCATTGCACAGGCACAGAAAATGTGTGTGTTCAGGATGTGCAGTTAAGTTCTCCACATTTTCATGAAATGGAATAAGGAAAATGGCTTTGAATGAATTGTGGATACCGCTCAGAATCCAGACAATTGCTATTTTTGGCACAGTTGAAATAAAAAGAATCAATTCTGTAATGTGAAAAATGTCAGAATGTATTTGACCCTGTGGCATTCATCATAGCACCCTCTCCTTTGACAAATACATGAGATGTTTCTCTAAGTAGGATGATACCAACACAGTGTTATCACTCAGTTATAGACAATGAATTTGGATACATTGTTCATTCATTCTGTAGATTACTCCATTATTGTCTTTTTGAGGAATATACAGAACATTGCTGTTTTACATTTACCCATATTTTACCCAAACACATATTTATACATATTCAGAATATCACTCTGCTCTATCTACTTTTGGAGAGATACATACTGATTTATACATATAGTATTTAAAACTATACCAAAATTGCTCTGTTCTATCTGCCTCTTGACAAATACACACTGATATATTTTGCAGATAAGTCCATTATTTAATTATCTAGATATCTGCAGAAAATTACTCTGTCCAGTCTTGCTTTCGACAGATACATGACCAGGGTAGCTCGGACCTTCTAGCCCATCCCTTATAAACACCATTGTCATAACTAGTCGAAAATGTATCCCACTTGGAAATATTACTCCACTCATAGGCCCCCCCCTGGCATGGAGCCCTACCATGCCAAGGGGTCGCTCCTTCTACTTCATATGATGTAGCACTATGCTACCCCCACTTTTTAGCCACAAAAATAGTCCACCGCTGTATTGATTCAACATCTTGCAGTATGGAACCACGAGCGTTCCGCATCCAATCAGTCCTGGCCATGGAATTGGACCAGACCGCAACACCAGGTCATTTCAGTCGCCCCCGTGAAGACCAATTGAACATTCCGAAATATATCCACTTAGGAGATTTTATCTCCAATTTTCGACCCCCCCCCGGCACGGAGCCCTACCATGCCGAGGGGACACTTCACCAACATCATATGATGTAGCACTATGCTACCCCCAATTGTTTAGCCACCGAAATGGCCCACCGCTGTATTGAGTGCAGTATGGAACCACGAGCGTTCCGCATCCAATCAGTCCTGGCCATTGTATCGGACCAGACCGCAACACCAGGTCATTCCAGTCGCCACCATGAAGACCAATTGAACAGTCCGATATATATCCCACTTGGAGATTGCATCTCCCATCTTGGACCCCCACCCGGCACGGAGCCCTACCATGCCAAAGGGCCACTTCTCCGACCTCAGATTATGTAGCACCATGCTACCCTCATTGTTCAGCCACCGAAATGGCCCACCGCTGTATTGAGAGCACACCGTGCAGTATGGAACCACGAGCGTTCCGCATCCAACCAGTCCTGGCCATTGTACCGGACCAGACCGCAACACCAGGGCACTCCAGTCGCCACCGTGAAGACCAGTTACCAGTCCGAAATACAGCCCACTTGGCAATTGGTTCTCTCCAATCCTCGACCCCCCCGTGGCACGGAGCCCTACCATGCCAAGGGGCCACTCCTCCGACACCATACGATGTAGCACCATTCCATCCACCTTCCTAGCCACCAAAATGGCCCAACTCTGTATTCAGCTCACTTGATGTAGTATTGAACTACGGGCGCTCGCCCGTCCAACCAGTCCTGGCCACTGTATCGAACCAGACTGCAACACCAGGTCCTCCTCAGCCGAAAAGGATGCAGCACTATGCCCCATGCCTGGTCACAACACTGGCCCCACCTCCTCATCCACTCCTCTCTGAGCCTTGTTGAACAAAGCTTGGTCACCCCTCTGAACTGGTCCCGGTCCCCCTTTATCCAACCAAGCCGCAACACCTTAGGACCCGTACAAAATGTAGCACTATGCTACCCCCATCCCGAGCACCGAAATGGCCCACCTCCGTCTTCACTGCACTCCAGGCAGTGTGAAACTTATGTCCTGCCCAAAACCCTCCCAGGCACTCTCCACCAACACCACAAAATTATCACCCCAGCAGACCGTACCACACCACGCCAGGGCCACTCCCTTGCCCGGAATGTGCGAGGCTCCAACCCATTCTCATCCCTGTAAGTACAGGAGCCCGATCCAAGGTATTCCCACCCCAGGGGAGACCACCACCTCACTATCAGCTATAAAATTTCTTCCGCACATCCTGCCCCAAGCGACCGTGCCCCACTCACCCCACAATGCAACGAAACCAACCACAGCTGACAGCATGCACCAACCTGAAATGGAAAACCACATGCCTTCAAAGTCCGCAAGTCCATCCTCGGACCCGAACACCGCAACAACCAGCTGCAGCAGCAACAACCCCAGGGAAAAGGAAAAAAGAGACTCTCTCCATTTTCTTGCAGGACCAATTTACCATCCATCCCCAGTATGGCCAGCGGGGGGAAGCAGTGAAACCTACCC
>NC_092871.1:44831762-44838972 GCF_032062135.1 Pyxicephalus adspersus
ACAGAAACTTTTTCTTTCCAAAAGAGGGCCCCTCACTATCATCCAGCCCTTTTTAACGTCTCCCATTCCTAATCTCCTCCTACCCCACGTTGCATACTAGCCCAGCCCCCTCTAGCAACACTACCTTTTTCTTAACCCTTTACAAGCTCTGGGCTAGGCCTAGCACCCGGTCATGTAGGCCCTGCGCCTAATTCTTACGGCTACGGGCCTCTCTTACTATTATATTCTGCAGATTATTTCATTATTACTGGCATTTATAGAAAACTGCAGAATATTGCCCAGCCCCATGTCTCTTTGACAGATACCTACTGATATATTATGCAGTTTATGCCATTACTGGCCACTCTGGGGATCTGCAGTATTATATAATTGCACAGACTAAATAGGATATCAGGGCAGGAAGTGTTTAATATAACCAGTGATGTGTTTCTCTCCTGCTTTGCTTGCCAAGTCACTTAGTGATAAACCAGGGATGTAAAAGATGCAGGTCAGACCTCAGAGCAGCTGCAGTAAAATATGGCACATAGTCAGCAGCTGGAGGCGGTGTATGTCAAACAAATTAGATTTCTTCTTAGAAATAATCGCAGAAAATGTAATGTAGGACATTTTCCAAATGACAATCTGCCAAAACATCCACAGACAGTCCAGTGTCAGCACAGCGTCTTGGCTATCATGGAATGGAAAGTATTCTCTGCTCATCCAAAGGAGTTTGGGTAAAATAATCACCCTGCAATGTATATACTAGCAATTGAAAGGAAGAAAGCACCTGTGAATGTAACCAATAAGTCCACACATAAAAATTGTTTATGGTAGTTATAGATGTTCACTAATGAACGCCAACAAGCCATTTTGTGACCTAATCCTCAGAGGTGATGCTATTTATGTCTGCTGATATGATAATTGGGAAAGTTTTGATTTATGAAAACATAGCAACTTTTTAGTAGTGACCATTTGAAATGATGTAAGAGACATAAATTACGTCCGGGGTGAGCAGTAAATTCTTGTTGCACAGCCAGTAGGCCTGGCAGATCTCTTCTGTGTTTTAGTTAATAGCAGTGACGCATGGAGCTGTCACAACAAGGGTTTAAAAGGTTGAGTGTGTCAGTCCTCAGTAATGTTCCATCTGCACTCCTGGGAAATGTCACACATAGCGGCTGTGCCAGGGTAGTTCCAGTTTAAAAAAAGTTGTTTATAATAAGCCAGAGTCTTTCTGGTAACATTATTGCTTCTTCAAGTGTCAAAATATAGTTGAATGATAAAATGCAGCTCCTGTACTATATCTAGTCTGCACTACCGTCTATTTAAAACAAAGCACACGTGTTATACCATCAGGCCAGTTGGCTCTTGAATCTGTACACTTCTGAGAAATTTTATATAGTAGAAATCATTCATTTACTGTGACATGCAGGCAGAGATCTTCTATAGATCTTTCTGTGAACATCTTTTCCATGGATTTAGCAGGAAACACGTTGCTTAATATAAAGCAAATCTGTTTTTAAAGTATTTTAAAGTTTTTAAAGAGTAAAAAAGATGTCCAACATCATGCTCTTGGAAAAAGGGTAAACAATTTCAACATAGTTACAAAAAAGTAAAAACAAGAAAAGCTGTAAAGGTCAGTAATTCTAAATTCTGCTGTTTCCTGAGCTTTAGGCCCATTTCTCAGAGCAGGTTGAAATATTGTTTTCCAAAGGTAAATCCACAACTTTATTCTTAACTTGAATTCAAACATTTTATACAGCGCGTTACAAAGACCGTAGTCATATCAATAACTCTTCCTCTAAGGAGCTCACAATTTAATGTCTCTACCATAGTAAAATGTCACTAACACTAGTCTAGGGCCAATTTTGAGGGAAAGCCAAAAAATCCAACTGCATGCTTGTAGAAGTAAACCTGAGTGCCCAGAGGAGACCCACACAAACATGGGAAGAATATACAAATTCCTTGCAGATAGTGTCTTGGCCAAGATTTGAACCTGTTACCTAGCACTGCAAAGGGGAGAGTGCTAGTTACTAAATTGATCATGCTGACACATGTATCATTGCTGGTATTATCACTGATATTCCTGAACACATCAACACACAGTCAAATCATTTAGTTACAATTCTGATTTAGAACTGTTTATCTTAATTCTTTATGACTTTGCTTTTCTAGCAGCACTTTACTAAAACAGCTGCCTAATTTATTTATGGTTCCATTGCATTGGTTGCCGTTTAGTTTCTGGTGTGTGATGATATAATAATGATGACTATAATTTCAGTTTACAGTGTTTAGGTGTGTAACACCACCAAACATTGGTTTCATCAGACAATATGTATGTTTTTACAAAAAAGGCAACCATGCATCGACCTCCAGGTGGATAATTTTATATGGGCTAAAGTGTCATCCTAGGCGCTGTGAGCATCAACGACCACATAAATCAGGCAAGTCTAAATTATTTCTGTACAATTCTTGTATGTATTCACATACAATAAATTATTTATATTTTCCTCATAGAGCAGTCATTTTCAGAAGAGGAGAAAGTGTCACTAGCTAAAGAAATTGGCAAGGTGACAGAAGATAGCTGGGTAAGTTGAGTCTCAGGATTAATTTTCATGTAAATCAGGCAATTTCCAGCCAATTACTGCTGAGCATTGAGGTACAACCATGTTCAATCAGCTACACAATGCTCTCCTCAAGAACACCGAACTAGAGCATAGCTATAAATAACAGAAAGCAGAGGATATTCACACCAATATAGAATTTTCTATAAGAAACATTGGCTCCAGAGAGAATAGTGTAGCAAGTAAAAGCTTTAACCCCTAAGGTCTTCTGTCTATAACAGCAGAAACATCTCTGTTCTTTTGCCATAGGCATGCATTTAGACCGTTGCAGGGACAGAAATTGTTGCAAATGGGCTGAAATAAATATTTGTCAGTTTAGCCACAAGAGATTTATTACATCTTCATCCATAGCTTACAGAATAGCCAATGGCAGAAAAACAGGCTTAAAGAAACTACAAGTCCTATAAATATATATTTATATATCTGTTTCTCTATTCCTTTATGTTCTTCTCTGCCTTCACTCCTTTTTTAAATATCCATGTTTCTCTCCCTCTTTTTCAGCAGGCATGACAGTGTCATATGTCTATTACTAAAAAACAACAAGCACCACATTGAAATAAATTGGTCCCTCCTGTCAGAGCTGTGTCACCAAGCAAGGATTTAACAAAGATCAAAGTGCACAGCTGGAATTTAGGAAGAAGTTGAGGATGATGCACATGTAATCTTACAGAGATGCATATATATATAATTCATTGTTTATTTTAATTAAAAGACATGACACAACTTCCAATGCTGCCACCCTGTACCAATAATAGGGCGATACCACAAAACAGTAAAGCACCAACATCTGTGTAAAAAATAATTTTTCTCAAATATGTTTAGTGGCAAACAGTATTTTATCATTTTCACACAATCACTTCATTCTTGACGCGTTTCACTCCATAAGCTTCATCAGAAGAACATTATCAAAGGAGCATTCTCAATGATTCTGAATTAAATACAAAAAGTAGTTATATTATATTCACACTTTACAGTAGTAACAGCATTATGATTTCACAACCCATCTACACAATTTTTATCAAAAGGTAGATTTTCTTTCCACTCAAGTAATATAATATCAAGTTTCCATTTTGTTGTTCATAACTTTTAAAATTTCACAATCAAGAGCTAAAAACGGTAAAGCTACACCCATTTGAGATAGAGGAACTTTTAATATACTGTGTATTTGTGACATTTAAAAATACTTATTCAGTTCCATGAACATGAACATTACATGTAGTGAAATGCGTCATGAATGCGGCGTGAATGAAGTGATATTGTGAAAATAAAAAGTCTCTTGTACTGTGTAATTTTTTATTGTGTAATTTGTGTAATTTTTCGATGGATAACTAAGTGGTTATATGTATGAGGATTATTTGTTTTTAAATATGTATTTTGAATAAATTGGGTTTTTTATATACTGTATGTTGATTGTTGGATAGTATCTAAAAAAAACCTTTGAAGGGAATCCTTGTGGGGTAGATTAAAATTGAGTGAGATTAACTGGGGTTTGGTACCCAACTTTCACAAAGTCCACCTGGAAATGAAATGGGGGATGAAAATATATTATTATACAGAATTTATATAGCACCATCATTTTACACAGCACTGTACAAAGCCCATAGTTGTGTCACTAACTGTCCCTGAAAGGAGCTCACAATGTCCCTACCATAGTCATCAATGTAGTCTAAGGTCAACATTTTGGGGGAAAGCCAATAAACTCATTGCATGTTTTTAGGAGGAAATCCACGCAGACACAGGGAGAACCTGCAAACTCCATGCAGATAAGTGTCCTGGATGAGATTTGAACCTGGGACCTAGTGCTGCAAAGGCTGGACTGCTAACTCCAAATAATATTGACACAAATTCCAGGTATGTGAGGCTTGTAAAGTTTCCACAAAGAATGAAGTTGGTGGCTTTCCTGATTTTTTCTGAACTGAAAACTCTGTAGGGAATACACTGTGAACCCAGGCATTGAAAAAACATGAAATAACATCGCTGAAGACAGAATCAGAAAGCTAAAAGATAATATAGGTATGTTATAATACCAGGGCATAATGACAGAAATGATTATAACAGGTTGCGTGTATATTTGGTGTGCTTGCTTTCATAGTAGGCTGTACAGAGTGTTCAAGGTCACGCAAAGCGCCAGGTGTTTACCTTTCACGGTACAGAACAAAATGAGAGATTAGGAAGGAGTATTATTCAAATATTATTAATGGAGTGCTGTTTGAAGTCCCCTTATCAGGCCAGAATAAAGCTGAATAAGGCTCTTTGTGTAAGAACACACCAAATCCTCATTATAGTGTATATGCCGAGTTCTGGCAGCTAAGGTAGTTATTTTATTCTGAGGTCAAGCAGAAATCAGAAATAGGTAGAAAGGTAGAAACTGAAAATGGCTATAAGGTGACCCCAGCACACCCTGCCAGTCACCATGCAAGTGGAAAAAAGTTGTGATTTGGTGACTTTGAATTTACTTGAATACATGTCAGCAGTCTGCCTAGTCTGCACAGAATCAGGCAAATCACAATCCAGCAAATATTATCCAGGCATTGTGTTCTTCAAGCCCATGTAAAGTCTCACTTTATAAAACACAATTTATACTCAGTATAGAACAATGTGAAATGTTTATCTTATTTTCTCCATACTACTTGTAAGCAGTACAGACATGCCAGTTGATATGTACACACTTCTAGAAGGTATATCTAACCTCTCATTTATTTACATTCAGTATATACTATATTTTGTATTTATTCCCTGCAAATTCTGCTGTAAACATAAGACTCTGCCAATCAAAAATGATCAGGACCCATATTTCCATAACTTCCAACCTATTTATGGAGAATCAGCAGTCTAAAATAGAAATTCTAAAAGAATTAGATGCTCAGTTTATCATCAAGGTGTCCTAAGATACTCAGCTCACTCCAGAGAAGTGCACGATTTACTCAAGAGTGTCCAAAGCCTGTGTCCAATAGGGTAAAAACCTGTGTTTCAGGTTAATCTCCATGGCATTAAAAATTTTTGTGCCAATTAAAGTATTTTTTTAAAATAAATAATTTTTGCAGAACAGTAACAACCCAATTTGTGCTCATAATAAATGTACCCTTTAAGAAATTTGAATTAAACCATGTCACGATCTATACATCACTGTCTTTTTTGCTACCCTACCACCGATGCTGGCTTCACGTTCACTGTAGCTAGCTTCCTCTTTTCCACACATTAGTTCCGACTGCAGATTATATATAGGAATAATTATTTCCTTTTTTTTCTATAAGTTTGCCTTGATAATGGGTTTTTCAGAAGATGATAAGTCTGGCATTCTGAAGCCCACTACTTGTCACCTAATTGATGCTGGGAATAAAAGCAGCAAGGTGCCAATGGCCATCCGGATAATAAATGGTATGCACAACTGGCTGCAAACAATTTCCTCAAAGCAGATGTTTAACAAACAGACCAAATAAAATATTAAAAATATAAATTAAATTAAAAGAAAAGTTAACAAAAAAAAGTGTAGTTAGATTTAGTTTCATAGTAATAGCCTCCTTTAAGTTGTTACCATGGTTTAAACTCCCACTACTTGTTGCAATAGTTTTTCAAGATGCCTAAAAATTATGGCACAGTTTGACGGGCACCACAGTTAGACCCAATGCTTGATAACTAAACTGGCACTGTTGTAAGGACACTTGTGATCTGTGATGTGCTAAATACTCAACTATGTCAGCACAGAACATTGGAAGGAAAGCCAGATCAGATTATTTTAAGGCATTTCCAAACATAGTCACAAATCATGGAATCTGGGGGTTTAGGACTAATATAAATAAAAAGAGTGAGACTTTACATGGGCTTGAAGGTAACTCACATTGTGTTTATTGGTTTATATGTTATATGTGTTAGACTGAAGGTATTCTTGTTGCAGGCCCATTGATGTGGTTAAACTGTCCTGATAAAATAATACAGGCATTTGATGCAGTCTGTCCCTGTCTGTCTCCCTGTCATCTTGCAGGGATCTCATCCCCTGTAATGTTGCTGTGACTACCTGTAAAGCATCTGTTTACTTCTGTGTCACAGAATAGATTCCAGGAGTTTCTGTCTCCTAGTTACTTAATATACCAAACTGGATGAAAACATTTTACTGATGTAGAACATTCATTAATCTTGTCAGAAGCAAAGCTCGGATTCTCGGATATTCTGAACGTCTTGTACCACCAGAGGACAGTTAATGCAGCTTATAGATGTTGATCATGGAAGCAAAGAAGAGATGGGACTCCCCATTAAATAATAATATTTACTATCCTTCTGTCTCCACATGCCAGCATGAATTATGCTTTTGGGTCATTGACCTTCTAAAGAAGTGCACAGGATATATATATACAATAATTTTAAAATAGATTAGCATAGAAACTGTTTAGCATTTACTAGAAATGTGCAGGATCTGGCTTTGTTTTTTTTTATAAATGTCTGGGCTATGAGAAAAACTGGCAGAAGACTAGAGTTTTAGTACATTTAAAGAATTCTTGTCCACAAGTTAAAATTTTCTCATGAATATTGTACTTGCTCCTTGAACATGTGCAAGGTTTAGTGGTGTATAGTAGACCCTGGACTGTACAAGTAAAATCAATACAAAACTATAA
>NC_092871.1:44838991-44974659 GCF_032062135.1 Pyxicephalus adspersus
AATCCTCATGAGAACGATTTTAAAATGATGACTTCTAGGCAGAATTCCAATTTTTCATGCGCTCTGTGTGATGACTGTACACCCCTCACCACCATCACCACAACTATCACATACATCGATACATTTCTAGAGTAACATTGATTGTTTAAAAGCTTTAATGCGGTGTGTAAGAATGCTGTTACACACAATTCTGGAGGGAGGAGGCCAATTCAATATTCTCTAAGTGATTCCATTTAGAGTAAAACGCTTTGATTGAATCTGGCACTTATTTCAGTGCCACAGTAGCACCAAACATTCTGTAATAGGAAATATCTGCATTAAATGCATCACACAGTGGCACTTTCAAAGACTGTGTAGGTGCAACAGGGAGCAGTCTGTGAATAAACCCACACCAGATTTGACGTTTTGTATCACAGAGTGGATAGGAACAACAGTGTTTTTTGTGTACACCTTGAATACCATCATCCTCTCATATATTGGGGATTAACAAAATTAGACATGTTTGCCCATCCTAGAAGGATTCCTTCATACATACGATGGATGAGAGAACGTAGCTACCCTGTGACAGAATTACCAGGCAAAAACCAATAAAAAATACCTAAAAAAAAAAAAAAAGAAAAGAAAAGGCTGCCAACTGATCTAGGGACTGGAGCTCCAATGTAGTACTTTTTTGTTTCTTGGTTTAGATATGCTTTAAGTTATAAAGTGAAAATTTTCTAAATCATTTAAAATGTGTGAGAAATAAATGTGCCATAGGCAGCTCTCCTATACGGTACATATGGTACAGTATAAATCTATTGGGCCCCAGACAGAATTATACACTTTATCCAGTGGTGGCCTTACTTGTATAATATTATTATTTTAAAACTGTATAATATGGGGCTTCTTCTTGTGAGCTGGATTAATTACCTTGAAATTTAGACTTCTAGGATTGGAAGCATTTACATGTACGGTCAGCTTCGTGAACTGGGAAGTTGCACCACTTTGGTCACAATGGTCAATTCCAATGGCAGCATATTGCATTTCCTGCATCGTAGTGATTTAAGATCCATCAATCTGTCAATCAGATGTGTGTGTAACATTACCGAATAATGACAATGCCTTTTCTGAATAAGTCTATGTTAATATCTATATTTTAAAGGAATATGACCCTGCAACATGTTATAGCAATATTATGATTAGTATAGAATACAACCTACTAGTTATTTGTATTTGCAGATGGCTATGCACAAAACGATGCCATCGGTCATAGACCATCAGTTGGTACATGACACGTGCCCAGCAAGGATGATTTGTGTTCCCTGCTTGATCATTTTTTCTAAAGAAATGATATAATCGGATGAGAAAATTTTTTTAGCATGTCATGCCACTTTATGTTTGTGTATATAAATATGTCATCTCTACCCTGTGGATTATATAACATTAGTCACATCATTTGGTAAACCAAATTAGTGATCATAATATAATTATGCCTTGCAACTTTAATCTACACTCCCATTTATGATTCTGCTTTTGGAGAATGACAACCTATATTGCCACCTTCCATCTAATGCTGCATCTCACATTTCCAGGCCTAGTCATCACCTAAATTGAATTTTATAAACCTATACTGTGACCCCCTAAATAAACTTCTGTTCAGTTTTGTCAGAAAATACAGCTTCTTTTCAGTCACTAGAACACTATGTCTCTGCAGGATCCTGGGGCTAGGGTATCCTGGCAAGTGGCCCAACATGTCACAGATGTGCTGCAGACTTTAAATTTAGACAATTTTTGGAAGTTTGTGTGGGTGGTATTTTTCCAAACAGCTCTGTCTGATCTGTCTGTCCAAACAAAAACCCTTTCATCATAAATCCCCATATTCCACACCCCCACCAGACCCTCTACACAGTCTGTAATATGTGCCATCCAAAAAGTCAAGGTGACATACTGCAGGTGGCATGCTGGGGGCACACAGTGGAGAAACTCTGTGGGCATCTAGTGGGGGTACATAGTAAAGCAGACATTATGATGGTAATAATTTGGCCACACACAGTGAAGAAGTGCGCTGGTGGCACAGAGTGGAGGGGACATTCTGCAGGTAATGTTATGGGGGCACGCAGCGAAGGGGATATTATGAAGATCATAATCAGGGGCACAGAGTGGAGGGGTCGTTGTGCTGGTGATAACATGAAGGAATACAGTCGAGGGGCAATTTTAAAAGTGAAGTTCTGTAGATAAACTCTGGAGGGGTAATTTTGCCATTATTATTTTGGGAGCATTTATCAAAGTTTTGAGGACACACAATAGAATTAACATTCCGCATATAATATTATCAGGGCATATGGTAAAGGAAACATTTCACAAGTGATGTTCTGGTGGCACACAGGGGATAGGACATTTTGCAGTGATATTCTGTACGTAAACAGTAGAGAAGATATTTTGCCATCTATATTTTGTAGGGGCATAGAATAGTAGTACATGCTGTCACTTACCTCTGTATCTCAAAACTGCAGCCCTTCCTTAGTAGAGCTGCCCTCTTCTTCATGATCGATGGCTTTCCTTTGCCCATGTAGTTATCCACCTGACAATGCATTTCTCGCCCTTGGTTAAGGAATAAACCCTGAGATTAGAGGTGTGTCCTAGCCTGTAGCAGATCACTGAAGTGCCGGATTCAGATGTGATCAGAGACAGCTCACATCATCAATTCTGTGCAATTCCAAGTCTTGTTCAGTTCAACTGCTTGTCCTGCAGAAGTAGGAGGAGGCAATGTGTGTGTATGTGTGCAGTGCCCCCTCCTTCCCAATCACACACAATACAGATTTCCACTCTCCCTTCTTGGCTACTGTGCCTTCTGCACCATGTAGTCTGCACCTTCAATCATGTATTCTGCTCCCTGCATTGTATGCTCTGAACCATGCACTTTGCTTATGTGTCATAACACTTGCACTAATTACTCATAACAAACACTTCCCCGCGTTCCATACAATCAACTTTTACATTGTAAACTTCACCGTGCCTGTATACTCTACACCATACACTCTCATCCTTTCTCCACTTTTTACTCTACCCCTGTACTATACACTCTACCCACTGCACCATAGGCTCTGCCTCTGTACCATATACTCTGAGCCCTGTACCATATACTCTTCCCTCTGTACCATACACTCTGCTCTCTGCACCATACACTCTGTCCCGGTACCATACACTCTGCCCTCTGCACAATACACTTTGCACCTTGTATCATACACTTCACCCTCTGTATCATACACTCTGCCCTCTGCGCCATACATTCTGTCCACTGTATCATACACTGCCCTCTGCACCATACACTTTGTCCCCTGTATCATACACTCTACCCACTGTACCATACACTCTGCCCATTGTACCATACACTCTTCTCTTTGTACCATACACTCTGCCCTCTCCACCATACACTCTGCCCCCTGTATCATACACTCTACCCTCTGCACCAAACACTCTGGCCCCTGTATCATACGCTCTACCCTTTGTACCATACACTCTGCCCTCTTCACCATACACTCTGCCCCCTGTATCATACACTCTACCCTCTGTACCATACACTCTGCCCTCTGCACCATAGGCTCTGCCCCTGTAACATACACTCACCTCTCTGTACCCTACACCCTGCCCTCTGCACCATACACTTTACTTTCTGCACCATACACTCTGTCCCCTTTATCATACACTCTACCCCCTGTACCATACACTCTACCCTCTGTACCATACGCTCTGCCCTCTGCACCATACACTCGGTCCCCTGTACCATACACTCTACTCTCTGTACCATACACTCTGCCCTATGCACCATACACTCTGTCCCCTGTACCATACACTCTACCCTCTGTACCATACTAGCTGCCCTCTGTACCAAACACTCTGTCCCCTGTACAATATACTCTGCCCTCTGTACCATACACTCTGCCCCCTGTACCATATACTCTGCCCTCTGTACCATACACTCTGCCCCCTGTACCATATACTCTGCCCTCTGTACCAAACACTCTGCCCTCTGTACCATACACTCTGACCTCTTCACCATAGGCTCTGCCCCCTGTATCATACATTGTACCCTCTGTACCATACACTCTGCCTTCAGCACCATACACTCTGCCCTCTGCACCATACACTCTACTCTCTGTACCATACACTTTGCCCCCTGTATCATACACTCTACTCTCTGTACCATACACTCTGCCCCCTGCAGCATACACTCTGCCCTCTGCACCATACATTCTGCCCCCTGAACCATACACTCTGCCCTATGTACCATACACTCTGCCCTCTGTGCCATACACTCTGCCCTCTGCGCCATACACTCCACCCTCTGTATCATACACTCTGGCCCCTGTATCATACACTCTGCCCTCTGCACCATACAATCTGCCCCCTGTACAATATACTCTGCCCTCTGTACCATACACTCTGCCCCCTGTACCATACACTCTGCCCTCTGTACCATACACTCTGCCCTCTGTACCATACACTCTTCCCTCTGCACCATACACTCTACCCTCTTTACCATACACTCTGCTTTCTGGACCATACACTCTGCCCTCTGTACCATACACCTCACCCTCTTTACCATACACTCTGCCCCCTGTACCATATACTTTGGCCTCTGCACCATACACTCTGCCCTCTGCACTATACACTCTTCCCTCTGCACCATACACGCTGCCCCCTGTACAATATACTCTGCCCTCTGTACCAAACTAGCTGCCCTCTGTACCAAACACTCTGCCCCCTGTACAATATACTCTGCCCTCTGTACCATACACTCTGCCCCCTGTTCCATATACTCTGCCCTCTGTACCAAACACTCTGCCCTCTGTACCATACACTCTGACCTCTGTACCATATACTCTGCCCTCTGTAACATACACTCTGCCCCCTGTACAATATACTCTGCCCTCTGTACCATACACGCTGCCCTCTGTACCATACACTCTGCCCCCTGTACAATATACTCTGCCCTCTGTACCATACACTCTGCCCCCTGTACCCTATACTCTGCCCTCTGCACACACACTCTGCCCTCTGCACCATACACTCTGCCCCCTGTACCATATACTCTGCCCTCTGTACCAAACACTCTGCCCTCTGCACCATAGGCTCTGCCCTCTGTACCATACTCTCTGCCCTCTTCACCATAGGCTCTGCCCCCTGTATCATACACTGTACCGTCTGTACCATACACTCTACCCTCTGTACCATACACTCTGCCTTCTGCACCATACACTCTGCCCTCTGTAACATACACTCTGCCCTCTGCACCATACACTCTACCCTCTGTACCATACACTCTGCCCCCTGTATCATACACTCTACTCTCTGTACCATACACTCCGCCCCCTGCAGCATACACTCTTCCCTCTACACCATAAATTCTGCCCCCTGTACTATACACTCTGCCCTCTGTACCATGCACTCTGCCCTCTGCACCATACAGTCCTGCAGTATACACTCCCTGTACATACCCCTGTACCATACACACTGCAGCATACACTACACCCCCTGCAGCATACAAACTACCCTTACACATACACTCTACCCCTGCACATACACTTTACCCCTGCACATGCAATCTGCCCCCTGTACCATGCACTCTACCCTTGCATCATACACTTTTTCCCCTACACTCTGCCCTGTTGCACACTATAGGTTTCATGGACCAGACCACCTGTAAGCACAGTTTCAGGCATATATGGATTCTTGAGGGTTGTGAATTTCCAGCTTCTTTTGTAGACTTCTTGGTTCAATTTTGTGTTACAAATTCTTTTTTTGTAATTGCTGCATTAAGGGTTATATCAGGAACTCTGGGGATAACATTTTTAGGTGCTCCACCCAGCAATAAAGTTCAGATTTGCCCATATGATGTACATTTATGTACTTGTGGCGACTAGGCAGTTCATTGCATTGACAATACAGGATGCTTGTTATCTCTAATGGTTTCTTGTGGAATGCTGCCACAATTGAATTATAAATATGATATCAAAAATGCATTAGCCATGTGCTAACTTCACAAAAAGACCTCTAATATTCTGTAAAAACAGAAGACACTAAAAATGTTCAAAAAATTGTAAATGTGGAAATTTCACCACATTAGATTTAGGAGCAACTCGGCATTCATCAGCTGTTGGTGGAGTGACCCTAAATTTTTAAGTTTATCCCTGTTTCTATATAAAAGGAGCAAAGTAAGTGGTGGTTAGGGTTATTTGTCCTGAAGAACTACGTATGCCAACCCTAGGTAGTAGTTTTCATAAAAAACAGAGAAAAGAAAGGTTTTTGGCAAAGTGAGATATTGTATTAAATGATATTTCTCATATAACAATACAAAACATTTTTATCAAGTAAACCACAATAAAGGACTTGTGGTTTACGAGAAACGTTGATTGCAGTTTAGGCTCAAAGGGGCGCTACACAGTAGTCATTTAGCATTGTGTAAATACATGCAACCATATGTTGGACTTGTAGGTAGATATTTGTTTGTGTAGCCCATTGTACCCGACTCATTTCACCCTATTAGGCTTCCTCAGGGGTAGTGGTACACCAACGAAACATTACACAAGCAGTTAATATGATATGGTCCTTATTGTGTGGCCTTATCCTGAAAACCTGGAGAAGAGGAGGGGAATCCCAAGTGGTAGGGGAATCCTCACGTTAGATGAACAATAAGGCAGGCTGTTGTGTTTCAAGGATATGGTTGGTAATCTGTGGAGTATCAGCCAGTTCTTGTGATACTAAATGCAGTTTCCTGTAGGGAGCTGAAGTCTACATCTAATGTGAGGACTCCCCTACCATTTGGGATTCCTCTCCTCTTCTCAAGGTTTTCAGGATAAGGCCACACAATAAGGACCATATCATATTAACTGCTTGTGTAACGTTTCGTTGGTGTACCACTACCCCTGAGGAAGCCTAATAGGGTGAAATGAGTCGGGTACAACGGGCTACACAAACAAATACTTATCATTGGAAAAGAATAACTAACGACCAATCGTCCGTTAATTGTTAACAAAAAAAGTGCACAACGACTGACCAATGACGCCGATGAACGAGGATAGCTGGCAACGAACAACTGTCCCGGCGGATCTGATTGGGCGACGATTGTTCACTATCTGTTGTGTGTAGGGTCGTTCAGTGATCGTGGATTGTTCTGTGATACACTTTCTCCTGTACATATCACTTCCTGTATAGTTCAAACGATCATATCTAGTGTGTGTACATTATTGGTGGATTATATTTGAACAATCGTATCGTTTCAGCATGTACAGATTTGTGTACAATACGATCGTTCAAAATAATTGTGAATAATTGTTTACTGGTCGTTAATCGTTCGTTTTCTAACAACAATTATTGCACGTGTGTACGTAGCCTAACATTTCGTTGGTGCGCTGCTACCCCTGAGGAAGCCTAATAGGGTGAAACGAGTCGGGTACAACAGGCTACACAAACAAATATCTACCTACAAGTCCAACAACATGGTTTCATGTATTTACACAGTGCTAAATGACTACTGTATAGCGCCCCTTTGGGCTTAAACTGTAATAAATGTTTCTCGTAAACCACAAGTCCACTATTGTGGTTTACTTGATGAAAATGTTTTGTATTGTTATATAAGAAGTATCATTTAATACAACCAAACTTTGCCAAAAACCCTTCTTTTCTCTGTTTTTTATTTATCTTCTTTTCTCCATTATTTGAAATGTTTTATTGTCAAAATTCATTTTTTTATGATTCAATAAAAATCATTTTATAAATAGTTTTGCGGAAAATGCAAGGCATTAATGATATACCATCCAGGTCTGGAGTATGCCATGAAGAATTTTTATTTCCAAGACACAGCTCCCCTCTGCGCAATCTCACTTGTAACTAGCACTTGCTGTCTATCAGTTCTGCATAGGATCTGTCTTATCAGGTTCTTCTTAGAATTTAAATATCTCTCTGGAAAAAATCCCCATCTCTGTGGTGCTATACAGGACAAATCATTTTGGGAGATTTGGAATTGTGTAAAAAATTGAAGAAAAGAAATTGAAATGTGGCAGCTATTTCTTCTGTGCTTGTTCTAGTGTATGCGGCAGTACTTTGTCTCTTATGGCTATGATTCAGAGGATAATTGTCAGTGAGCCATAGTTAGCACAAGGTGTCCAGTGTTTGGAAATCTGAAATTTCTGCTATGAAATTCTGCTATTTTTTCCCTGCGTCAGAAGGTTTTGATAATTCTGACAGCACAAGCAGACATCTGAGCCAGAAAAAATGTTCAGAATAGGGCTACCGAGTGCCAGTTCACTGTTCTTAACCCACAAATTTATAATCTCCACCGCCTGGGCAAAGCGACATGGAAATTGTTCAGCTAATCCAAGCCATGAACATACATTGCTGTCACATACACATTGAGTGTGAGACGTCTTGCTTCTTTCCCAGCAAAAGATCTCTTTTTTACCTGATAGGCAGGGGAGGGTCTTTGAGTATTATACAGCCTTTGTTTTACCAGGACACTGTTGCTACTTAATAATATCAATGTTAATAAAAATATATACAGTATATGTAAATCTTTTGTACTGTAGCATGAAAGCCTGTCTCCCACACCTAGCTTATGACTGTATCTAGCTATTACCTATAATACCATTGGTTTCCTTACTGGAACCCTTACTCTCCCTGTGCCCCCATCCAAAACTGCTTTATAACATATAACATCCCCCAAAACAAAAATGTATTCTATCACAACTTACCAAACCTTATATATAGTGGCCTTCTCTCTTTATTTTAACTTGCTAACCCTGCAAAAACACACTTGTCCCTTCATTGCGGCACCCATTGCACCCATAGAAGCAGCCATGCTTGTGACACAAGCTGATTATTAATATGTCTTCCTCTGCTGCATGTGCTGTGTTTTTAGCCCACAGGAAGTGAATACTCTGTACTTTTGGCAGGATAAACCAGAATTTTCGGGTTCATCCAGGGATAGATGGCGTGTTGTGTTAAATAGAGACGCAATCCAGTACGCTAAAATGTATGAAGAACTGTCATACAATGGTGTCGGTAATACAAATAATGGAAATGTTACCTATGTTGTATCTTTTCCATAACGGTCACTTGTACTTTAGGATTTATTGTGACATATGCGTTCCTCCTTCCAAAGTTTAAGCATATGATTTACAATGTATATTTGATTTGTCACCTGTGGAACATCTGCAGTCCAGCTCCAAGAATAAAGCGGCATTCATTACCACACTATAGTATTTTTATTAAATAAAACTATTCATGTAACACCTGCAAACAATTTTATCCATGGTGAAAAACAAATCAGCATGCCATATGGGACCGGCTGGGCTGGAGGCACCAACACCCACATAGTAAACATTAAAATAAAACTTGTTTTGGAACAAATTACAATGTAAGCCCAATTTGATAAGAAACATTTTACTGTATTTGCATCTTATTTTAGATATTCTTCAGATTTTTATTTTTTATAAAGCATCAAATGTAAACATGTTACTTTTTCATTCTACAGTTGTTCATTAACGGCTTGTTAATATCATATGTGGTGCAGAGTACCTGTTCTTCACAGAAACATCAATCATTATATAGAAAGCAATGGCTGAGGTTCTCACTAGATTCAAAAGAGTGCTTTGCTGCATTCATTCTGACCCCTTTCTCTGCACTACCATATTCAGTGTAATAAATCAGTAGATTTTGCTCTGACAGGTGACAAGACTTTAATATACTGTAGATTTTTACTGTATTTGATCTGGAAGTTTACATGATGTTTTTAAAAGGGTTCATCCATGTTGGTGGCAAATCCTATAAGACCATCTATAGACAGTATTTTTTGTTTTGTGTGAGAAAGATTTGATGAACTTGTACAAAGTAGTAGAATTGCTATGACTGTGTAAAATCTACTACTTCACATATATGCAATGCAATTCAAATACTTTCAGGAATGACTTTTGGTTCATGTGTGCATGATTGTTTGCATTATTCACTGTTGCC
The DNA here is from genome assembly GCF_032062135.1 of Pyxicephalus adspersus. Lineage (NCBI taxonomy): Eukaryota > Metazoa > Chordata > Amphibia > Anura > Pyxicephalidae > Pyxicephalus > Pyxicephalus adspersus. The sequence goes on from NC_092871.1 coordinate 44,848,982, forward strand.
CATTTTTTAATCTCATTTGTTCAGTCTCATCGTTGTCAGATTGCAAAATTTGCCCAGGCTATAGCCCAACTAATTTAATCTTCCGTAATCTGATGGTTTCCTGGTGCAGGCATATAAATGTCCTCTGATGATTACTGACAGGGACAAGTGCCTGTTGTGTGGAAATGGCAGTCAATAGCTTTACTGAAGAATATATTATTTCCTACCAATATCCACATACAGTCAAAATCCTCTGTAGTCATCCAGCATATGCTTTACTCTGGTGGGAATACAACATTTTCGCTTCAGACATAAATTATGTGGAAAAATTGACATTTAAGTGAATGATGGATTGAGAATGTTTATTATCTGACTAATCTTTGAAAATAGCAAGCATTGCAACAAAAATATAAAGTATTCTGATAACATTGAAGCATTACATTGAAAATAAGGTATTATACTGCAATGGAATATGTGTTAAGCCTGGGCTATGTGTAATTATTTAGCTTCTTTCTGGCAGATATTTGTCCTTCATCACAAGGAACATCTTGGAGGAATCAGAATGTGGGCGACTTATTAAAAACGTTCAGTTCAGCAAGAAGGCTCTATTGGTATTTTTAGAGTGGAGTTATAATTGACCATTAAACTTTTGAGAGCACCATATGTTCTCTGTGATGATCTTGTTAAATGGCGCATATGGAGGAAATATAACCCAGGCTGAAAATACATTTGTTTCTAAACACTCTACGAGTCGCTTAGTAAAACTTTGCTGGTTTTCACAACGACATGAATGACACACAAGAATAAAAATATAGAATATAGAGGAAATACATCTCATTACATTGGAGATACCAGTTGTTTGTCACTCTGGTGACTACGGGCAGTCTTATGTCACTCAACTTACACCCAGTTTTCTGGTGCCCTGGTAGAGTACTATTTACTACTAATTAAAAGTCCTTCTATATAATGTAGAAATTATTATGCGGATGAACAGGCTGACAGTTTAGTAGGAGTCATTGTAAATAGGGTTCAGAGGAAAAAGATTTTATGATGATTACATTTTGACATAATATGTAAGAACTGTGGTCACGTTCCTTGTTTTAGTATTGCAATGTTACAGCAGTGTATTCACTGGAGATGTTTGTTTTCCTTGTTTTTTTCCTTATAGCATCACCTGCAATGTGATTACTATATACTTAGAAGCTGGAGGGGACAGGTAAATTAAAGCTGTCCTTTATGTTCTGGTCTGTGCATCCCTCTTGCTCCTTCACCTGGAAATTTCTTCTTTTCTCAACAAACTGAAAACAAAGTGAAGTGCAGTGTTTGTACAGCACATGGCCCTCATCCCCCCTGTTTACTTTTCACAAGCAAACTTTCAGCCAGGTGAATAATACACAAAATCTTTGTAGAGATAAAGCTCATCGGTAAAAGTGACTCACCAGTAGGGATGAGCGAGAAGGCCTCTGACAGTCTCACGAAAATTTCCTTGAACTTCTGATGGGTCCGCGAAATTTCACAAACCGATTTCGTGAATTCCATTAAAGTCAACGGGCCGACTTTAAACATTAATAGCACAGCCCCTATACATGTTAGAACCACCAAATTTGCTAGGTATGTGTAGGAGAACAGTGGCAAGGGAAAAATACAAAAGTTCCAAAAGACCTTGTGGTTTTCCAGAAAATAGCAGGCAAAGTGACAGCAGGCAAATAAGAATTTTGCATAATGGAGAGAGTCCAGAAGGCAGCATAAACATTAGGACATTGAGAAAGGGTGAAGTCAACCCACTAGCAACAGTCGCTGCTGTCAAAACCACAGAAGAATGCATTGCTATTTAATGTATGCATCCCTATTTAACTTATATAATTTGTTTACGCTATATAAATCCTGTTTATTAATAATAATAATAATAATTGCTAGCTGGCAACATGACCTGGATGGCATGTGTTAGGAATGTCACCCATAAAGTTGCGGACAAGTAGTGCGGTGACATTAGGCAAATAGATGGAGGACCAGAGACGGAGCGTGGCTCAGAGAAAGCAGTAGCAGTGTGTGGCCTCTTGTCAGCTATCGCCATGGAGACCGCATTGGTAAATGTCATGGAGAGCTGGGTGTAGTGCATCGTCAATGCCACCAAGAAGTGTACAGTTTTAGTGAATGGAGTACTGACAGGCGGCAGCAGCAACAGCAGCAGGAGAAGGCGGTGTGCCCTGAGACGGAGCGTGGATGGCATTGGTAACTGGCATCTAGAGCTGGGTGTAGTGCATTGACAATGCAACCCACCCAGATGTGTGTAACACAATTTTAGGGAGTAGAGTACTGACAGGCGGCAGCAGCAACATCAGCAGGGGGAGGTGGTGGGCACTGAGAGGAAGCTGGGACTGCATTGGTAACTGGCATCAATGGCTGGGTGTAGTGCATCGTCAATGCCACCCAGAAGTTTACAGTTTTAGTGAATGGAGTACTGACAGGCGGCAGCAGCAACAGCAGGAGGAGGAGGCGGTGGGCCCTGAGACGGAGCAGTGAACGCATTGTTAACTGGCATCTAGAGCTAGGTGTAGTACATTGACAATGCCACCCAGAGGTGTGTAATACAAATATCTGAAACTTGTGAAGGGCCAGACCAACATGTTTTGTGCCCCAGTACTATTGCTGTGGTCTGTGGTGCCGGAATCGGTAGGAAGTTAGACGATACTGCTAGTTTGCTTCATGAAGTGGATGACATGAATGCCAACCCTCAATCTTATAATACTTAGCTGAAAAAATTAAGCAAAGGCAATGGTACCTATCAGTGTGGCAGTACTGGGGGTTTTCATCTGCAGTTTGTCTGCCTCCCGGAAGAAGCAGAAATGTAAAGTATATTGCTAGCTAGCACAATGGCAAGCATGACATTGGCGATGAATGCCACCCCTGGACGTTGCGATACCTAGCTGAAAAATTCAACTGAGATAGGCTCAGCTGACAGGGTCTTGGTGATAGGCAGCCACAGAATCAGCACTGGAGCAGTGTTGGTTCACAGAGGCATCTTGGTTGGCCAGTAAGTACTTCTGTCAGTCATTCAGTGACATCTGCAGTGGGGATATTAGTGGGGATTAGTTGTTAGTAACCCACCTTTCGTTCATTTTCAAAAAGGTGAGGTGATTGACATTTTCTGGCGACAGCTGTGATAGGTTATCCGTGACCACTCCGCCAGCGGCACCGAAGGTTCTATTGGACAGAACACTGGCTGCCGGGCATGAAAGAAGCCTGATGGCATATTGTGCCAACTGCGGGCAGATTTCAACCTGTTGACCCAAAAATGTATGGCGTCACTACTGTCAGGACAGGCATCCTCCTCATAACTGCTGTCGTTAAGGCCACCACCAGCCAAAAAAGAGCCAACATAATCGCGCATCATGCGCTTCATCTGTTCTCGAAGGTTATGCCCCTGCACTTCACTTGTTTGAGGTGGTCGCATCAGGTTTCGCCAGGCATCCAGAAAACCCCCCTGGCTTGGCCTACACTTTTGGATGTGTGCGGCCCGCTGCCACTACTGCTGATGCTGCTGCTGCCACCTCTAAAGAAGGATACGTTGGAGGTGATGTCCACCTGAGCTCCCTGTGTGGAATGTGATGCGCAGAACTCCTTACACATCCGGTCGCATAGTATTCTGCTCAGGGGGGTCACCTTTTCTTTCTCTTGCACCTGGTTTGGTAGAAATTGTGAAATTTTGTCTTTGTAGCGGTGATCCAGAAGGGTGGCCAGCCAGTAATCAGCCGGTTTTTGAAACTGCAAATGCGGGGGTCCCTCCGTAGGCATCGCAACATGTGGACACACATATGAAAGAGGGGTTCCCTGGGCTCATCCTCCACCTTTCTTTTAGTAGGCACCAAAACATCTTCCTCCTCATCACCCACTTCCTCCTCTTCAAGCTGCAGCAGTTCCTGTTGTTCCATCGCCCACACAATGCCTGGTGCGTGACAGCACAAATGCGGGTTAGACGGGTTCTGTCCAGCAGCCCCAACATGGTCTCCCTCATCAACATCATCTTAATCATCTTCCTCTTCCTCTTCCTCTTGAAACTCCTGATGCTGGCCAGTGTGTCTTCTTGCTCCTCCTGATGCTGACTGTGCATGTAACATTACCCTTATCCTCTTCCCCAATTTCTTCCTCACCTCTCCCATCGCCACTTTCCATCAGGCCACACAGGGTATTATCAAGCAGAAAGATGATGGGTATGACATCATTTCAGCTTGACCGCTCCTGACATTTGTGGCCTCCTCAAAGGGGGCCGGTACCTTGCACAGCGTCTCCATCTGCAGCCACTGGTCACTGGTAAAATAGCTCAGTTGTGTGGCTGTACCAAGGGCCCCGCTGCCTCCATGCACCACGCTGAATGGCGGATGGCCAGCTTTTGCTCACACAGCACTGGAGCATGTGCAGGGTGGAGTTCCATCTAGTCACAGTGTCACAAATCAGTCTACGCGGTGGAAGCCTCTGTTGGCGCTGGATCTTGCTAAGTGCCGCGGCAGCACTAGGGGATCGGCATACATGGCAGCAGATAGAGTGAGCCTGTCTCAGTAAGTCCTGCAGTCCTAGGTAAGTGTGGAGGAACTTCTGCACCACCAGGTTCAGTACACGCACAAAGCAGGGCACACGTGTTATGCGGCCCATGCGCAGTGCGGCCACAAGGTTGGCCCCGTTGGTGCATATTATGTTGCCTGTTGTGAGCCGGGAGGGCGTCAGCAAAGCCTCAACCTCTCTGTGCAAAGCGGACAAGAGTTCTCTGGCGGTGTGACTTTTCTTCCCCAAGGACAGCAGTTTCAGCACTGCCTGGCAACGCGTGTGCTTGAGGGAGCAGTAGTGGCGTGCCCGCTTAACAACAGTGTCCTCCACTGCTGGCCTTTCAGGAGGAGTGACAAATAGAGAGGGTTTTCCGGTAGAAGGAATGAAGGAGGAGGTGGAGGGAGAGGACTGGGGTGGCCCGTGCTTTCCCACCACAGTCCTTAGCGGGGGTACCAGGTGCTGCGATGCCTCTTGGAGACTACTGCCCACTGAGCTATGCAAGGCCACCCAGTGAGTGAAGGACAAGAAGCATCTCACTCCGTGCCTGGTTGTCCAGCTGTCCATGGTGAAGTGGATTTGACTAGATACCGAGAATGCCAATGCCCAGGAGAGGTTACCCATTACATGTGAATGTACACTGGGATCAGCTGTGCCGGAGAAGTAATGCCTTCTTGGTATATTCCACCGACGCTCGGCATAGGCCATCAGTCCACAATGCTGTATGGCAGTAGCTGCAAGGCCAATAGTTTGGCTAGACATAAATTGAGTTCGATGACTCTTTTGTTGGTTGGGCCCATAGGCTGATGTCTTGCACAGAACTCTGGTAGAGTGGGCTGAAGGGACTGGGAGCTAAGGGAGCTGAAGGGGTCACTGGAGTACCCATCTTGTGGCGACAAACGCCGTCTGACGCCACAAATCCTGCAGCCAGAAGCTGATACTTCCTCGCAGCTGGAAGTCTGGCAGGCACCAACCTCCTGAGACATACTAGCATTGACAGTTGGAGGTGGAGAAGGAGTCAATGGAGGTGGAAGAAGAGACGGTGACGTTGTTGCACCTCCTTCAAGAGAACACAAGCACTGCTCCCACTTTGGTTTGTGGTTCTTACGAATGTGGGAAAGCAGGGATGTTGTACCCAAATGTGATCCGACCTGTCCTCTGCGAATCTGCCTGTGGCACAGGATTAAGATTGCTACGCACCTGCCATCATACATGTTCTTTGGGACTCAAATGAGGCAGATTGCAGCCCCTTCCATCCCCAATCTGTTGCTGCTGCCTTTCCTCTATGTCTGTTTTGGAACTGCTGCTAGCCCTTACACGCACAGGTGGTTCCCAGGTGACATCACGGTCATCAACATCCTCATTTTCATCTAAGCCAACCTCTGCAAATGCAGCCACTGATGCAGAAACCTCCCCCAGCGTGTGCTGACTACACTCCAAGGGTCTCAAAGTCTGCCTTCTGCTCTGAAATTCGCAATGACAGATCCTCAGGCTCTTCCTCAAACAAGAAGGGAGAGTTATCGGGAGGTACAGGCACATTAGCCACTCTAACTCCTGTCTTTGCTGCTGTCATGGCTGTGCTAGTTGCTGCTGGTGATGCAGAAGAAGAGCCTGCTGCACTTGAGCCCCCTGAGACCCAGTCAAAACTATTTTGAATTGTTCCATTTGTCATCATCTTCCGCCACCAACATTTCCATATGGTAGATTTTTTCAAGTTCGGACACCCAGTTTGCTATAGAAGGAACAACAGGCTGCCTCCACAATCTCGGGATAAGAACCCTAGCCGCTGTAAGAAAATGACGTAAACGCCTCTTTTAATGCTTTTAAGCGAGCCCGGGATCATAGATAAAAGGGCTACATTAGGGGTGTTGGGTACAGTAGATCCAGAGCAGTCATTAAATATCTGAAAAATCAGATCCCAGAAACGAGATAACTTTGATCATTCCCACCAAACATGAAGCATTGTCCCCTATGCGACTGGCAGCGCCAGCAGCGATCCGATTGTGTGGGAGAGATTCTATGCAGATCTACAGGACAATAATACCATCTGGACAAGATTTTATAGTTAACCTCCTGGGCTTTACACGTCAATGCCAGCTTGTGTGTAAGGGTAAACGATGTTTCCCAGTCGTCTGCAGTTATGAGACCAGTCAATTCCCTCTCCCAATATCTGGTATATATAGGGGCTATAGACTCAGAATTTTGTGTGAGTAGCCCATATAGCCTTGAAACAATATGGGAAGGGCGAGCGGGTGAGCTAACAAACTGCTCAAATTCCGTCAAATTTCTGTACAGCAAGGATGGGTCAGTAAAAGAGGCTACAAAAGACGTTAATAGCCAGGATAACAGCTTACTTCTGTTGGAAAGGTCGAGGGAAGATAGAGGGGGGACCCGCCCATTATGAACTATATTCCTAAGGTGACGGTTGTCGGAGGCGGATCAAAATATTTGGCAGCTCTCATGGCCGGTGGAAATGCTGGGTTATCGAACAATGGTGCCATGGGCCCCGGTTTCGTAGACAATTTGCCCGATCTAAGAAGAATATCCCAAATATGTAATAAATCCATAGTAAGTGGAGGTATGGTGGAGGTCAGCCAAAATAACGACCGGTCCACCCATGGCAAAGAACGGAGACTCACTGGAGACAAAAATTCTTTCAGCAGCACCCATTCCATCAACTCCCGATTGTGGAACCAATCTGTTAGGCGCACTAAGACGGATGCCCTATAGTAGGAGACAATATCAGGGGCCCCCACTCCTCCTCTAAACTTAGACTTAACCTATATGCTAAATGCCAATCTGGGGCGCTTCCCATGCCATGGGAATTTTAAAAACAACCTATGTAGTTTACGCAAGTATGCAGTCGGTAAAAATATGGTAACTGTTTGGAATATATATAACAGTCTGGGGACAATATCCATTTTTAGGGTATTTATACGAGCAAACCAGGAAAGAGGCAGGGAGTCATATTTCTGAAGGTTGGATTGAATTTTACTATACGCTTGTGAATAATTAAGTGAGAACAAACCAGAAGGATCCGATGGTATCAATATACCCAAAAACTTAATGGCATTAGGACAAACCCGAAAGTACATATTATTGTGTATAGTAGACATTTGAGTCGAGGCTAAGGTGATATTTAGACGTTCGGATTTGGAGTAGTTTACCTTGAAGTTGCTAAGTAAATCCAAAGTCATCAAATTCTTTCAGTACCGAAGGTATCGTGATATGAGGGGATGTTATATACAGCAGAAGATCATCTGCTTATAAGGAGAGTTTATAATGTGTATCCCCTATCTGGAGCTCTTTAACATCCGGGTTGCTGCGCAAGGCCACAGCCAAATGTTCCATAACTAGGGCATAGAGCAATGGGGAAAGAGGGCACCCCTGTCTCGTGCCGTTTTGGATTTGAAAAGAATCAGATAGGGTGCCATTAACCCGCACCCGGGCCCTGGGCGAGGAATACAATGCAGCAATTCTAGAGACCATACTGGGGCCCAGGCCTACCTGATGTAGCGCTGAATACATAAACTCCAGACGGACCCTATCAAAGGCCTTTTCAGCGTCTATGGACAGTAGGCACATAGGAGTACCTGTAGACTTAGCAAATTGGGTCAGCAGGATAGTCTTATTAGTATTGTCCCTGGCTTCTCTTCCATAGATAAACTCAGTTTGATCCAAATGAATCAGTGAGGGCATATGAAGAGATAACCTATTGGCAATGAATTTAGAAAAAATGTTTGCATCAACATTGATCAATGATTTAGGTCTGTAATTAGAGAAAACCGTATGGTCTTTCCCGGGCTTAGGAAGAACTGTAATATGAGCTTCCAAACTATGCGGTGGAAACGGCGTATCATCAGAGATGGATGAGAACACCTTAGTCATAAAAGGAACAAGATTAAGGGCATGGAGTTTATAGAACCGTGGAGTAAAGCCATCAGGGCCAGGGCTTTTCCCAGTTGGTGTGGCACATAAGGCAGCAGAGACCTCCTCCTCAGTAAACGGGGTGTTCAATTGCGATATCACCTCAGAATCTAACGTTGGAAGGGCTGTTTTAGCTATATAATCTTGCAGGGAGGATGGAGTTGCAGGGGCAGGGTGGATTTGATAGAGATCGGCATAGTATTTATGAAAAGTTTGCAAAATCTCCTTAAGAATAGATGTCAAGCCGCCATTAGCGGTCCGGATAGATGGAATATAAGTAGTGGATGCGCGAGGGTGTAAGCCCCGTGCTAATAATCGGCCACATTTATCCCCATACTGGTAGATTAATTTACGAAAGCGATCCCGCCAGTAGCGGTCCGGATAGATGGAATATAAGTAGTGGATGCGCGAGGGTGTATGCCCCGTGCTAATAATCTGCCACATTTATCCCCATACTGGTAGATTAATTTACAAAAGCGATCCCGGTGGCATTGATATGCCAGGTCGTACAGCTTCAAGAGGTGAGTTCTAGCAGCAGTCAGTTCTAAAAATACAGTTGGGGCCATGTTTTGTTTATGTAGGTGTTCCAAGGAGCGAATTTTATCGCAGGTAAGTGTAATATCCTGCAATCTGATCCTTTTAAGCCTAGTCCCTTGTTGAATTAGGACCCCTCTAACCACCGCCTTCATAGCCTCCCATTGCAGAGGTAGCGGAGTGGGGTCCGAAACATAGTCCCCTATAAAATTAGTAATAGCTTCTAAAATCGCTTTTGCACAAATAGAGTCCTTGAACAGAGAGTCATTACACCTCCAGGTGCATTCTCTAGGGCCCATTTGAGGAGAGAGGGATACTGAGGAATGATCGGACCAGGAAAAAGATTCTATAGAAGTAACAGGACTCCAATCAAGTACAGAATGGCTCGCCAAAATATAATCTATACGGGAGTACATATTGTGCGGGTTGGAGTAAAAGGTATAATCTTTGGTGGTGGGATGCAGAGTGCGCCACATATCTGCTAGTCTAAGATCGTGTAGTCTAGAATGAAGGGAGTTCAATTTGGAATAAGAGATCGGAGTTTTCCCGGTGGAGGTATCAATCCGGAGATCCAGAACGCAATTCAGGTCGCCGCCCACTATGTTAAATCCCTCAGCAAACCCCTTCAGAGTTGCCAGGTATTGCGTAAGGGCCACAGTGGGTTGATGATTAGGTGCATAAAAAGAGGTCAATGTAAATTTCTTATCCCAAAGAGAGATTTTGAGGATCAGATATCTGCCCTGTGGATCAGAGCGGGAGTCAAGTATCTGAATAGGTAACGTTTTATGAAAAGCTATAGAAACTCTCTTAAACATGTAAACATGACAGGTAAACTATCAATTTTCTTTAGCTTTTCAAAGGAATCAGATTCCATACTTTATGATGGGCATTATAGAATATAATTGGATTGGATGTCATGTTTTGTTTTATGGAGCAAAGCACAGCACATGAGGCTTCTGCATTCAATTGCAATCTATGATAAATGAACACTTTGCAGTATACATCTATAAGAAGTCAGCCTAATTAATGACAAAACGTTATCCAGAAGAGAAGACTGTGTAGACTTTGACGGGGGGTGATTCAGTATGTGTAGGAGAGGAGTGTAGAGAATATAATGGGAAGAAGCAGGAGAGAAGTATGCCTGGCAGCTAGCAATATGTGCAGGAAACTAGTGTGTAGGGTGTAATAAATAGCAATTTGTGCGGGAGAGAAGTTTATTGAATACGCTAAGAGAGCATGGGTAAAAAAGGAATCAGAAGGAGTATAGAGTAGTATGCTCTGGAGAGAAGTCTGATAGATATTACAGCCAACATAATGTGCTGGATAGGAGTGTGGTAAGTGTGATAGCAGAAAGAATTGCAGAGTTGTGCTAAGAGTATGAGAGCATAGCAGAATATGCAGGAATTGAATGTGCAGGGTATGACAGTGGGCAGTATGTAAAGGAGAGGAGTTTGAAAGGTATGATATGAGGCAGAAGATATGAGAGTGGACAGTAGGTGTAGCAGAGGAGTGCAGAAGGTATGACAGTAGTCAACATGTAAAGGAAATGTATAGAGTATGACAATAGTCAAGATATAAATGCAAAGGGTATGACAGTGGGCAGTATGTAAAGGAGAGGAGTTTGAAAGGTATGATATGAGGCAGAAGATATGAGAGTGGACAGTAGGTGTAGCAGAGGAGTGCAGAAGGTATGACAGTAGTCAACATGTAAAGGAAATGTATAGAGTATGACAATAGTCAAGATATAAATGCAAAGGGTATGACAGTGGGCAGTATGAATAGAATTTAATATTAAGGATATGACATTAGTATTGTCAGGAGAGAAGTTTGCATAGTATGACTTGGAGCTGCATGTGCAGGAGAGAAATGTGCAGGCAATGACACAGAGCTACATGTCCAGGAGTGGGGTATGTAAGGTTTAACAGCGGGTAGTATTTCAGGAGAGGATTGTGGTTGACAGTGCACAGTATGTGCAGGAGAAGGGTGTGTAAAGTATGACAAAGAGGAGTATGGTCAGGTCACCACTTTAAGCATCTTATATGATAGCAAAAGTCAAACATGACGCCTTAATGTCTATAAAAATCTAATAAAGCTTTAATGCAGATATTTCTCATGTTAAAGTGTATACACATGTTTTGGGCCCCTCTGAATGGACAAGAGAGGAGTGTGGAGGATATGACCACGAGTAGCATATTCAGGAGGGTGCAGAAGGGATTAATATGGGTGAACCTGGGTGACACAAGACCACTCAACTCAGGTAACTATTATCTATTATGTGTAGGGAACAATGTCTGTCAGGTAGGGAAAAGGGATGTCTAAGAGTGGAGTGGAGTGGAATGGCCACTTTAAAAATGAAGGAGATAGACCACAGGTCCCAGCTCCGATAGCTCTGATAGCTCCTGCTGTCAGCCTCTACAGAGGACCTATCAGAGCTGGGACCTGTGGTCTATCTCCTTCATTTTTAAAGTGGCAATTCATCTACATCTATACAGACATTCCTCTCTGTTATCGCCTATTGGTTTGCACTTACCCTCATCATGAGCTCTTGGTTTGCTTTGAGGCCCTATATACATTTGATTGAAGATGACAAGAAAATGTAATGTATAATATGTGCTATAAGCAATTATCTCTGAAGGTTTTTATCCTGATGAAGCAGCATTGATAATGAAACGCGTCAAGACATCATCTAATGTTGTGAGATGCTATATTGTTAGCTGTTAAACCATTTGATATAATATGGTCCAATCTTTGAGAAACATTGATGTTCAGATCGTGCTGTCTTGCATGTTAAGACAAATGGCAATCTTCTATTGATGTTTTAATATTTTGTAAATAAAAAGTTTTTGTTATTTATTTTTATACATGTGCCAATTAAGTCCCCTTTCTTTCTGCATATTTTGAATTGATACAATACTGTGGGGATATGGCAGTCAATTATTGAAATATTTAACTAAGCAGGTGATTAACTAATTATACTAATTTCAATAACTCTCAGAAAGAGAGAAAAAGAAATTAGACTTTGCCGATGCCCTATTGATAGATAACAGGAATTATATCTCATCATCATGTCACCATTGTTCATTAAGAACAGGCACCATTGACCTCTTAGTGCTGCCTCCAGGAGGAAATATTGCATGTCAGTAAACAGTGCACATTGTTTTCCTTTTTCTGTGACATCCTTCCGCAAACTATTATGAGGTCATTCTATTTTTTGTTGTTTAAAAAAAATGATTTTAATTTTCATCAACAAAAGCTGGCTTTAGGCTGCCTTACATGTTTTGCCACTGATGGAGCAAGCACTGGGCAGGAACTACCTACTTTGCTATCTATGGAAGAAACACCTGGTGCCTTTGCCATAATAATTATTAATATGTAGTTCATGGTCTGACACACACCACCACACTGTCTACCTTTATTCTTCTTCATTATATTCACATGGGAGCTTCTTACTCCTGGTTCAGATCTGCAAAGCTATAACATGGTGAAAAAAGAGTCAGGATTTCATTTTTATGCATCTAACTGTGGATTCCGCTGTATGCCTGACTGCTAAAGACCTATGGGATGTGGCTGTGTACAGCAGTTTCTTGAACTTTTTAACAGAAACCTTGAAATAACTAGCAGGTCTTTAGGGAACCCTGCTTTAATTACTATATCCACAGCTCACAGTACATTGGTGTGGTGATCGGTAGGAAGAATACCACTAACATTGCTGGTTAGAGGAAAGAATGGTAATGACAGCCAAAAACGATAGTTGGTGTCACTTAAAATTACCTGAAAGGCACACATTGCTCATTGCTCAAGTAACCCCTGGAAATATTCCTCCCTAGTTTTGAAACATTGGTATAGAGACACAGAAGATGTAGGAATTCATCTGAATTCTGATTGTGAGTTCTAGTTCATTCGTACACACAGTACAGCTTTTACAATATTTACTGATACTTTGAATCTGTCCAAAATTGGGCTTTAATGATTGATTGTTTTCTGCATTCCCTTTCATATATACTTTTAATTCTATAGTCGTATCAGATCAAAAGTTAAAATCTGTCCATGTGTACAAGTTCTAGGAGACATGTGTCTGTCCGTCTGTCTGATTACACAGTCAGGAGGAAAAGTACACCCCATAAAAATTGCTGACTTTTTCAACACATTTGAACATTATTTCTTCAACAAGAACTTTAATAGATGTAGTAATGTACTGAGAGTGAGAAAAGATGAGAATTGGTCTCAGAGGTTGGTATTAGCTAGTGATGAGTGAGCAAGATTTTTAAATTCGATCTCGTGGCGAATCAGGCCTTTCTTGCTTAACCCCCCTAGCGTTCTAATTCTGTAATTTTTTGATGCAAAAAGTGATCCTATTTTTTTTGCATAGAAATTTTTGTTTATATTGTGGGCTCCTGCTCGCATCACCCGGAGATCAGCCTCTGGGAGATGCGAGCAGGAGTAGATCCAGGGGGTGCTGCCAGCGGGAAATCTCCGCTGGCATCACCCTCTGGATTTACCATTGGTGATCGCATCTGCATTTAGTGCATTCTAAGTGCAGATGCGTGCATCGGGGTGGTGGGGACCCGGGCGGTATTTAAAAGCAGATTACGGAGTAATCTGCTTTTAAACTTCCCGCCCGGCCACACCCCAACGGAGAAGTGCCCGGCTAACACAGCGGGATCCTGAGATCGCCGCTGGAGCGCGGGCATAAGGTAAGGGGGTCCCCCAAAGGTACCCCGAGTGTGACTCGGGATTACCGCTTTTTGCAATTTTTCCGGCCCCGAGTCACACTCGGGAACACCCCTTAGGGGGTTAAAGAACATGTAGGAGAGAACGGTCTTGTAATTCAACATGAGGTTGTGTTCTCGCCGAACTAACGAGGGAAAAAGCAGGGGGCAGTAACGCCGAGAAATGCACAGCAAGGCCCAGCAGCCAATCAGGAGAGATCAGAGCACAGGTATATATATTCAGGGAAGGAGGAAGGGGTTAGTCACTCCATCTTGTGTACTGTGTAGAGGATAGACACAGGGAGAGACTTGTAGTGTGACAGGGACACTGTAGGAGCCTTCTTAGTTCATTGTTAGCTGCAGAGTTCAGTGTTTTATAGGGCATTTTCTTTTACATGAACTACTAGCTAGTCAGTTTTGTTAAATTGTCAGCATTCAGCACGTTTAGTGTAAGTTATTTTGTGTGTATTACACTCTTAGGTACTGTTCACTGACTGCATATGCACTGAAGGTACAATTGTGGTTGCTGCTACTTGTAGTGCCATGCATAGCTAGTCAGTGTTGTTAAATTGTCAGCAGTCAGCACATTTAGTGTAATCTATATTGTGTATTAGTGAAGACACTGTTAGTCATCTTTTTTTCACACTGTACATTTACGCTAAATAAAATCAATTGCAGTTCCTATTTACCAAAGAAGACCATTTGGTACAGTTAAATTTCTGGCCTACTGTAAAATAAATACAAATATTTCAGTGTTTGATACCTGTTCCTATTTACCAAAGAAGACTGTTTGGTACAGTGAAATGTCTGTGCTACTTTAAAACAAATACAGATATTTCAGTGTTTGATATCAGTTCCTATTTACCAAAGAAGACTGTTTGGTACAGTGAAATTTCTGTTCTACTTAAAAAAAATACATATATTTTAGTGTTTGACACTTATTCCTATTTACCAAAGAAGACCGTTTGGTACAGTAAATTTCTGTCCTACTGTAAAATAAATACAGATATTTTAGTGTTTGATACCTGTTCCTATTTACCAAAGAAAACCGTTTGGTACAGTAATATTTCTGTGCTAATATAAATGCAGTTATTTCACTGTTTTATACCTATTCCTATTTACCAAAGAAGACAGTTTGGTACAGTAAAATTTCTGTGCTACTGTAATATAAATACAGATATTTTTTAATTTCATTAGCAATTTTTTTGGAAATGGACAAATGTACAGTGTTGTATAAAATGCCCAATATTTCAAACAGTTGTATTAAACAAACTAAAGTAGCTAATATTTTTACAATGATACATTTTACAGACTATGTTGAAACCCAAAAATTGAGTAGAGGCAAATTGAGTTGTTCTGTGCTTAATTTTTCCCACATATATATGTACTAATAACAAAACAATAAATAAACACTAGCCAAGACATTCTGAAGTATTTAAGCAGACATACAACTGTATCATTATTGAGTAGTTCTCTTCCTTTCAAACGTTATTTGTTATGAATCCTACCAGTAAGCGGATACATGAGAGAACCAAATATTATATTGAGGCTGATTCATCAAGAAAAATGGGAAGCTCGCTCGCGCATTCGTATTCGCGATCCGAAATCGTACGCCGTCGCGCAATTCAGCAACTGAAAGAGCTCGCGGCCGGAGCCGCGCATCTCCGGCAGCTTTACACTGGCGAGCTTGCATTAAAAGTCAATTAGTTTGCAGTGTTGCAAAGCAAACCAAAACGTATAAAAACAGTGCAACAAATGTAACAATAAATTAATTATTTTGTGAATGAGTACAATATAACCTAAAAAAGTATCACTTACCCAAAAGAAGATGAAGCATTAAAGATTCTAATTGACCTGTAAAGGACTGTAGATATGCACAGAACAGAGAGCAGGTGTGCGCTAATTAATTGCTATGATTTCACCAGTGATAGCTTAACAGATCCTCCTTAATCACGCAGCTGAAATCTAACTCGACTCCGGACCGCGGGAAACCGGCTCGCTGGAAGTGTGAATTTCATTGATAATTAAGGCCCATTGTTCTGTGGCTCTCAAAACAAAGAGGAGAAAGTGTATATGTGCTAAGGCGTCTCCTAGCACCAGTCTTATTTTAGGAATGACCCATTTAAAGATCTTGGCCCTGATTTATCAATGAAATGCACGTAACCTGGTCAGCAAGCTCTATTACTGCGAGTCAGGCCCCAGTTTTAGTGAACTCGCCTGCCGGTTTCCTGCAAAGATGATCAAAGATCTTGGATACGCCAATTAAGGCGATTAGTTTTCAGCTGCGTGATTCAGAAGCAGATGTTAAACTCAATGGTGATTAGCACACACCTGCACCCTGTTCTGTGCGCATCTCCAGTCCATTTTACAGGTCAGTTTGAATCTTTAATGCTTGATGTTTTTTTGTGTAAGTGCTACTTTTTTATGTTACATTCTACTCAATCACAAACTTGCTTCATTTATAGTTACATTTGTTGGACTTGTTGTTTTGATACTTCTTCTTTTGGTTGCAACACTGCAAACTAGTGTGTGTGTGTGTGTGTGTGTGTGTGTGTGTGTGTGTTTGTGTGTGTTGGGGGTTAATAAGGTAGGTTTGCTTGGATGGTATGCATTGATGTGACTTTTTTTGTAATCCTCATGATTGTTAGTTTCATCTTGTTGCTGCAATGTTTTTGTGCCTGGTTTGTAATGACGATTTCTGTTGTTTAGCAATTCTTCAGCAATGTTTTGTCATTTTTTCTACAAGTATTAAGTACAAATGTTTGCATGGTTTCAACTCCAAAGTGCTACTTGACCCCTCTCGTTGCCTTTGTCCCATATTGATATTTGAATGTATTATGTACATAGTCCTTTTCTAAATAAATTGTCATGGTTTTTATTCTTTTTTTTAATAGTCTGACATTTTCACTCATGTTGATTTGCCCCCACACAACTCCTGTGTGCATTTGTAGTAGTGTTAAAGGTTTGTTGTCATTGTGCTGTGCTGCCTGATCTTAGCACTATTGTATACAAACACACTTCCACTTGCTGTCCAAACTGGTTGTCAATAGTTGTCCAGCTTGCATACTCAATCTAACACACCTGATGGTGATGGAAGGAGGTCCAGGTTCCAAGCACAACATCAAACTACAATGATTGCCAAGCTCACAAGCAGGGTCTCGCACTCTTGGAAATGAACAAATGTTGTGTTGTTGCTTAACTTAATGCTCATTAAATACTGGAGTGTATGCATTATTTAGATGTTTACACAAAACAAATAGTACTAGTATATCAAACTAGGGGCAAATTCACTTTGGGGCTAGGGGCAAACTAGGGGCTTGCTTTTCCATCCCTTCAGGATGTTTCTGCAGGTTTGAATGGAATTTTAGAACTTGGCCCACTATATATATTGACTTACTCATTTCAGCTTGGTAGTGGAAGTTTATAAAGGTGAATTCCTTCTTTTAACCAGAAGCAATATTATCCATGAATGTTGGTTGTAGCCAAACCTATATCAGAAATCATAGAAAATAGGTAATCTTTTCAATGTAATGCAATATGGTCCAAAAAGCCCTCTTTGCCTATTTCTTCCTATAGTTTCTCTTTTGTATGTATATGTACACACATCTAAATGCATACATACATGTTTGGCTTATGTGCACTCATGTCTGTACACTACTATGAGCACACAACTATGAGCTGCACGCTCCTGAAGTTTGGCGCACAACTATGCACATCAAACAACTGAGTTTTAACAAGATAATTGTGCTGTTTTTAGCCTTTCAAATAATTCAGAGAAAGGAACAGCTTACAAATAATCCCCATTGACTTTTTAAACTGTGTGTCCTGGGAGAGTGGAAAGGAGATCACATAACAACAAACCCCCCAAAAAAACAAACAACAACATTTTACAAACAACTTTATTCAAAAGAAACATTTGCTAAAAGGTCACAAAATATAAAAAAACAAAAACAAAAAAACACACATCACATCACTAAATTTACACTAAATTAAAAAGAACAAGCAAAACACATGTAAACCCACACTTCCATATAAAGCCAAAATAGTTAAAAAATGGCCCAACAAATATTGCATTCAAAAAATACTTACCAAACCAATATGCAATTTTGCCCTATCAAGGGTGGAAAACTGGATTAGAAAATATTTTTGCAGGACAAACATTTCAAAGTGGTAATAAAGGCAAAATTTTGCAATTAAACAATATGGCCACAAACACAATAACATAGCATTAACATTGACTTCAAAATTGCAAAATGGACATTGAAACATTCAAAGTTAAAAAAAAAAAATGTTTTTGTGCTAAAGGGTAAGCAAAGTATCAAATGCTGCAACATAGATTAATTAGGATAACACACAAAACAACAGCCCCTCCAAGAAAGAAAGAAAAAAGACAAAAGGAAAAGGCAAGTTAAACAACACCCTTATATATGCTCAAATTTAAGCGCACAGGTGATAGAAATTCACTTGCAATTAGCACTTGGGCAGTCTGTCAAACAAAATTGGCTGTTTTTTTTTTTGCAATTGGACATTTCATAATTATTGATTGATACGATCCTTTAGATTTGTACACCAGTAAACAGATATTCAATTAAATAAAAAAAAAAAATAAGTTGGTTTAAAGTTCAATGTTAAAAGTATTTTCTATATGTGTGTGTATATATATATATAAATACACACACATATATATCTATAGAAGCAAACAAGAACGTGTGTGTGCTTGTGACTTTTGTGGGAAAATCTTGTCCGATGGCAAAGCCGAGGTTTAGCCTGCGGAAACTCGCAATATTTACCCCCAGGCGGTTCCTCCAATCAGGCATCGTAAGCGTTTAGACAGGCGCCTATGTAGAGGAGCTGAACTCAGTTAACTCTTGCCTAACAGGAAAATAACCAATCATTTTAAAATATGCTTATTTCTTAGCGCGTATAGATGTTTTTAACATTTGAACAGCACAAACATTTTTTTAGGGCTAAGAGTAATATGTGGGTCATTAGAAAAATGTATTTTTTAGAAGAACAGTGACTTTTAATGCAAGCTCGCCAGTGTCAAACTGCTGGGAATGCGCGGCTCCAGCAGCAAGATCATTTTGGTTAATAACTTCCGTGCGAATATGCCTGCGCCTGAAATTTTGTTGATAAATTGATCGAAGGCTTCGGATTTTGAATTGCAAATACGAATGCGCGAGCGAGCTTCCAATTTTGCTTGATGAATCAGCCAGCATGACTTTGTTTTCTCTTATCCCAAAAGGAATCCATGGCTGGTAACATCATATTTTTTTAAAGCCTTTTCTCTTCTCTTTTGCTGTAGGACACAAAACTTCTGAAGTTCTTTGGGAAGCTCAGAGCATAAGTTCTCAGTCACAGCTAAAGCATCTGCTTTTTCTAGGCGAGGAGCATTAAGATAGCTGTCAACTAACAATGTAAGGTCAGTGAGCATGCCATCCAACATAGCTTGACGCAAATCTAGGGGACGCAATACTTCCAGAGCCAACACTTCAGCAAAGTAGCAGACAACAGACGGTCTGAACACATATTAGGATTTTGCTCCATCAATGTTTGTTTGATATTCAAGAAATGTACTTGTGCAGGTGGCATATTTAGATACCGAGTCAAACATTCCTTCACAGTAGATGAAGAAGAAAACCACTAGTCTCCATGGAAAACAAGTACACATCAACTACCTATGTTTTAAAACCATTATTCAAAAACACACCATATTGGTGGGACAAAATATCTCCTAGCCAATGACAGTCGTGGGTGACCTTTAGGGTGCCTTTGTCTTCAAGCACCACTTGGAGACCATTTTTAAAGACCCCTGGTCCCATGGTGAGGATGTCAAAGATGTCTTGAGCCCCCCTGCAGACAACACAGTTCCCCATAGTGACATATGTTCAGGCCAGAAGCTCCCAAGCTCAAGACCTTTTGGTGCTGGAGATGCAGAATCTTTTTTCTATTGTCTCTCTTTCAACCTCTTGGCCTCTTGAGTCTTCTATTGGTTCCACATTTAGAACATTTTGCCCAAAAAACAGCCTTGCTCCTCACACAGCTTCACCAGTCTTCAAATCCTTGACTTTAATCAAGATAACAGTGTGATCTGCATGAACACCAAGTAAAACTCCTTGAAATCTTCCAATAATGGTTGTAATTTTGATAGTCTTCCCAATAATACAGCTCAGAAAACATTCACCAGAAGTGGACTCCATAAAGAATTGGTAATGAAATTAATGCAAATAAATGTCAGAAATTGTAAAAATGGAAATTTACCAAAAAGGACTCCTATGTTTACTAAGGTTAATATTTGCCCAGCCTGAGTAAATCTATATTAGAAGCATGGGAGTAAGCAGGCTTTTGCAGGAAATCCTATATACAAGATACTTAGTTTATTCACACAGTGTTAAGTCCTATTTATAGGTCAACTAATTCTTACTGTATGGTATACAAATACCACAGATAGTGCATAATATTACTTAGATATATAAATCAGGATGTCATAAATAAATAAGCAAGTAGAATTTCAGGCTCCTGACGCGTTTCGCCCCTTGGCTCCCTCAGGAGACAATGAGATAAAAGGAATATCTAAAAAGAATAAAAAGAAAGATTAATGGAATCCAAAATTTTGCGGACCCATTGGAAGTTCAAGGAAATTTTTGCGAGACTGTCAGAGGCCTTCTCTTTCATTTCTAGTATTACCCGCATTAGTAAAAAAAAATGACTTATTGAAGGGAGTTTGAATGACTATCCACCTGTTTCTGACATAAATTTTTTGGAACTCCAGCTTCATGTAAAATTAATTTTAGTGTTTGTGATTCTCTGCATTAACTGCCTGTTACTAACTCTTGCACAACATTTCAATGGGATTCCAATCAGGGCTTTTAATAGACCATTTGATAACCCTCCATTTATTTTTTTCTGAATCATTTCTTGGTGGATGTGCTAGTTGGCTTTGGATCATTATTGCATTAAAAGGTCAATTTTTAACTTTGCACAGATGGCTGCACATTCTCATCAAGCACACTTTGATATGATGCAGAATTCAGGGGTGATTTATTGGGTGCAATTTGCCTAAAGCAGCAAAGCAAACCCTGACAATCCTATTACCCCATTCTTTATTCCGTCTATACTAAATCCTATTTTCAGTTTACACCAATCCTGTCTATTGTTACTGTGACTTGTTCCTTGATTGTCAGTCCACAACATATTGGGCCTGATTTATTAAAGCGTACCTAAACTCAGAAATTTCACTTTGCATAAAAGGGTAGACAACCCTTTTATGTAAGATAAAAATTCTGTTTGATAAGATTTTTTTTTCAAAAATAAAGCTTTATTAAAGTTGCAAGTGAAAGTGTACATAGTATTACAGTTGCATGAAATATGCACATATTACATATTACGGTAACAATAAATGAACATCAATTTGTATTTATATTCATTTACCATATTTATGTCTCAGAGGATAAAAATATAAAAAAAAATTTAAATATGCATACAAAAAAACATTAAAAAGCAAATAACCTTATAAAGGGTAAAGAGTACTATATGCACAAGTTGGTGTGTTGTACAGTATGGAGCTATCTGTGTACCCGTGGATTTTTAATTGAACTGCCAAAGTAGGGGAAGATAAAGAAGAAAGAAAATAAAAGAAGAAAAAAGGGATAAGAAACACAAGGGTATATTAATGGGGGGAGGTATGTATATCATATGCCAAGCTGCATTCTTTCTTTAACATAAAAAAAATCTATGGATTATCATCGAACACGTTTCGATATTCTTGGGAATCATGAAAGTTCCACCAGGAGGCCCAAGTGGTATAGTACTTTGTTATTGTATCTCGAGATAAATGTATTATTTTCTCCATTTCTGCAATACGGTCAACTAGTGTAAACTAATCACATTTAGTTGGCCTAATTGTTGATTTCCATAAAACAAACATGGAATAGAAGTGATTTTTTTTGTAGTTTTTTGGTGTGCTGTGAGTGGTATGTAGCAGAATTTGTGCTGGAGACATAGTATTGTATTCCCCTGAGATTCCCCTGAACATGTTAATAACTTCAGCCCAAAAGGGTTGAGTATTTAGGCAGCTCCACCACATATGTAGGAAAGAACCTACTTCAGATCTACATCTCCAACATTTTTGGTAATTTTGAGGGTGTGCTTTGTGTAAGTTTTGTGGAACCCTGTACCATCTTGTGCATATTTTAAAATTATTTTCTTGTATGTTCTCATTCTGTGGGCCTTTGACAGTGATTACGGTAATGTTTTCCCAATCTTCATCTGAAAAATGTATCTTCAAATCTGATTGCCATTGTTTACGAGACCGGTCTTCGAGATTATCAGGAGACAATGAGGGTATGGTATAAATCAATGATATTGTATGTCTTACTGGGCCCATGAATGAGCATAATTTTTCAAATGTAGTAAGTTGTCTGAGTAAGAAGAATTGACCATTCTTATCTGAGGTTTGGAGGAAATTCAGAGAAGTGCCAATGAGCAGATGGGGTAATAGCTCTGGGTCTATGTTCTTTCTCAGAATCCATGGGACAGAACTCATTGGTGCCTTGGAATAAACTTGTTCCAGAATAATTCAGTCATTAGACTGGAAGTTTGCATACCAATCAACAATTCTAGCAAGGTTACACGCCCAGTAACATTTTCTGATATCTGGTAGTCCTATGCCACCACTATTTTTTGGTGTTGAGAGGAGAAATGCTATTCTAGGGGGTTTTTGTCCCCAAAGGAATGTTCTAAAACATGAAAGTATAGAATTGAAGAAAGAATCTGGAAGATAGATTGGGATCCTTTGCATCAGATAAAAAAATTATTGGTAAGACATTCATTTTCAGAATAGCCTCCCTTCCAAACCAGGAGAAGGCTGATTTATCCCAATTTCCCAGATCGGATGACAATTTTGAAAGAAGAGGGATAAAATTTAAGGTATACAATTCTGAAACTGATGAAGCTAGTTGTATGCGTAAATATGTGAAAGATTTTTTTTTGCCATGTAAACGGGAATCTTTATTGACATTCTTTAACTTCTTGTGGAGGTAGTGAGATGTTTAGTACAGAGGATTTTGAATAATTGACTTCATGTAAATAAAATGATTTCAGTGTGTTGAGTAGTGCAGGAATGGAGGACATGGGTTGAGTTAGTGTGAGAAGAATATCATCTTCTAATTTATATTCTTTGTAACCAACACGCAACCCCGAAATCTCTTTGTTTTCTCTAATTTGATTTAGTAGCGGTTTGAGCACTAATAGAAAAATCAAAGGCCAAAGCGGGCACCCCTGTCTGGTGCCATTTCTAATAGCGACAGGTGCAGAAAGAAGACCATTTATTCTATTCTGCGCTGAGGGATTAGAGTATAATAAAATAATTTGGGACTGCATTATAGGTGGAATTCCAAGACACCTGCCATGTAATCCCATGCTAGCCTATTGAAAGCTTTTTCTGCATCCATACATAAGAAAAAGCATTTGTGGTTTGATTTCTGAGCCCATTGCGTCAAATTAGGAGCTTTGATGTTGTTGTCTCTGGATTCCCTACCTGCGATCAATCCAACTTGGTCCAAATCTATTAGATGCGGAATGAGTGTAATTGAAGGGTTTGCCAGAACCTTTGCAAATATCTTCATATCGACGTTCAATAATGATATGGGCCGATAGTTGCTACAGCAAGATGCATCTTTTTCCTCTTTGTGTATAACCGGAATATGGGCTTCTAAGAATTCTGGAAGCAGAGGTTTGTCCTTCCCAAATGAAATAAATACTGCTAGAGAATGAAGGGATATAATGGAGGCAAAGGCTTTACAGTACTGGGTGGTCAGATCATCCTGTGCCAGGATATTACCTGGTTTTAATTGCTTTAGAGTCTGTTGAAATTCCAGGTCTGAGAATGGTCTTTACAGTAATTCTGCACTATGAGCTGATATTTTACGCGCTCCATACTTGGCTAAAAAGATGCGTATAGCTGTTTGCCTGTCATTCACTTCTCCTTCAGGTTGTTGGGATGGATCTATATTATACAACTGTGTATAACATGCTTGAAATTGGTTGGCTATATCATCCGATTTTTATTATACTCGGCCATGTTTATCCCTTATCTGCGCAATGTTGTTTCGGGTCTGTTTCATCTTCAACCTTGAACCTGGTTAGAGAGAAGTATTGAGACACATTTGGCTTTTGAAATAGGACTGGTTGCATGAAGTGCAGTTGGGTATTTATTAGAGGTTAGTTTCTGAATAATCTGATTTGAAAAGAGAGTCTCCTGGAAGTACACTATCTGAGGTTTGTATCTATTAACCATACGCAAGGTTGTGGATCTTTTTTCAGCTACATTAGGACATTTCGAATTTAGTGATATAAACTTCCAGGACCTGATTGTATTTGTTGTGTGAGTGTTCTGAGTCAAGTTGGGGACAGAGTTCTTTGTGGAACTAATAAGGGTAGAAACTAGGCCTCCTCAAAAAAAAATTTTTTTTAACCAATAATGCTGGAGCTAATTTTTGAATAAATGCAGGTTGACAGAACAGTAATTGACAAATCCCCTGTAGAGATCAGGAAATAGAGGGGAGAAAGAATCCAGAGTGGGTGTGTATTTACACTCACTTACCAAAGAAAAACCAGATGTGGTCAGTTGGACAGACTAATGCCCAACTGTGGGGGGTGGATTTATGTGTGAGGAGATTTTTAAAATTTTGATGAGGACGAGTACGACATCCCCAAAGGAAACAGTCACAGAAAATGGGTACTTCTATCAATAGTGGGACCAAAAACAAGTCTCCCTTGTGGAGTAATTTGAGATGTGCTTGAGAATAATCATATATGTTAAGGTTGTATACTTCTCATATAACATTTTTGAAGATTATTACAGATAAGGTGTCAGTGACATGTCAACCTTCATTTATTAATATGAAATACCTGAATAGAATATTCGGTATAACCCTTAGTGCCATAACATAGGTAAGAAAAGAAATAGCAGCATCAAAAATTATCCAAACATCTGATTTCCAGTGATATCCCTGTGCAATGTTGCAGAAATTATTATTTTCAATGTATGGTATATACTGATTATTGTTTGGCAAGGTAAGTGCTGGTCGGGAGGTGCCTATTTTCATAGTGTCACTGGCATGAAAATTGTGTGCCTATTTAGATCCCAATCTCAAAACAGAAACGGGATCTAGAAAAATAGGGGAAACTCAGTTTGTGGGGAGGTGCGGGAGGTTGGGAGTAAAACAAGGGGTAAACGGAGGTGAAAAAAGGCACATTCCAGTGCGACATTAAACTTAACAGATTACAGCAAAGACAATTGTTTTTGCTTTAGTAATGATCCCTTCTGATTTCAACAATACTTATCATGAAAGTGGAGTTATCTTCTTGGATCCCTTCCGGGGCTCCAAATCCAATCTTGGCCATTTATTCTGGGTTCTGGATCTTCCTCCTGTGGAAAGTGTCCTTGACTAGGTGTGGAAAACTTTGGGAACCAATCTGGTAGGTCAATATCGGGTAAGCGTAGTTGCTGGAGAAATCCTGGCAAATCCTCTGGAGTACGAAGGTGATAAGATCTTCCATCAATAGTGGTTGAGAGACAGAATGGGAATCTCAAGCAGTAAGGTATACAGCGTTCTCTCAAAACTGAAAGTAAGGGTTGGAGTGCCCTGCATTGTTGAAGCATGATGAAGGATAGATCTTGATATAGATGAATTTCCGTTCCATTATACACAATGCCCTCTTTAGAACAAGCTTGCTTAATAATTTCCTTCTTCAGAGGAAAGTTCAGAAAACAGCAAATGACATCCTTAGGTGGATCTCCTTCTCTACCTCTAGCGCGAGGAGCTCTATGGACTCTTTCTATTTTCATTGGCAACTCAGTTAGCCGGTATAATAATTCATTGAGTTTTGATTGTAAAGCCATAAATAGCTGGTCCAGGTCAATTGTTTCCAGAAGGCCCCAGATACGAATATTCCTGCCTCTGCCTCTGTTATCGAGATCTTCCACGTGGCGACGCATCACAATAAGTTGTGATGAGTGTTGGCCGGTAATAGTGCGTAGTTCTTGGATATCAGAGTCTCTATTGGCACAAGCTTGTTCCACATTCGTTAGTCTAGAGGTAATTGAACCAAAATCTTCTTTTAAATCAGAGATAACTGCTGTTAGGGTATTTTTAATATCGGAAGCCAACGTTTGGAGGTGTGTGCGTTGAGGAAGTTGGTTCATGTATGCCAGCCTTGGTTCCATAGGCAAGGAAGCAGGCAAAAGTGCTTGAGAGTCACCTGCATCACAGTTTCGGGTTGGAGGAGACCTTGTACTGTCTTGCGATGAGGATCTGAATATTGTAGGTAGATTATGCCTCGGTTGAGAGTTTGGATTGTTCCCAGAAGGTTGTTGCCGGCCAAATTTCCCCATTTTGTTATCAGGTACAAAGCTGCAGTTCCCTCGGGGTGAAGATGCTTCTTTTTAGTGCATCATCATGGCTGCCGTTATAGAAATGCATAAAAATAAGTAATAGAGCTTTACCACACACCACCAATGTGTAGGATATTATGTCCAGTTAAAGCTTATCTTTGCAAAGATGTAATTTCCTTTTAAGAGTAAATGCTGTAAATTTGCTGCCTTGTGTAGTATAGAACAATGGGTAATCTTTTTTGGGTAATCTCCTATAATATCATACATGTACTTAAAGCCCATTCTTCCAGTAAAAAGTTGCGTAGCAATTCAGAGTAAAGAGTGTTGTGTTTTATCCACTCAACAGGCCGCATTACCTGGCATATAGCAAATGTAGTTGGACTCACCAGCCTCAGTCCTGGTATACTTGGATGATATGTCGAAGTAGATTACACTTAATCTGTGTACTGGTCAGGAAAATTTCAAATCTTACAGCCAGCTGCTCGCTACATCTGTGCTCCATGTGGCTCTGCAATCAGGTCACTGTATTCAATTAGTGTAGATTCTAAGATGTCCACCGGCTTCCTGAGAGCACTCGTGAGGAGTACAGGCAGGAGAAAAACTCACTGCGCTCCTGAGAACGGCAACGCTGGTTTTTTTTATGTGTCTTATCGCTCAGTCCCGGTGTCTCAGTAGGGGTAATGGCTTGTCTGCAGCGGGTGGCGGGTGTTTTTTGTGACGGTGGTGCGGGAGCTCTGTTTTCTTGCAGCTGCCAGCTTAAAGCTCCACCCCAGAAGACCTTAGGTTTTTAAAAAAAAGGTGCAGCACCGCCCCCTAATTCTTGATTGCTTAGACGGTTGGGAATGAATGGGAGCACAAAGCCTCCCGCAACACTTACGTCATGCATCCCAGGAGGCTCTTGGGTACTCCCTCTGCGCATGCCGGAGCATTTTGGGCATGCACAGAAGAAACTTTTTTCGTGAAAAAAGAAAATTTTGCCGATCTCATGCATGCGCAGTGAGATCGGCAAGTTTTTTTTCCAAACTACGTCACCTGATCTGCATTGGGTGACGTAGGAAGAACCAGAAAGAAGAGGAGAAGATGGCGGCACCCAGCGCACCAGCTCAGAGACGGGTAACAGGACGATGCGGGACTGACACCTCCGGACTGATCGACTGCTGTGCGGGATAGAAGGTAGGTGTATTTTTTTTTGTTTTAGCTTAGACACGTTTGAGTTTACTTCCTCTTTAAGACTCTCCAAGATTTGTGAAGATAGAATATCATGGAAATGCCTGGGTGATCCAGCAAACATGGCATGGATCTAGTCCAGGATTGAAAACATTTGCCAACTGATAAATCATTTTTAAGAAATTCTTTCCAGATTTGATGGATCACCCTGGAGAGCTTTAATAAACCAGACCCATTGTTCTAGAACAGGGGTCGGCAAACTTTTTGGACTACTAGGCCATTTCAGGAGGTTAAGAAGGCACACTAGGCCAGAAGAAACATGGTGTCCATGGAAAGGTTTTTTATTTAAAAATACAGTACGATTAATGGGAAACATGATGTTGCATGTTAGAGACAGATACAATATCAGGTTCCAATGACGAGGAGTTCAGCGACAGAATGTCATTAAGGTGTTTGTCAGTGAGCTGAGAGTGCAGCTTGTTCTTACAAAACTTCATCTTGGAGAACAGCTGCTTGCACGAATAAGTGCTGCCAAACATTGCGATCACACGCTTGGCATGGGCTAACAACATTGGAAACTGAGCATGTGGCAGCTGGTCGATAGAAGTCAATGAGAATAGTGCAAGAAGTACACTTGGACAAGAGAATGTCCAAAGCCTGCAGCTCAATCAATTCTAATTGCACATCAGAAGAGGAGTCGTCCTAGGGAAAGTCAAAAGGAGAGCTGACGATTTTGAACTCTTGCGAATGAGAACGCACATCAGTGAAGCGTGAAGAGAATTCATTCCGCAGGGTTGACAGCACACTGATGCATTCTTTGGTGTCAACAAGGGCTGCATCACACTGGGCAAGGTGCGAGAAATGGACATAGTCATAGTATACAGCTGTATCTCGCATAGAATCAGCTTTGCTTCAAATGCCTGCCCGTGAGCTTCCTTGTTCGTGATGAGCATTTCACGTCCTTAAAGCTTCAGGTTAAGTTCATTAAGGTGAGAGCTAGTATCAGTGAGGAAGCCGAACCGATAGAGCCAAACCTCATCAGAGAACTTTTGAAAGCCCTTGAGGCCCCTCTCACTGACGAAGGAAACAATCTCATGGCGGATGGCGAAGACGCGCTTCAAGACATTGCCACGACTAAGCCAGCAAACCTCAATTTGGTAAAGCAGATTGCCCTAATTAGCCTCTGCAGCTTCACACATGTGCTTGATGATGCGGTGGTTGAGAAGACAAGCAAGCACTGCGTTCACTAACTTCACCACAACAGACATAATGAGGCTGATTCATCAAGCAAAATCGGAAGCTCGCTCGCGCATTCGTATTCGCGATCCGAAATCGTACGCCGTCGCGCAATTCAGCAACTGAAAGAGCTCGCAGCCAGAGCCGCGCATCTCTGGCAGCTTTACACTGGCAAGCTTGCATTAAAAGTCACTGTTCCCCTAAAAAATCATTCTTTCTAATGGCACACATATTACCCTTAGCCCTAAAAACGCTTAAACGATTGTATCTATTGTGTGTACAATATCTACGAACGATCGTGTCGTTATCTCTATGTGCAGGATCGGTGCTATACCATCGTTCGTATATATCGTGCAGGATCGCTCGTCGTTCGTTTTCCAACGATAATAATTGGAAGTGTGTACGTAGCTTTAGATATTTTGGGACTATTATCTATGAGTGTCCTCATAGGCTGCAAGATAAGACATGCAGAATTCCCACACACAGATATCACACTGTGCCCATGATGTCGTTACACATGCCCCCAGAGGGGATATATTTTACCAAGCAGTTTTTTATATAGAAGCCACAGCACAGCTATAGAATGGGGGGGGTTGGCAGCCTGTGTCCCCAGCTTATCGGCAGCTGGAATCCTCTGCACGGATGACAGCTGAGAATAGAGTGTTCTCTATTGTTTTTTCAATGGATTACAGCTGCAGATGAGAGCTGGGTAGAGGTCCACACACCTAAAGCTGACTGATCACAACTATGTAAATGCACATATTTTGATGTGTATGTATGCTTTGTAAGAATCTTCAGGATTCTACCCCATTAAGTTCAATCAGAGGTAGATCATTTGAAGAGCACTAATTTGCCTCCTCTCTATCACGCAAGGCTGGAAATTATCTTTCTTTGTCCGGAGGATAGTGGAAGCCTTCTGCTAGAATGTCCTCAGGCTAGCTCACACCACAATCCTGATTTTGGTGAAGGTACGTTATTCCACTGTCTCACATAGATATTCCCGTGTTTTGTATTTCTCCACTTTTTTTATAGGTCTATTTTTTTTCACGTGTCCACAAAATAAATCCACATGTGCTGCATTATCTGACCCAGTGCGACAGTGCTTACATTTTGCCCCTAGATTGTATGCATGTCTGGCACTTACTAATGCTTCACTAAAACCGGATAAACAGAGTTTACATCTAGGAGCACAATTATTGTTTTTACAATAGTTTAAACAGGATTAAGCTTAGTGGGGTGGCAACTGGAAGCTTCTTAGTAATAGTAATAGTATACCCATATATATCTAAACACAATATTAACAAACAGTTTACATTTGTAACAGAAAATATTTAAATCAGTCAATGAATTAGTTATCCCTTTTTTTCTTTTTAACAGGTGTTTGGTTTCTCTTTTTCTTTAGACAATGATTCGCAAGAGATATGACCAGCAGAGGTCCATATTTGTCAAAAAAAAAATAGCAGAGAGGATCGCAGACAGGTTTTGGACCCCTGTAGGGAGGCGCCCAACAGTCGCCCAGATCCAGCACGTGTGGAGCGACCTGAAGCGCAGGAGACCGGATCTGGTGCGTGAAGTGGGGGACCGCATCCTGTCTGGTAAGTTTGGCATTTTGTCTTCTCCTCTTGTTAAAGAATGGTGTTTTCGAATGTTTGTTGTTTGTGTAAAGTAGTATTGTTTAGCCTAGAACTGTTTGTTTTTCACCTCCTATATTTTACTACCCTAAAGCTACATACACACTTCCAATTATTATCGTTGGAAAACGAACGACGAACGTTCATGCACGATATATATGAACGATCGTATAGCATTGGGGTGCAGAGGGGCGAGCCAGGCCTCCTCTATCTCCCGGCAGACACTGGAGGAAAACAATTTGGTCCATGCGGGCAGAAATCAAAGGTGGGCCACTATATAATATTTAATAAGATCCGGGACCCCTAGGCCCCCCAGATCTTTGGGTATACAAACTACTGTCTTGGACAGTCTATGTCTCCTATATGCCCAAATAAAAGTCAAAAAGCCAGCCTGTAGCTTTTTCAGGGTCAAAATGGGAACCCTGACCGGAAGGGTCTCAAATAAGTAAAGTAGCTTGGGTAATAGCATCATCTTCACAGATGCTATACGGCCCATAAGAGACAAAGAATGCCCCTTCCATTTGTTCAGGTAATTATATATCTCCTGAAACAGCGGGGGAAAGTTACGAGCATGCAGTTGGCCATTTGTGGCTGTAATTTGAGTGCCTAAATAATTTAGGGAGCAGTCCCGCCAATAAAAGGAAAAACTGCCTTGTAGCACCAACAGTTGTGATGGTGGCATGTGTAGTGGTAAGGCCTCCGTTTTGGAGGAGTTCACCTTATAGCCTGAGGCAGCACCAAAGGTGTGCAATTCAGCCCATAAGTTCGGGAGGGAGGTAAGAGGCTGCGTCAAAGTTAAAAGTACATCATCTGCATATAAAGAGATTTTGTACATCATTCAAGAATACATTTGGCATAGAATACACAGCTGAACACCTTGGTATGTCATTTTAACCAACAGAAAAGTAGTTGACCTATTAGCAAGCACATTTATCTGTTACAGACAAGTGTCAGAGATGTGCGGTGTCCCATATTTGGTCCCTAGATATAACTAGATTTGTGTTCATTAATGACTTGATTAGAATCACTTTGACAAATGTACTGGAACAAGAGTATGTCTAGTGGTTGCCTGTATGGTAGGAGGTGGGCAGGCAGGGGCACGGGGTGGACTTGGAGGGGCACAGGCACGGAGTGAACGGGCAGGGGCACGGGGTGGACTTGGAGAGGCATGGGCACGGAGTGAACGGGCAGGGGCACGGGGTGGACTTGGAGAGCCACAGGCACGGAGTGAATGGGCAGGGGCACGGGGTGAATGGGCAGGGGCAAAGGGTGGACTGGGAGGGGCACTCTGTGAAATGGCAGGTCCACTGGGTGTACGGGCAGGGGCACTGGGTGTACGGGCAGGGGCACTGGGTGGACAGCCAGGGGCACGGGCTGGAGCCGGGGGGAAGAATGGAGCTGGCTGCTTTGCAGGAGATGGGGGGCCAGCAGGGCTTATTGGGATTTGCCAAAACAGCCGTTGAATAATCGCCTGATGTAGGCGAGATTGTTGGCATAGGGATTCACTTACCATGTTACAGAGATGGTCAACTCTGAACATGTAGGCACCCAAATTGGCCGATTGTTCTTGGACCAATTCTATTAGACGATGCACGGCCGCCAGATGTTGTTGGTTAAATTCTCGGACCTGGCGATTTTGATTTAGGTTTTCATGTAGGAGCATAAGGACCGGTTCTCAGAACTTGGGCCAGGCATCCTTGACTCCACTACTCTATCAAAATGGTCAACCAGCCTCTGAGTGAGGTTTAGAAGCTGGCTGCCCACACCTGGTTGACCCAATCCACCTGCATCCACTGGTTGCTATAAAGGGAAAAGAAAAAATTACTACAATATCATATAACTTTCTGGGTCACCATAACATTATGCAGACAGCATCCTGACATTGAAACATCAACTAATGTTAGACAAAAATGTTAGACACATTTTTTCTGAATCCTATACATTAAACATGGGTTGCTTATTGTGGTTATTTAGTTGTTTACTAGGCCCCAGGGAGACACTGGGTCCTTCATAGGGGAAGGAACCAGCAGTCTCAAGCCAGACACTACTGCTAGGGCTATACAGGGCTAGTAGGGACCGGGTTCCTGTGTATGAGTATCTCCACCATCAGGGGATACTCATACTGTTAGGAGTTAGGGCAAGGTTAGGGTGTCTGCAAGGGGTGACCAATCCCTTTTCCCTAGCCACTGGAGGCCTAGTCCAGAGTATAACCCTTTCTGTTTCCCTCCCCTCCCGTGTTATCCGTGACAGGTGGTGGCCATTCTCCTTGGCTCCATGGAACTAGAAGTCAAAAAATAAAAGAGTTATGGGACAACACACCCAAAACATTTTTTGGAGGAATAAAGTAAATGGTGTATTCTTACTTGTTCTTGTTCCTTTGTTCTTTGTTCTTTTTCCGGTTTTTCTTTTTTTTCAGCAAGTTTTGGTTTGCATGACCAGAATGACTAAGAAACTGCAAATTTCTAGGGATTCAAACTCGCACACATGCACGCGCGCACCCGCATGCAAACGCATTTTGTTTGCTGTTGTCATGGATCCAAATTTCGACCTCAATTTGCTCTTCACTACTGCTGTTGTTGCATTAAACACCACATATCTGATACTGGAAGAAGAGCAGCAGTAACAACAACAGCAGCAACCAGAAGAGCAAGCTCAGACTTCTCAAACAGTCCGGGCACCACGCATCTTCTTAGAGTGTGGCCGCCTGGAAAGTTTGCGTGACCAGGATGTCAAAAGGCGTTTCCGCCTGTCTCGCCAGGTCATCCATCACCTGTACAGCTTGCTGGAAGAGAAAATTACTCCAAAAACTAAGAGAAGCCAGGCAGTGCCAGCAATGACCAGGCTCTTGGCCACTCTGTATATTTTAGGAAGGGGTTCCTTTCAAACCTCCTCGGCCTTAATTTGTGGATTAAGCCAGCCTACAGTTTCCAGGGTTTTTACGAAGGTCATCGATGCCATTGTGGACCTTATCCCACTATATATTCATTTTCCTCAAACAGCTCAGGAGTGGAGGAGGGTCAAGGTGTATTTCTTCAGGCAAGCAGGATTTCCGAATGTTTTGACTGCACTCATGTGGCCATTCAGGCCCCTCAATTGCAGGAAATCTCGTTTCGCAACTGGAAGCGATATCATTCACTGAATGTACAAATAGTCTGTGATGCCAACAGGAGAATCATGAGTGCACACAC
The DNA here is from genome assembly GCF_032062135.1 of Pyxicephalus adspersus. Taxonomy (NCBI): domain Eukaryota; kingdom Metazoa; phylum Chordata; class Amphibia; order Anura; family Pyxicephalidae; genus Pyxicephalus; species Pyxicephalus adspersus. The sequence goes on from NC_092871.1 coordinate 44,882,289, forward strand.
AGGTTTCCCAGTTCATGCCATGATGCCTATATCCTGCGTCAGACAGCCCTCTACTGGAAATTCATCTCTGGAGAAATGCCTGAGGGCTGGTTAATAGGTAATGTATAATGTACGCACAGAACAGAGAGCAGGTGTGCGCTAATTAATTGCTATGATCTCACCATTGACAGCTTAACAGATCCTCCTTAATCACGCAGCTGAAATCTAATCGCCTTAATTGGCAGATTCGCGACCCCTATTGCTCATTATTATCAAGACAGGAATCCGGCTGGCAGTGAAGGCGCGTGTACGAGCGCACTCAGCTCCGGACCGCAGGAAACCGGCTCACTGGAAGCGCGACTGTGCGCGTCCAGCGTACGCGCATTTTATTGATGAATGAGGGCCATTATGTTTGGTTTTTCTCAGCCAAAGAAAAGCCAATGCAATAAAAGGCTGAGTATATATTACAGTGTTATCTAAACAGTTCAGTAAGTTATGTCTGTGTCTGCACATAGTAGATATCTGGGGAATTGTTGCTCCTGAGAAAACAATCAGTCTGACCGCAGAGTTTCCACCAACACTATCGATTTCTCACTGAACTCCTTGTGAGGGTTTAATGAGGACAATTAGCAGTGCCTGGGTGTGGAACAGCTTTTTTTGGCATATATTCAACAAATCAGAATAAAACTTTTTACTTCAAATTGTTGCATAAACAGCATAATTAAAAATTTATATTAATTGGATAATTTTATAAATTAGAATGCAATTTTTATTACTGTGCAGATTACAAAATCTGAATGGCTGTTCTGGATAAGAGGATTCTGTGTTTTACCAAAATTTTTATGATATTTATGATCTACAGGTATGGGGTAATTTTTTCGAAGTTCATTGTCTCTTTACACATATCCTGATGATCAAAATACTGTAGTGCTATCTAATCATTAGCTGATGAGGGTTATAGTAAAGAATGTCTGTTTAGAGTGCTAGCAGTGAAATATTGGCTTGATGAATTGATTGCATATTCTGTGTACAAATGTGTTCAGTACAGCCAATACCTGACAGGGATAATTGATATTGTTTTGTGCTTTTCATGTTCACTACATTTATTCTCAAGTGCAGTAATTCATATAAACCAATTGATGGTCAGTAGAAATTAATATATTTTAAAGCTTGAATTTCTTTGAACTTTGAACAAAAATCTAAATACTTTAGCAAAATACATCAAAGTCAACTGGAAAGGTTAATTAAAGGTGGTTTTTAGGACCGCAAAGAGATTTAAATTATGGCAATTCCTTTCAACTCTCCAAGACTGGAAAGGCACCCAAATAAACCTAATTAGCTATGCTATTGAAAATTATTGTAACAATACAAACATTCACAGAAAATGAAAGAAAGAAAAAAAACAACAAAGTACAATTTGTTTTGTATATAAACAACCCTATATTACCCTAACACTGTGAATAACCAGGTCTACCTCTATGTAGCTAAATCAGTCAAATTTAATTGATTTTAGTTTTGATTAAATGTTTCTAAACCAGTTTTGGCAAAATATTTAGATCTTAACGGTCAGTTTGTATGGTGAAATTCTGGCAACAAGCAACCCGAGTCTCCTTTCGTATTCATTTTCTGTCTGCTAATGTCCTAACAAACATTTAATTCATTTTTGGAAATTAGCAAAAAAAATATACAGATTGGGCAAAACTTTATTTGTTGTGATTCTTCTAAATATATGTTGAAATATTGGTCCCGATCATAAATCAAAATTGCTTGGATTCCCAAATGATCTGAGGATTGGCACATCCACCTTCAATTGTTTAGGAGAATTTAAAATGAGAAAATTGCAGTTCTCCTGATTTTATCATCATAACAAATATATTGCTGTGGGGATTGTAACGGACTCTTTCTGGAGTCCCCAGCTCTTTGTAATGTATAGAGTCAGTTGATATTTTTGTACAATCATCATAACATGACTGTGTGCCTCTGGAACCAGATTCTTAATTGCCTTTTCAATACCCCTTATCTAGTGTGGCATTTCCTGTCAGGAAATTAATTTGTGTTGGTGATGTGATGATTGATGATCTGTGGACCTGTTTTTTTTGATAAGCGTTGATATTGTAAGCTTTGAAGAGATGAAAAGAATGTGCTGCTTTATTCTTTTTTTTACAGGATGCTGGACTCCTAAAAATGATAATAATAGAATAATAGTTTTCTGCACAGTAATATCACAGTAGGGTGACCACACACTACCAGCCCGCTGTCTGATCCACTTATCCACTGACAAGTATGTAACTTTTTTTGTGCAGCACAGTTGCTTTAAATTACAATGACGCCATTAACAAGGGATTTGCCTAGCAATGGTAAATGCTTTCTGTAAGGCCCTGATTTTTTGTCATTCCTTTTCTAGACACCAATCCCCCAATCTAACATCAATGGGGTCCAAATTTTAAAGAAGAGAGCAGATGTTTGTTTACACCTGAAGAAAGCTTTGGTCAGAGAATAAGTCACTAAATGGCAAATTTTCTTTAACCTCCTGGGCGTTTACCCCAAGCCTGGTTCGGGGTACGAAAACTTACTACAATTGTTTACCCCGAACCAGGTTCGGGGTAGCTAAAAATATAAACAACCGTTAAAGTGTAATCCGATTGTCATACAACATTGTATGACAATCGGATTACAACTGAAAAAAAACACTTACCCTGTCCCCGCAGCTCCTCCGGAGATGTCCGTCCTCTTCTCCCAGAGTGTGGAGATCGTCACTGCACACACTGTCCTAATCCGGCGTGTGCAGTGATGATCTCCGGGGTTTCGCAGTGACGTCGCTGCAAGCGTCAGTGCAGGAGGGAGGCGGGGCGAGAAATTCAAATTTGTATTGAACTCAATACAAAAAAGCTGTATTCCAATACAACGAAATCTTTATATAATATATATATAATTGTAATATATATATTTTATAAGCTACTGTATAGTTACATTACATTATACATAATTATTTTTTTTTAAGATTTTTTTTTTGTTTTATAAATTTTTTTTTCTAAAAGTTTATTAATAAATTTATTAAATTTTAGACATATTTCAGTGAGTAATGCCTAAGAATTATAGCCTACAATCTAAAATAAATTTCCATGCAAAAAATGTAACCCTTTTTGCATGGAAGTAGGAAAAGAATTAAAACACCCGGCGTTCAATTACGCTCCCTCAGCGATTCCTGATGATGTCAGTGCATACGCCCGTTGATGGGGGTCGTAGCGGGAAATTCAAATATTTTGTATTGGATTCAATACGAAGTCCTGTATCCAATCCAATACAAAATAATACAAAAATATATTTATGTGGTTATGTCTATAGGTATGTGACGTTGGACTAAAATTTACCACACTAGGGAGGTGTTTTAAAAAAATATATTACTATAGAGTATACCGAATTATTGCATTTTCAGTATTTTTTATTTATGTATGCATTCTTGTTTAAGCTGATTTTTGTGTTTTTTATTACATTTTTTTTAATAAAGTTAATTTTTTTTCTTTTTACATGATTGTGTGTTTCAAACTTTGTTATATTCAGGATATCTACTAGACCCTTGTTCGGACATATTTCTGTGTTACAGGTCTACAATTTAAAAATTTCATGAAAAACAGTGTACCGCTTTTGGTACTGAAATCCAGACATCAGTGAAATCCCCAGGTGGTTAAAGCTTGAGGGCCTTTTATTAGGATAAGTACAGGCTGTTTTCATTATGTTAGACTTTTGGAAATTGCTAAAAAATTGCTGTGCAGGTAACATCATTACCTCCACTTGTCAGTAGTCCCAATTGTTTTTTGGAGCTCTGGAAGTGAAAAGTTTACTTTGTCACAGCTGCCTCTCCTGTGTCCCGCCAGCCTGCCAGTATAGTGATGTGCTCCTCAACTTTGTTTGATGGAAGATGTGGGTGACATTGCGTCAGGGGATAAAAATCTTTATCCTGCTGCAAAACCTTTGTAAATGTTTATTGCCAGCTTTTATTCAGTTGTATTGGTGCATATATATCTCCTAATTTTCTCTATGAAAGAGAAAATTAGGAGATATATATGCATATATTGATATTTGTTGTTTAGGTGCTATCTGTCTGATTTTGTATCCAAGACTGGGTGATCCAGCAAAGCTGGAATGGATCTGGTCCAGGATTGGATCCAACACATTTGCCAACTAATAGCAAATGATTTTACAGGTTTGTTGGATCACCCAGGATCTCCCCTGATAGTTTATCTTATCTAGTCTTGGAGATCTTAAATAAATCAGACCCAATGTGTGGATAAAAGGTTGACATTTAATATAGCATCTTTTATGAGATGCAGATCTCTCGGAGAAAGAACCATTGTCCACTCAGTGTTTTTGCCTTTCCTTAATGTACACCATTTTGTGATAATAAAAAAAGATGTGATTTAGTCTTATATACACATATACATATAGGGCTGGATTTATTAAAGCTCACTAAGACTGGAAAAGATAAACGTTCATCAGTAAAGCTGGGTGATCCAGCAAACCTGGAATAGATTTCTTAATAGTCATTAGCTATTTTTTAGCAAACATTTTCAATCCTGGTTCCCCCACGATAGTCCATCTTCTGCAGTATTAGCCTTAATAAATCAGGTCTATTATTTTCATGAGCCTTTTACGTCAGTATCTGTACCATAGAAGCTCACATTCTAATGTCCCCACCACAGTCACACACTCATATTTTACATTTATTGTATAGCTCTGACATATATAACCGTGCTGTGCAGAGAACACCAATCCATTTAGTTTTTTCTCTAACTATAAAGTGACAATAGAGATTAAGCTCCTCTTCAACAGAAACCAATATGAATGGACCAGTGTTCCCTGCACAGCACAGCAGAATACATCAGAGCTATATAAATGTATAATATACTTAGGGTGGGACTGTAGTAGAACACATAAATGTGAGCTCCTCTGGTACACACAGTATTATTACCGTATTTTTCGGACCATAAGACGCACTGGACCATAAGACGCACCAGTTTTTAGAGAAGGGAAATGAAGAAAAAAAAGATTCTGAAACAAATAGTGTCCTAAAATATTTTATGTGCATTAAAAACCAACACTCTCAGCATGATTGGCTGACAAAGTCATGTTGGGACAATGCTCCCAGCATGACTTTGTCAGCCAATCATGCTGAGAGTGGGAGGACGCCGGGAGCAAGATACAGGAGACACAGTCACTCTGGCCGCGAGGAAAAAAGTGCGTCTTATGGTCCGAAAAATACGGTATATATTTTTATAGATACCAAAAATTCCACAATGTTACATTAGTCCCTGCATCAGGGGAGCCTACATTTCTGTTTACATTTATTTATTTTAATAATATATTGTAAATATTTTATATAAAATGTTTTTATGGAGTTTTTAGCCAATGCCCTAAGAAAGCAAAGGACTCGTTCCTTTGTGCCATACCTTGCTGGCAAGACCGGCAAAAAATATTTCACACTAAAGATATAGCAGACTTTATTCGTAACTATTACTCAGAGCTTTAAAATCTCCCCAGACCTCCATTCTCGGCACCTCTTGAACAAAGCACATTAGCAATCAAAGCATACCAAGACATACCAACCTGTATTCACAGCTCTTTCTTTAGATCCTTGTCTTCTAGCATTTTTAAACTAGGAGGACCCTAGTTTTTAGTCTTTGGGTCTGGGCTCCTGGAGAGCCATGCAACTCTCCCATTTTCTCCGATCATTACACCCAGGTGCTTTACATCAGAGAACACTTAATCCATTTGAGAAGCCCCGTGAGGGGGCAGGAGGGGTGAGACATGTTCTCTATCTTGTAAAAAAAAATCACTCCAGGATACATTATTGAGCTCGCCTCCCTCCTTCCTTACAACATGGGAGGAAGACTTGGGGGGTAAAATTTACATTTGCCCAGAGGGAAGATTCTATTCTGGACTTGTAAAGCCTCTATCAGTAGAAGATACCAGGAATTCAGCTATAAATTACTCTCTAGATGGTATCTTACTGCACATAAGTTACATCAGTATTTTCCAAACAAGTCAGATAAGTGTTGGAGATGCTCGATGGCAGTGGGTTCCCTGATACACATTTTTTTTTTTTGGGAATGCTCTCTACTCCAGTTCTGGATAACCCAACAGATGACGGATATACACATACCAAATGACCGAGCATTTTATCTCCTTCAGCACAACTCCTTCACAGCTAAAACTTAAAAGAGTTTAGTCATTTGACATATGATAGTGGAAGCATCATCATGTGTCGCGGCTTATTGGCGAAAACCAGAGCCCCCTTCAGTGCGATTGTGGTTCCAGCAAGTTCACAAGATCCATAAAATGGTGGATCTTATCTCCTCCGCCAGAGGTACAAAAAGGAGATTTTACAACAACTGGTATCATTGGTCTGAATTTGCCTCCTCACAGGAATACAGAAACCACCTGGGTCCCCCTCTTCAGTGACAAATGACTGTTTGAACATCAGAGGTAAGCATACTAGTATAAATAATATTTTTTTTTTGTGTACCTTCCCTAGTGCTTTAGTGAGTGCCAGAATGAAGATAACATGACACACATTTGGTGGCCATAACATCGGCCACTTATGAATAAGGGTATACAAAATAAAAACTTGGTCCTTATGCTCGATAATAGATATCCATGGAAAGCCTTGTTTACAAACCAGCTGAACATATTCCTTGCATCAGTAAAATATTGATAAGCTATGTAATTATAGCAACAAAATATAAACAATAGCCCCTGCTTAGAAGTCCTCCTTACTCAACTTTTATGAGCTCAAAAATGTAATACAGGATAAAGTTATTAGTGAAAACTTTAATCTCTTAACCTAACTGGTTTTAATTCTATGTCTTATTGATTATCATAGCCCTATATAGCTCACATTACAGGCAACAATTGCCTTATAAACTTATATTTTTACAACATATTGCTCTGGCTTTGTGACATCTTCTTTTTTAAGTCTTGTTTCATGTTGTCCAGTTTTACCATAACAATTGCCGTATGCTTGAATGTATGCTGTTGTAAACATCAGCTTATTTTCGAATGCTAATGTAAATCACTGCATGTTCTTTTGGATTAGTTGTATGTATATAATATTATGATGTACAAAAGGATTAGGTAAACAATGTAAATGTACACCGTTATTCCATTTTCCATATTTTCCACTCAATAAAATATCGTAAAGATATAGAAAGGAACAAAAAAAATACCACCATTTTATTTTAAGGTTCTCTTTTTTCAGATAGTATATAATGTTTTGGGTTTTAAGTATGTTTTCATGTAATAAATGTACATTTTAGTATGTAAATTTAGTATTAGCAGTGAAAGGGTTGATTTGTAGCTGTAGCATCATCCCGTATCCCTAAATCTAAAAACTAGGACAGCTAGGGCTTCCTAAAACCTGATGTGGCTGCACAATATGAGGTGAATAAACTTAGGAAGATATCTGATGAGTTTTGACTTGGACTGAAATGAAGGTTAATTTTCCAATATTTATTAATGTGAAAGCTGTGCCGCACTAAGCAGTAATCACATCTCTACAGCACGCAGCATGTCATATTGGTTGTCATAAATGTCTCTGCAGTGCATTGTGTGTGTCTTGTTGACCTTTGTGTCATTTGTATTACGATGACAGACTGTGCAGCCTAAACCTGTATTTACCTGATCACCTCTGCCTCCATTTATTACATTTCCATCCCCCAGAAATCAACTAATGTAGAATAGTCTTCTGGCGTTCAGAATCCCATTATGCAATCTATTGCAAATACTTAACAAGAATAGCAAACTGAATGCCATTGATTCAGAAAATAAATTGAATTACTGCATTCCCGGCTGCATAGACCTTCCTTTTTCTTATTAAACAGCACATTGTGTCATTGCCCCTGATTCATCAATGAAATCCGCGCTCGCTGGAAGCGCGAACGTACGCGCGGCCAGCGATCGCAGATTACCGCGGTCCGGACTCCAAGATCGCCAGTAAAAAGCTGTCGGATAAGCACGGCTCCGTGCGCGAGCTTTTTCCGTTGCTGAATAGCGCGACCGCGTACGATTCCGGATCGCTAATACGAATGCGCGACCGATAATCCGATTCTGCTTGATGAATCAGGGGCATTGTGTCAGTTTGCAAAAGGTGCTTTTAAACAAAAAAATATATCAGAGGAGTCCACTGTTTCTGATTAATAAACAAGGAACATTGATATAGCCCAGAGTGCTGAGATTCATTTTCAGAGTACAAAAAGCTAAACTACTACCTGGAACCTTTGGTGTGTAGTGTACATATCTTGCAAATGTCATTCTACACCATTATATCAATTGTATTGTAATCCGCATTATTTTCCCAAATATCTTTAATGTGGCCTTCATTGTATCGAACTGCAAAACATGCTAATCATATCTTGAAAGCATGTTGGCCAAAGCTTCCATTTTAATTCCGGACACAAACAAAATATATTGTAACCAGTTCATGAAATGTGTTGGCTGCCTTTTCTGACTTCTGAAGAACCTGGCTGTCATGGATTCAGTCAGTTCCTATTTAGTGTACAAAAAAGCTGTTTCCGTAAGTTCTATAGTATTCTGTGTTCTATAATCATCATTGGGATATATAAAAATAGTGCCATATATATTTTAGCAATTTTACTTCACAATGGAAAAGTGCCTTAAGAATTTATGGTAGTAAAAGATCACAGAACAATAACATTGTTGGAAGTTCTGACTGTCACAAAGCAGAATCTTCACTCTCTATGAATAATTACTTTAAGGCACAATCTGTCTTTGGATTGTAGTAAAATATCCAAACATGAATGATATTTTATTGCATGTACATCACCCATTTCCCAGTTACAATATACATTATATTTTACAAGAATTACATCACCACTGTCCAGGTACTAGTTATAATTTACAGTAGTGACATCATTTATCATTGGATATATTTTATAGGAGTGACATCCCCAGTCTGTATGTATACATTTACTTTACAAGGAGGGAATCATTGCTCCTCAGACAGGAATTATATTATTACAGAAGACTGTCTATGGTGTTTCTGATCACCGTACAGGTATTAGCATTGTCTTATTATTATCTGTGGGGTTACTAATTACTGTTCAGGGTGAATGTTGTGTTTTATAATGTACTATGTCTGTGTGGTTACTGACTGTGATGAGCGATGTGTTTTATATTTTACTATGTCTGAGGAGTTACTGATCACTGATTATGGGGTGAACGATGTCTTATAATGTCCTGGTGTCTCTAGTAACATTATTGTTCTAATGTTCAGATATATAATTACTCTAACCTTGTAAATAATGTAATATTAATATCAGTTTTTCTCTGCAGAGCAGTAGGTTGGATCATCATCATTTCAATATAGGCTGGATTAATATTTTTCTGCATAAATTATAGACAATTCATCTAGCTCTGCTGGGGGAGGTTTTTGAGCTGTATAATGGTATTAGGAATTGAATTGGCCACACATTTAACTGACATTACCTATCATAGTCATTATGGTTGCACTTCTTACAGTATAGACAGGATGGTGATATCCTAAATATATTAAAGCCAGGGGTTATATCTGCATTATCTGCCCCTTGGTCCTGTAATATGTGGTAACAATGGCGTGCAAATCTATGAATTACTGATTTTTTACCTATTAATATGCAGCCTTATGACATTCTTTGAACACATGACAAGTTGCTGCTACACTATAGGCTCTAGTCATAAAAGAAGGAATCTGACATCCCCTAAAACATTCCCTGGTGAGAATTAGTTAGTGCCTTTGAAATACATGAATTTGGAAAATTCTGACAATGGAATGTTTGAGGGAATGTCTGATTCCCTGTTTTAAAAATAAAGCCCTATTATGTGGTCACATAGGCTGCTGCAAACATATGTTGCCTTGCAATTCTAGATGCACAGAAAAAATCAAACCATACTTTATAGGAGTTTTTTGCCTTCCTCTGGATCAACTGTGCATATGGTTTTCTATCTAGAATATGTAGGCTTTCTAGTATGTTTATTTTCCTAGCAGTTGAACTGAATTGATTTGTGCCTTTTATCAATGGGACTATGTGACACAAGCCATTGCTTCTTCAATCAAAAGTGACAGAATCAATTTCTGTGTAGACTTTTTATCATCATATTTCGTATCTGTTCCAGAAACATCTCTGTAGCTTGTGAAAGCCAGGGAGAGAAGATTGACAGCTGTCTAAAAATAGCAACAAATGCAGACAGTATACTATATTTCTCTTTCATGGTGCTGAAACTCTTCATCTATATTGTTCTTCAGTACCATGGAGAGCACAAGGACAACCAGCGGTTATGAAACTTTGCTGGGCCCAGAGAGCAGGACAATGTGTACTATAAATAAATGTGATTGTTAGTTGTGTTTTGCCAAAAGATGTATATGATCTATATCTGTTACTCCCTGGTACAAGTATACAATACAAAACAATACTATCATAACTTGCATGTAAAGCTGCGTACACACCTGCAATTTTTCTCGTTGGAAAGGATCTTTCACGATCCTTTCCAACGAGAAAAGACTGCACGATGCATGAACGATGCTGTACATACAGCACCGTTCATGCTCTATGGAGAGGGGAGGGGGAGAGCGACGGAGCGGCACCCTGCTGCGCGCTCTCCCCTTCCCTTTCATTAGGATCGGTCATTGTCCATCGTCCATGGATCCGCCAGGACGGTCGTCGGACGATGGACGACGACCGACTGTACACACGGCAGATTTTCGCCCGATAATTGGCCGATACCGATTATAGAGCGAGAAAAATTTGCCGTGTGTACGCAGCTTAAGAATGAAGATCACATTGTTTTTTGCTACCAGTCTATGTGCTATACATGATTGAGGATTCTTTCCAGGACCTTGTGGCTTTCAGAAAATTAATAAATATGGTTAAACTTTACATCTTATGTCTGAAACTTGTGACTCCCTGTTCATTGGGTTTAGTATTATTGAGTTACAGTTTAATATGTACAAATCAATGCCCAGCATTGCTGAATCTACAAGCTAAACCAGAAAGGTTTACTTCACCACTGACTGATCTGGAAAGGTAAAACGCCTCCTTCAGATGTTATTGTTGATTTCTCAGTGTCTGTTACAAATGGTTTCCATTAATTTCATATTACGAAGAATGTAATCAGAGCAGGCCCCAGTCCCAAGGTGAGCGGACATCTGGTGGGGAGGCCTCAAAGCTTTAAAAAGGAAGCAAAATTTTTGACCTACCAGGTTTACTGATATTTAGCCACTCCTACCCTATTATCATATGTGATAATGCAATGTTAAATCTTCTGCAGTCAAAAACATACTATGTTTATTGTAAAGTGCCACTCCTCTCCTGGCAGTGCCACTTCATATCCCCCTGGGCCACTTAAAGGAACTCTACATTTTTCAGATCAGTCATCTATTCTCCTGTTGATGTTTTGGTTGTGAGATTGAGAATAGATTATTCATGAAAGTTACTGGTCAGGTTTCAAATAATGGCATTTGGTGATTGAGGGAAGTCAAATATAGATGTGTGGAATAGCTTATATTTTGTGCAGAAACCACATTAGTTATCTAAACTTTAAACTTTGTAAAGCCTTTTTGTGTGCTCTTTGCTTTATTCATTGTTCAAGTGGTTCTGGACCCATTTTCATTTTGCCTCTTTAAATTCTAAAGCTCTGGTGCATAAGAGGAGAGTGAAAGTAATGATTCTACAGACAGTTTGGAGATGTCAGTTATGTTCATTTACCTCTACTTTCTCTATAAAGCTCTAATTTCTTTGGGAATTAATTTCTGGATCTTGCCCAATTCCCCACAAAGCAGGTGCACTGAATTAAAAACCCTAAAATGTTTATCACAGAACAAAGAATAATTGAGGTGATTATCCTGCTTATTTCTCTGGCTGTCTGATGATTATTATATTTATTTTAAAAATAGCAGCATATTCAGTGCAGGACCCACATTAAGCCGCTATCGAATGCCCAGATGTTTTGCTGGGATACAGAAACTGTTAAAATTTGTAGAAGGTGAGAATGCAAAAATATTTTCACCTTTAACAACAGAATCTTTGATCATTTTGAGGATAAAACAGACACAGATGTATATAGTTTTTTAACATTCATCAAGCAAAAGTTGTCACATCAAGACTTCATCACAGGCTATGACCCTAAACAACTAAGTAAAGTGCACAGACCACACGTCTGTGTGCACCAGCATATTACGCATCACTGTACATAAAATGGTTCTTGCAAATGACAGACAGATACAGGATTGTGACACAGGAGGAGGAGAGGACCCTCCCCTGAAAAGCTTACAATCTAGGAGGTGGGGAAGGTCTCACACAATAGGAGGGGAGACATGTAGTGGTGGGAAGTAGTGAGGGTTTTAAGAGACAGGAGAAGACGTAAAGGCAAATTTGAAAATTTGGCTTTTAAGTGCTCTTTCAAAGGAGCAGAATGGAGGAGCAAGCGAATAGGACGAGGAAGACCATTCAAGAGAGTCTGCTCTAAAATATTCTTGCAGTTGTGCGTGAAGCGAAGAGAGCGGCTAGGGGAGTATTTTTCCACTGGGTCAGAAATAAAAGTGGGACAAGAGCTGTGGAGGGTTTTGAAGACAAAGCACAGGAGCTTGAATTTTATTCTAAGGTGAAATGGAAGCCAATGAAGAGAAATAAAAAAGAAATGCAGCAGAAGAGCAATGGGAAGGATGGATTAGTCTGGTTGTAGAATTCATAATAGAATGTAGAGGAGTCAGGTTAGTGGAATACCAGAGAGAAGGATGTTACAGTAGTCCAGACGAGAGATGATAAGAGCGAGTTTGGTGGTCTCAGGGGACAGGTAGGGGCGGATTTTGGAAATGTTGCATAGATTAAAGTGACAGGACCTGGAAAAGTTCTGAATATGGGGGGTAAATGAGAGGGCAGAGTCAAAGGTGACACCAAGACAATGTGCCCGAGGTGAGGGATGAATAACAGTGTTGTTAACAGTTAGGGATATGTCGGGGGGGATTTGGAATTTGAGGGGTGGAGATGATGAGTTCGGTTTTATCCAGGTTGAGTTTCAGAAATCTGACAGACATCCATGTTGAAATGGCTGACAGGCAGCATGAGATCTTATCCAGGACTGAGGGAGACAAGTCAGGGGTGGATAGATACATTTGAGTGTCATCAGCATATAGATGGTACTGTAAACCAAAGGATATTACTTATGTGTGACCTTAAAAAATACTAATGTGCCCAATGTTCGGCATTCCTTTGGCACCGTGCATACCAAAAAACACTTGGATGGGTCATATATGGCCCCTTACAGCTTGCTAGTCACAAGTAATCATTTGTAATATCATTATTTCTAAATATATTCTTAATTTTCAGGAACTTTGTTCAACTGGAATTTTGGGTGTGTAATTATCAACGTAGTAGTTTTGTGAAGTTTTCTGAAAACCCTGCTTGCTTAGCCACCTGCCATTCTTTAAGATTTCAGGTATTTTAATTAAATGATCCCCTAATCATCTACATATAGCAATTAAAGACTTCTTCATATAAAAACAATAATGGCGTGCCCTGTAATTTCTTATTTATGTTTATTTATATTTATGATAGACTGTTAATGTTTGTGCAATTTTCACTCTTCTGTCTCTGGAATGGTAGAAAACAATGTAGGTTCATCATTCATCATTTTACAGCTTGCATTCATTTATGTATATTGGGCAAGGGGGGGTGGGGGGTAAACAAGTTTTTATTTGTACCAGAACTGCTTCCTTCACCATGCAAGGTTATGAATGTGACGAATGCATAAATGTGAAATCACCTGAATCTTCATAAACTGAAGTCAAAAGTAAGCCTGCATTTGCCTATTGACACAAGCCTTTATCATAATAATGCTTATATTGTTAGTGCAGCTTCATCTCTGCCAGGCATATCAAGATGTTCTGTTTTCTTATAGTCCAGTAGCCCTGGCTACTTTACTATTATCCTAAAACAGTGAAGTATCGCAAACACAAAGGATGTGGCTTCATAGAATAGGCAGTGCAGAGTGGCGGATGGGCAGCCATGATAGTTCATCATGTTTTTTCTACTTTAAGGTAAATTGGAAAACATTGAAGGATGATGATCAATCTTTTTTCTTTCTTTAGTAATATGACTTTCAGAGAGGAAAGTTCTACCTTTTTTTCTTGAACGACAAATGTCCAGTGCAGATGTAAAAGAATGAGGGCGAGAGTGAGCTTATTTTACCTGAACAAAGCAGAGATCATCTTCATTACAATGATTTCCCTCTTCTGTGACTTTCAATGGAGACTTTGAATAAAACACCCTACCGTTGTCATGTATGGCCTCTGTTGACTACATTAAACTGCAGTGAAAGTGTAAAAGGGGAACTTCCAATAGATCTCTAGCTTGAGCAAGATTTATTATAAGTGTGAGCTCTCCTGGTCATTTCTGTCTAGTTCAAAATGTTGAAGACAAGGACAGAGGATAGCAGGAGTCTTTCAGCTTCTAGAACAGGGGTGCCCAACAGGTGGATCGCAATCTACCGGTAGAACACAAAGTCAATGCGAGTAGATTAAGGAGCCCTGCCTTCCAAAATAAACTCGACCACACACAGGAGTTATTAAGTCCAAGTTTTATTTGTTGGTAGATCATTTTGACTTTTTTGTAATTTTAAAAATTTTGTCATTTTAAAAGTAGCTAACCAAAAATGTGTGGGAACCCTTGATCTAGAATATCTGAAAAATTGGCATTGAAAAAGCTTTTCCTGGAGTATTTTGTTTGAATTTTGTTTAAAATATTGAAAGTTACATTAGTTTCTGCTTCAGAAAAAAAGAGCCTTGTTAATTTCTTCATAGGACCAATGAGAAACATTCTTCGCATAGATTCCAAAGATGGCCAATAGCAATAATTTATCCTAAGTGGTAATTATGGCATTGCTGTTAGATATTTAGCTATGGACCTCTAGGAAGGCTGAGAGACTCCTGTCATCCTGTCTCTGGCTTCATACCTATGGCTTTGGCTGTGTATGCCAGTCTTGTGTTTGGGATAGGTAACAATTTAGATCAACTTTGCTGTTGGGGGACTTTACCTACATCTGTGATATATGCTTTTCAAAGTGCTGCGTAATGTGTTGGCGCTATATACTGTGTAAATAAGAATAATAATAATTTGCCGGTCACAGTGTAGGCCCCCTAAATGAGAGGGTGCTGAGAAGTTTCTGGCTTCGACCAGAAAGAAGAGAGACAGAGTTATGAAATAACACATTTACTCAACATATTCCCCCCTGAGACTGATGCATTTGGTACAGCGTAGTTGCAGCTTTTGTAGACTGTTCAAATAAAAGTCCTTTGGTTGGGCCGCAAACCAGCTCTCAGCAGCATCTTTGACGTCAGAAATGTCCTCAAAAGGTGAGTAGGGGGGATGGTGGACCAATTGGAAACCCAGGGTGTTCAATTTGGCAGCCACAACATTGGACGTGTGCGCAGGTGCATTGTCCTGCAAAAAAAGGTTCCCTTTGGTCAACTTTCCACGGCGTTTCGTCTTGATTGTCTCCTTCAGCTGGCTAGTGATACTAGAGCCCTGAGGTAGGTAGTCCACCAACATATTACCGTCTTTGTCCCAGAAAACAGACACCATGACTTTTTTGGCCGATTTCTGGGTTCAGAACTTTTTCGGCCGCGGGGCCCCGCTGTTGTGCCATTCCTTTGACTGTTCCTTGGTGTCAGGATCAAAGATGTGGAGCCAGGTTTCATCCTCAGTCACTAACCTAACCAAAAAGTCATGTGCAGCTTCAAAATGGGCCAAAACGGCTTTGGATGCTTCAACTCTTTCCTTCTTCTGATCACTGTTCAAACATTTTGGCTGAAAGCTGCGCATGTCTAGGATAGTGGTGATAACAAACCCAACACGCTCCCGTGTGATGTCAAGTATCTGGGCTCTCTTTTTTGCAGATATTTGCTGGTCCTCAATAATCAGCTCATGGACAGCATCGCAGGTTGCAGAGTCAGCTGAGGTTGGGGGGTGCCCACTGCGGCGCTCATCTTCAATGGTAAAATGCCCAGTCTTGAAACGAGATATCAAGGTTTTGACGTGCTGTGGGAAGGACTCGTCTCCCCCAGTGTTTGTGTCTCAGTGTGAATGTGGCCCATAACTCCAACGACATGAAACTTGCTTGTGCCTCTGCCATCACAGCTTCTCACTAAAATAAAAACAGTTTTAAGAATCGCAAGGACCTGATATTTGCACAGTTACATACTAAGATTTTAGGCTGTCATATGCCCCCACACTCGTTTTTTTATTTCATCTGGAAGGGGGCAAAGCCAGGAACTTCTCAGCACCCCCTAGTATACTACTGGTTTCTCATTATTGTTCATGCAGTATCTATCTACAGAGGTTGTGCATTATAAACCCACTATTACAAAAGCAGAATACAGCCAGTCATATATAAAATAAAATAAACAATATATATATACTATACTTATATTCAATAAAGAAAAAATATTCTATATTAGGAATAGTTGAGGAGCAGATACATTAAAGGGATTTTAAGGGAATTTAGGTGAAAAAAAGGATAAACGTTACAGAATCAACGTTACTTTATACACCATGCAGAATACCATTTGCTATAATCCTCTCTCACCCAGTGAATTATACGGATGAATAAACCAAGACTGGACCATATTTATCAAGCGCCCACATCTGCTGCAATGATTTGCTACTTATATCCCCTTTCAGCTAACACCCCAACAGTGACAGACAGAGCCTGTCTGGCTCTGGTATTCAACAGGGAATTGTGATCTTAACAGAAAACTGACAGATTTTAGGAAGCGTCTTTCATTTACAATTAATAAATAAGCTGATACAAACAGTACATTGGCAGATATATATGCAAGAATCTTTTCCAGAAAAACAACTGTCTACAAAATGTGTTCTGCCTACTTGTGGACTCAATGTGAGTACACATACAAGTACTTGGACACTTGAAAAAAATCCCCAGCCATTTTACAGAACCCATTGCAGTTTATGTATTTATTTTATGCTTAGGGTCCCTATACAGCATTTTAGTATAAATTGATTTAGAAATGTATTGTTTTCTTTAAAATAAGAGGTATATTCAATATTTATTCCCTGTCAATTTGACCTAGATTTGGCAGTATATTCTTTAGAAGATTTAGCATTTATTATTATGAATACTTTTTTTGGAGAATTTGCCAGTAGGTGGCAGAATAAGTCTTACTTTTAGTATGCATTGAAATGTGCAATTCATGGAGATTAAGGCTACATACACACAACAAATGATTCTCGTCCGATTATCGCTTCAGAGCTGGTATAGGACCAGAATCTGATGTGTGTACAGCACTTTTCCAAAGTCTTTCATGGATCCATCCTGGTGGATGCATGAACGACGTACGACTCCAATATAAGTGAAGGGGATAAATCCTGTTTATTAATAATAATAAAGGGGAGAGAGCGCAGTGGGGTGGCACTTGCTTGTTTTCTTCCCTGTCCATAGAGCAGAATGGTGCTGTACAGAGCTCTTTCATGCATCATGCAGTCTTTTGGTATTGGAAAGGATTGTGAAAGATCCTTTCCAACAACAAAAGTCTATTTTGTGTACGCAGCCTAAGATGGCTGTGACCAGACAGTCATATTGATGGGCAAAGAGTTTAAAAATACATCGCTGTGTCAAAACTCTCCAATTAGATTTTGACAATTAAACTGTTCCTTGTAACACTCTATTCACGAATTCCACTCGAGAAGAAATGTAAATAACATACATGTATATTATGGTCATTGGATACCTTAACTATAACTTTTTTTTTTTTTGGGCAGCCCCCAATATAAAAGCCAAACCTAAACATGCAAAATGCAAGCAAAGAGTGTGTAGCTCCCCCTTTCCAGTTATACCAAGCCTATTGGAACCTAGCTAGCCAGAAGAGGAAAGCCACGAACTGGTAATGTAGGGGCCGGGCCCAATGCAAACCATACAAAACATTGCAGTGGAAAAATAGGGGCGTGCAACGGTGGATTCTATGAAAATTTTAAGGACACAAATGAGGACCAAGATAGGATGGTTGCCCCCTCTTGGTTTTGTAAGTGAACAGGTATAGTGCTGCATAGCACCTTGGCCCAAAAGTCCCAATAGGGGCCTTCTTACGTGTACAAAGACCTTTTACAATTTTTATTTAGCTGTAAAACTGCAGAGCAGGCAATAAACATCAATCACTCATGCATTGGCAGTAATGAAATGCCATGTTAGTTACTTGCTTTCAAATATAGTATAGAAAATACATTACATTAAATTTGTGCACCTTTCATAGCTTTACCTGTCCTGACGCCAGAAGTGACTATTACTATTAAACATAAACCTAAATTAATAGAGCTGTGAATATTAGACATTTAGATCACAGGCTATAAATAGGAACATATTAAACAAGGAAATAACTGAAGACGGAGGCAGGAATAAAATGTTAGAGCTGTTTTATTAAAAAAATCTGTGAAGTATATTGATTTTTACCGGTTCTCTGATATCATTTAGCGGCAGCCTACATGTGATATCAGCCCGGTAATTATTCACAACAGTTGGAGAAAATGAGATAAAAGCTATGATGGCTTTATATTTTATTATGAATGAAGAATGTGATTATTACAATTGTACAATACCCATCATGTAACTAGTTCCTGTACTTCATAAATATTAGGGGCACCATGATGATGTTCAAATAACATGAACTCTACAGGAAGGTAAAGAATTGAATATTTTTTAAACAAGCATGCAAATATGGTAACATGACTATTGCCATTCCTATATAAGAAATATTTTATTTTTGGGGGGGAATCATAGTTCCTTTTAAATCTAAATTACAGCGAGTTAATTGGTACATGTTTAATAATTTTCTGCTTGACCTTTGAACAGAGAATATGTATTCATTGTTTTTTGGTGTCAAAGTCTCAAACTCTTCCCATTTTTGCTATGAAATATTCTAGTTTTAATCAAAACTAAAGCTAGGAATGACCAATTCCCAAAAAGTTGCCATATTACCTTAATTCTAATGAAAATTGCTGCATCCATACCTGAATGCTTATATTGACTTTTTATAATGAACAAGGCGGCTGGTTTACACAAGATTAAATAACCTTTTTTTGATTTCTAACCAGCACATTCTATACTATTTTAAAGATCATTAACACACATACAAATTCACCATTTTACTGCTACCCAATCTGCCTTCTATGTATCCTCATTCTGTGGCCTACAACTTCACATTACAAATCCTTCAGCTAAAGCGGCAATACCCAGACCAAACATTTCTGTCACCTTTCTGGTCTGAGCCCCATCATCCTCTGTTCTAATTTATTTCAACTATGCAAAACCAACCGCCATTTATAGGAAGAGTCACATTGTCTTCACATTTTACTGATTATGAGTATATATATTATGAGTTGAATCCTCACAGTGACAGGTCCTCCCTGGGCATAATCTAATAATCCTCTCCCTCCTTTTGCCTATATGTAAACTTTTATAAAAACTTGTAGCATTCACACATTTTTAATAACAAAATACATTTCCAACATTTAAATTGTTATTCTACTTTTTCAAATTTAAATACACTTATAAGAAAATATCCTAATACAGGTATAATTAGTGTTATACAGTAATATTACTGTCCAACCGCTGCAGAGGGCGCTATCACAAACTGCACTAATCCACCTGTTCACTCTTCACAACAAACAGTGACAAATTTCTTACAGCTAAAAAATACATGTAAAATTCTGATTATAAAATAAGCTACATTTTAATGAGGTGCTTCTATTTCTATTTAATAATCTGTGTAAAAATAAATCATTTTCCACTTTGTATTTGGTCAACAATCTACATAGTTTCTATGTTATTTCACTTTCAACTAACTATAGCAAATCCTATTATATTTTAATTCGACAAATTTTTCTGCTTAGGCAGTTTCAGTAGTGTGCAGAGTAGAGTAACCAACGGGATTAGGAAGTGGTGATTGGTCACTGTGAGTTACTTACTGCACCACAAGGCACTCTATTTATAAAACAGAGAATCAGACATTCCCTCAAACATCCCCTGGTGGGAATCAGGTACTGCTATTGAAGCAGATGAACCTGGATGATTTCCACAAGGAAATGTCTGATTCTCTGTTTTATAAATAGAGCCCAATCTGTTTATCCTTATTAAATAACATCTGCCCCAATCCATATACATTTTTTATTTTCTGTACCAACTACCCACAGATAAACCAATTCACAGTACAAATCTGTAAGGATTTTGTATTTAGTTCCCTAATGCCTACCAGATCCTGCCCAGTAGTAAAAATATAAGAATATATGAATTTGATTGTGTTCTTTATGACATAAACAGATGCACAGTAACAGTAATAGACAGGAAGTTACTGGACAGAGTTGAGTTTGCAGTGAATTAGGACAGGGGTCAGCAACCTTTACTATCAAAAGAGCCATTTTGCCTCCTTTTCCACTAAAGAAAAATAGTCTGGAGCCGCAAAACATAACACAGTTTATAAACTTTTAAAGGTTTTAATATTTTTTTAATTTTACCTGTTACAACAAGTGTGCATGTGTAGGCCTACTTTGAAATAAATTAAACACTGAACTATGCCCCTAGAAGGGTGTTAGTCACAGGTGTCCCCCACTTGCACCTACATTTTTGGTTTTGTGCATCTCCCCATTCCAGAGGAATTGGGGTTCAAAGGAGGGGGATGTCATTGTACACACCCATTTGTACACACCCCGTGGTAGATTTATTTCACTGATAGATTTTTTTCATTAGAACACCGGATAGGGAATGCCCCTCCTCCACAGTGTCTTGGGAGGAAGGGGATCCCCCATCAGAGATCTCCCAAGGAGGCTGAAGAGCCGCAGGTTGCAGACCCCTGGATTAGGAGGCTGAGCTAATCACCCAAACGATTATGTAAGGAAGAATAAACACTTTTTTATGTTGGGCAAATTAGCAGGGAAAAAAAGATTTCTGATAAAAATACTTTACATTACTTTATAATATTTTTTTCTGTACTATCTGCACCATGTGAAGCTTGTCAGTTAAAATGGGCTAAAACCTCATAAACCCAGAATAAAAAGCTCAGGGTACCATTCCTAAACCCTGACTTCACAACATAATGAAAAGCTTATACTTGTTAGTTATGATGCTAATAGGAGCAAGTGAAAAATCCCACAGAATGCCTAGTTACATACAAAGTTTTATGGTCTAGAAAGACCACATTAATGGTGAGAACAATTCTAGAATAAGGCTCCTCATATTACTAAAAGTAACTTGATAAATATAATTTTCCCTAGAGTGGACATGCTGTACACAGAGCTAACAACTGTCATACCGATACTGAGCATATTACAACACACAAAGCTATACACATAATTTTTGTCCAGTTTAAGAAATATTTGTTTTTGTTTCTCTGCATGATTTCAGAATTTGACTGGATAGGCTGAGGCACCTCCCTGATCCAATGGAAAAAAATTATTTTCTTATAGACTATATCAGGTAACTGTATACCAGAATTGTTCATTGTTGCCACGCCAGTTAATCAGGGAGTGCTTTGCCACCGTTAATTCCTAGGATGCCATCTTCTATTAAATGTATCACCAATTTCTAATATTGCAAAGGCGTTTACAGGTAAATTGTCTTGTAAGTTGTCTGAGCAGTGATGGTATTTACTGGGTGAGCCTTATTGCTATTATTTGTACAACGATCTGCTAATTGCCATTTTTAATAAGCTGCCATTGCTTGTGAACTGGTAGATGATCATCCATACTCATGTCGGGAAACTCATCCTCAGAAAAGCTTATGTGAAGACAAGTGTCATTGGCAGAGGAAAAGGGGAGGGTGGTCTCCACGTTTAGTGGCTCTACCAGTCCATTACATGGAGGCGTCTCAGGCACAATGGTTGGCGTGTCTTCCAGGTTGTCATAGCTGCTTGCGATGGAGTGGAAGGTCCTGTTCTCCTCAATGGAGTTTTGGTGGACAGGCCTACTCTTTACAGGGGACAGGTCACTATTTTCAAAGCCAGGAAAATAGGAATTTTTAAAAGTTGGACTAATCTCCTCCAACTCAGCAGGTGTTATAGAACATGATGTAATGGTGGTGAAACTAGTAAGGTTGAGGCTAGTTGGTACGGTCACATTCTCAGTGGATTCATTGATAGGCCACGATAGGATCTTGGAGGATCTCTTTCTGGAGATTGGGGGAGGTGGGATCAGTTTCGGGATGGAGTGCAGGAGCCTTAGATATAAAGGAAGCAACATGTCAGTAAACCAATCCATAATTTAATTGGAATCTTCAATCTTTTTCATTCTAAAATTTAATAACCAAATAATGTTTACAGTGTGCATCCAAGAAAACCTGTCATGAAAGAAATGTGGGCTACAACAGCTAATTTTCCCTGCTGAAAATACTACTTGCCCATCTGTGATTTTTTTTTTGTTTCCAAAGTTTGAGTCACCAAGTTAAAAAAAAAACAAGAACTCTCAGAACTATTACTTTTACTGGCTTCTTTCCTGCATGCTTGTTCTGGGTCTATGGCAAATAAGTATTAATGTCAAATACAGTGAGGCAACTACCATTCTTAGAAGGTCAGCAATGGCAACCCTCATACTAATCCCCTGACTGATTCATATCCCAGTGATTGTGACTCACAAAGGATGACTTACAACATGCTAACATTTTTTAAAATCCCACTTTTGTACGCCAACTTCAAAGTCAAGTAATGGATGTGTGACTTTTGCTGACCAGTGGGTGATGTGACTTACTGAGAAGCAACATAGAAAAACATGATCATTTTCCTAAAATATACAAAATAGGATTTACTATACTCATTCTATGGTCCTGTTCCTTATTAGTTCATTGGAGGATGCAGAAATCTGTATTCAATGTATGGGTATACTGCTGCATATACATACAGCTAGGTCACTTGCAGTGCAGTCGCTGGTATGGCCACTACAGTGACAGAGTCTTGTGATCCAAGAAGATGCTAGTCTACCAACTACTGGGGCAACTACAATCCTTTGACCTGATCTAAAAACTACCAGAAGCTGCTTGATTAAAAAAAATGTAGAAAAACTAAAATCTAGATCAAGCAGGGATGACTACTTTTGATTTGTGTTCAAAGTCGTGTAAGCAGCTGTATTTCAGCACAGTAAAGAATACAAGAAATCTAAAGCCTGCATAAAACATTATTTTTAAGGTAATGAAAACCCGCAAAACTTCTACCTTACCATATTCCACCTTTGTGATGTGCAGTAATCCCTGGGAACCAACGAAAAATTACCTATTACCAATTATCTTTTTTATGAATATGTTTTTTTTTATCCTGCTATATAGAAGGAGTAGGATATAAGGTCAAGTAGTGTTTTTGGAAAAAAGACTGATATAGGGTTTGGGAAGATCAGTGTTATTGGGCATCTCCTTGCTAGTCATGTACAGAACTGTCCCTCACTGTATGACAACAATGTAACACATGTATTTCCCTTCTATATAATAGTTATGGTGAGTAAGAATGGCTATCTCAAACAGCAAATAGCCATGTCCCTGTGACTTTTTTAGGGTTGTTTATTCCCCCAAGAGGAGGGAGGGGTGAAAGCACAAATATTGCTTAATCTGCACCGATGTGGTAACCTACCGCAACCCGACCAATAAAATGATGTGTGAATGGTTATTTGCTACCATAATTTAGAACATTGTTTTTTTAGTATAGCCTACAATTTTTCTAAGTTGATTGGAAGCTGCTGAGATGACATCGCACAAGGTAGACAAAACTGTAGTAAATTACCACTGTAGTGCTTATTTCTACTTACTTGTCTTCTTCAGTTTGGAATGCAGATATCTCAGTGACCTCTGACCCTTCCACCTTGCGACTGACCACCTCCTTCTCATCACTGCCCCTTACAGGGTCATTTTCCTTTTCCAGGTTAAGAAGATTGAGATATGAATCTCCCATGTAATTTCCATTTACAACGTATGTTGAGGCAGGGTTGTTTTGTATTGGGGCCGGTGTGGAAGTGGCAGGAAGGTTTATTTCCAGGTTGTAAAGGTTCTTAAGGTTCAGTGACAGCGACTGGGCAATGGCCAAATTATGTATTAGGTGATTATTGCCTGAAAGCAAATAATACACAAATATGAGAAAAACCAGAAGAATTAAAATTTTATTATTTAAATGAATTTGCAGTAGCTCAAGAAGTCAGAAGCCAAACAGTGGAATTGTTGGCTTTGGACAGCACCTGGCTTGTACACTACACTTTTGGCAAGATAAAACCTGTTAGACCAAGCTTCTGTATTGCAAACTAAAAGTGTAATTCGTTATGTGGAGCATTCCTTAGAATACACACTGATATAAAATACAAATGTTCTGATTTATGTAAAACTTTAGGTATGATGTGTCGGTCATATTACACCTGTTGCCACCAGAACCAAGCTGTATCAACTGCAGCTTCCAACGACATTACAGAAATAGGAAAATAACACCTAAAACAGTGAATTAGTGCAGGAAACTACCAGGCATGCAGCTACCAAATGCATTTAAAAGATGCTCCATCTCTTAAAGTGCCAAGTCTGCAGAATTAGAATCCATCATTCTGCGTATTATACTCTATTTCTTGTCTAACCGTAAAATTTACTGATCCTCACCAGAAAACTTCAGACCAGATCTGATCTCCAGTTCCTTCAGTTGTTTCACCAACAGTGAGATGTGCTGTAACAAATCACGATTGGTTAGTAGCAGCTGGCGCACTCTAGCCTGGGATTCATTGCGTGCTGCTGTCTCTGCTGCAAGCTGGTCCTTTAAGAGCTGCACCTGCAATTCACAAACAATACAATGAATACTCTAAGAGCTCCTTTAAATCAGTCACTGCATCCTTGTTCTGTATTGATTAACCGTCTGACTGGCTAGGTGACTAGATGCTTCCATAAATCATAAATATGCACCACCATATTTTTCTTTGTACAAAAATATCTTTACAAATTGCAAAACCCCAAATTACAATATACAGTATATTACCTAGAAATTATTGCAGAGACATAAATAAATTTACATTTCATATAATGTGGCAGTCTATTTTTTTTTTTAAGCCGGATGTTGGGATATGATCGAATCTTTGCATATTATTTACTGGAGAATATGTGATACAATATGTGTGGCAAACTGTGGATTGCCTGCTGTCTTTTGTACTGCAATTGCCAACATGCCTTTGTAACTCCCAGGTTAGCAGTCAGGTCCCTGTTCACTGAATTGCCTGAGTGCAGCAGTACAACATGTACTATGTAATCATTGGTCTGACATAAATTTGTCACACGATAAGCAGAGATATTTGCCATATTCTCTCCATTACTTCTACAGGTGCATTCTGACATGACATATATATCAGACAGAGACTGGAGAGAAGAACAGTACTGGGTCACATTTACCTGTCATAAGGGATTATAAATGCCATGCTGTGTTATTACTTTAAAAGTTATGTGATAAGTGAAGGGGATTGATATCCACCTCTGGCTATGCCCTATCTATGACAGAACCTTCTTTTTAATTAGAAGGGGGAGACAGTGCTCACAAACTGGTCAATGTCACCTAGAACAAAGCTATTGAAGATAAGAATTTGGAGCTGTAAAATGTACAATACACTGGAGGTACATGTCCCCTTTTATTAGTAGAGCAGCTGAACCTCAATCCTCCATTAAGATGTGACTGTAACATTAGGAGAAGTACTTTTACTGTTAACTAATCAACAATGGTATTGAACTTATCTACTGTAGTAGCTAGTAAATTTTTTTTTCACTACAATACTTGAGCACCAAAGATCAAAGGGTTACATTCTTTTTTTCAAAAACTGGCTTCAATAATTATCTTCTGATGTTTTTAGCTAAAATGGTTCAAAGTTCTTTCTGCCTCTGGTTGCAGAACAGGCACCACCCACCTTCCTCATGCACTATTGGAACTCTGGTGTCATAGTGAAGAAGGCTGCACTCTCACCTGAGCTACGGCCACCTGTGTTTGCTGCTGCTGTTGGAGTAGCTGGTGCTGTAGAAGCTGTAAGCGATGCTGTGATGCCAGAGGGGTGAGGACAGAGACTGAAGATGCACAGCTAGGAGTGTGAACGATTGCTGATAATGAAGAGTAGGTGGAACAGTTTTCAATATCCTGTAAACAAAGCACACACAGTGAGGGCAAGCGCTCCATAATTAACAAACAGACATTATTTCTTAAATTATTTAGCAAAGTGTGTATTCAGCCCCATGTAGTGGATTAGACGTTCTGTAAAATTACACAAATGACCGTCGGCAGAGAGCCTGTACCTGTGAGGACGGCCTTACTTACTGCATGGAAAAGTGTAATAATCATTATAAATACACAGAAGACAAATGTACAACTTTATTTTGTAAATCAAACTAGAACACCTAGAACACTGACTGCTAGGGGCCAAATTAAGGAATCAACTGACTAAATATGTAGAACATGGAGAAGAATTGTAATTTCACAGTACTTTTTTTTTTTTTTTTTTTTTAGGTGAACATTTTGATCTGGAAATTATCATATAGGCATGTAAAATCATTTACATCGCTTTTTAAATTGTCTCCAGTTTGTCAAAATATAGAATAAATTAGGAGTGTGTAAAATGTATATGTCTGTGGGAAAGAATTACTTTCTGCCTACATGCGAGTTGTAATACTTAAGATCCAGTCGATAATGTGGGTTTTTAGATTTCTACCACCATCTGACTATCACACAAATAAACAGCTCCATGTTACCATTAAATAAAATTTCTAAATACTAATAATTCTTGAAAGTGAGCACACCAATGTTACTACAGTCTGGAGCTGCTGTGGTAATTATAACTTGATGTAATCAATTCATCCTAGGTGGCTATAGTCTGTTGTGAGTACCCAGAATTCTCTTGTTTTAAGTCTTACCTGGCCATTCTGATCTTTTAGCACTGATAGACATTTGACAACTCCCAGGTCTGGTGCAGATATCGCACGTTCACAGGTTCTCTTCTCTGCAGTGGCTCTCTGGAGATTTCCATCAGCTTCTTTTGTATCTTTATTTTCTGCTCCTGTCAGCTGTTGCCCTATCATAAAGAAAAAAAAGATAATATAAAAATTTTAAAAAATACTTTAATAAATTGTTACTGTGCTTGGAACAGTAATCCACCCACTGCTTAATTTGCATGGAATTTGCATAAATTAAATAAAAAGTTTTTTCACTGTATCAGGTGACAAAATATCTGCTTCTTCAGTAAGACCCTCCCAACCTGCCATTAACTCTCCCATTTCCATCCCTGATTAGAACGATTAACACTGAATGAGCAATTACACAAAGACAAAGGGTGCACTGTTCATTTACATATAAATTTATAGATTACATGCATGGCTGGGGAATATTAACAGAACTAAAATAGGCCCATATATTGTCATTTGTCAGTTTTCATTCTGTTAGGCTGCAGTCAGTGCGGATGTGATTGTCATTTAGATCATTTGGGAAGGTGAACAATACAACTGACAGCCGTTCCGATGCAATGATGCACTTTTGCCTCTGGCTACCTTCAAGTTTAGCCTCTTCCAGAGACTTATCACTGGCCCCATCTGCCTGCCCATCTGCATTCTGTTGGGCATGCTGAAGACTCATTTTGTGGCACACTTCAAAGGCCTGTCCGACTGTCCGTACAATCTGCATGGCTTGGCTCTGCGGAGAGAGAGAGATGCCATTTGTACTGATTATCATTATCAATCTCTGAACAACCGCAGGTTGCAGACCCCAAATATAAGACACAGAAATCTGCACAAAAAACATGCAAGCTATTCTAAAATTCCTCACAGTGCCAACTGATAGGACAATGACTGAAACACTACAAACACTTTATGACACTGTTTTTGACTAAACACACGACAATCATTTAAATCTTAGCAGTATCTTGTTATAATTTATGTCTACAGAAAGAACAAATTGTCCATTCAACCAATTTCGTCCATAGCAACGAGGAGACCACCTCTGCAAAACTCACTTTCTTCTTAGATTTGAAGACGTTACATTTGAAGGTGTTGCTGGCTCCGTCCCGGGCAATGTAGCTGAATATCTTCAGATCTTGTGAGTCATGTGAAACGTAGAATATTCTGCAAAAAGAAAAAAAAAAAAACTTTTCAGCCCGCCTGTCATCCTGTAAAATGGCATCTCTGTCATGAATATACAGTGCAGCCTGGAAGAGCAACGAGGAGATTAAATATTCAGCAGAGATGTGGGCCAGGCTGGAAATAAAATATGATCATATTCTGGAATTTGGTGAAATTATCCTGGCACTCAGCAACCTCTATACTGCCAACCAGATGCTCAGCAGAATACAGCTTAAATCCAAATTGCCCCTCCATGTAATATTCTTGCACCAAACTGTGATTACCTCCTAAAATCTCTGTTTTTAATTTTTTGACTTCTGGCAAGACCATCAATGTAAAACAGTACTAAAGGGCAGCAACAGGAGCAAACAATTTCTCCTCCAAACAGCAGACTTCCTGTGACACACTTATGGATTCCTCACCCAGACTGAAGTTGTGAAACCACTTAACGACACAAATCATGTTTTGCACATTAGTAGACCCATCAGTAACTTCTGCATTACTGGATACCTAATAAATCAGACTGTACAACAAGATATTTGTTTCAGAAAAGCTTTACCTTTTATCAATAAAAGCAGTTTTAATCTCCCAATTCACTTTGTCTAGGCTAAGATGATGCCACTATTCTGCTGAAAGTATTTGGAAGAAACAAACATGCTTAAGAATTTCTGTCATCAGTACTTACATGATTGTGTCATCTCTAAGCCAACATCTCAGTGCAGGAAGTGGATGCTGACCCCAGAGGATACCTAAACAAAATTGACACTCCCCTTCTGACAAGAACTACAGATAAGGGCACTGTTGGTGTGCACTGTGATTTTGTGAAAGAATGTGGATGTATTACACTAGCATATTACTTATCAACCTTAAAACCTTTCCAAGCAGAGTTACAGAAAACAATAGGCAAAAAAAATTGTTGGAGCTATCACAAAGCTTTCTTTTGTCATTTCTACTGTTATAACAATTGTGTAAACAAAGAGACTTGGAAATATCTAGTAAAGTCCTATTAATCTAGGTTATGTAATGCAGTCATATTAGAGCAAAGTGGACTAGTGAGGAAAACTCATTATTTGCTGTATTTTGCATGGATGTGTATTATCTCCGCTCTCAGGGAAACTTTTGCTATGACAGAATTTGTTTAATAAGAATTCACTAATAAAGCAAGTAAAGGAAACATTTCATTGACAGTAGAGTAAAAAGGTTTCCAAAAATGTATTTTTCAATGTATTGCAGGGATGAATATTTTAGGGGCACTGGGTTGGGTTTGTGTTGGTGTACTGTACATGACATGAAGACTGCATTAAGCATCTGGTGTAGCCATAGGTAGGAGAAAAAGGAATTGGTGAAGGGGGACTCTTACCTGTAGACAGGATCGTGCATAAGCAACATCTTACTCTCATCCCATGTCCATTCTTTTCTCTGTGACACAGAACCCACCATTAGAAACATCATATAGGATAGCTGACTGCCTGACATATTCCCCCATCTTACATTTCATATGGACTGCACTTGGAATCTAAAACATCTACAAGAATGCAAATGAGCATGAGGCCCACACACAGCCACCATTAAATGGGATTTTTTTTGCCTTTCATCTTCTATTTTAAAAAGATAAACGTGTCATACAAAATTCCCCTTCGTACCTTCAAAGCTCTGAAATCAATTATCCGTTGCTGCCACCTCCATGACGCCAGCTTTGATCAAGGACCTCAAGCTGACACGCATTGAAGGGTGCTGGTTCTCTGTGGGAAGATTTCCTGCTTGCATATTCCCAGAGATGAACTAAATTTAAACAAGTAACTGTTTAGTAGTACCCACTTTTTAAATGGCTACTCCACTCAAAATGGATTTCCAGTATGTGTAAACTGGATGGCTCATTCCACTTCCTTAATCTCTCAAGGGTCTCCAGTAGTGTTGATGTTCGAATTCGGGTTGTCCCTATATTCGACCCGAATATGGCTGTTCGAATTTGGGTATACCCGAACCGAATTTTGCTGCATTCGACAGCAAAAATTTGGGAGGAAAAAAAAAAATGTTTTTTTTAAAATATTTATTTCGTTTCTGTTTTTTATTTTAAACTTGTTTTTTTTTATTTTTTACAGGTTATCCTACAATGACATTATGAATCATAATGTCATTGTGGGATTCCTGGACCGTGGGAACTGTGCAGTCACAGTTAATTGAAAGCAGGTGCAAAAAAAGTATATAAGACCTACCCTGAAAATAAGACCTAGTGTGTTTTTGGAAGCCCAAAAAAATATAAGACAGTGTCTTATTTTCGGGGAAACACGGTATATGCTATGAGGACACTCCTACACATGCTAAATATTGGCATGAGGCAAACAATAGTTTTATCTTTACACGTCTTGTTTTCAAGAGAAAATGAGCATATATTTTCTATGCCTGATATATTTTCTATATTTTCTAACATTCATGAATGTTACAGCAGAAATATGACTCCTCTTTGAAGTACCAGTCTTTGGTATAAACATGTTTAATATATTTGGTTATTACACCCATATCTGAAGCTGTGCTACAGTATTCCCATCATGCCATCTCTTTATCAGATGTGGTGCTCAGCAGCCTCATAATATGAGCTCATCTATTATACATCATGGTCAGAAATTAGATTTTCACCCATTTATCTGGAGAGTTCTTTGAGTTCTGCCACTTGACATTAACAGAATAAAGCTGAATGTTACTTCAGATAACATGGTAATCAGGCATGGTTCTTTTCCCACATTGCAAAGCTGTCAGGATTGTGTAGTATATACTGATCAATATACAATCCACCATCTCACCTTCTGTTTCTTCCTCATTACCACTTTGACTCCATCCAGGGACACTGTTATGCTGACTTTCTTTTTCTTAATGTTTTTGGCTTTGAACTCATACTGGTGGGAAAGAAAAGCAGAGAACAAAATTACCACCTACCCAGTACTATACACTTAACCCACTTCAATTTTAATGTTGAGTTCAGCCGATCCAACAGTGGCACAAAGCTAGGCACTCAGCTAATGAGCCTATATCTAGATCCAATAGCTGCCTACAGCATAGCTACCTAATCCATCTCAATACATACAGAATAAGATCAGATACTGAAAATTACACTCTACATATAAGGGAACTGCTCATGTGCATCATCTATATATACACAAATTCAACATAGATACTGGGAAAGATGCCATATATACTTGAATATAAGCCAGTTTGAGTATAAACCAAGCCCCCTCATTTTTACTTAGGAAAGGTAGGTAGGTAGAAATGGTTGACTCTAAACTGAGCAGAATCAATATAGCTACCTTCCCTTGCTAGCATTACGCCTAACATTCAGGACATATTAAAACCAATGCACACTCTGTTTTTCACAAGAGGAATTAATGAAAAAACAAAATAAAAAAAACTTTTTTTTATAGGCAGGTGACATTTAGGTAAGATGCTACAACCAACCTTTCTCCAAAGCAAGGGAAATGGTATTGTGTATTATCCCACATATATACAGAATATGAACCTATAATCTGAATTACAGACAAAGAAAAAGAAGTTCTACTGTCCAGTACTAATACAAACAGAATAAAAATGAATCTGAGAATTACACTTACCACACAAAAAAAGGAAAGTGGAATACATAAATACACAATAGGAGCATAAAATGAGAATTACACCCAAAATACAGAACAAATGGGGGGGGCACAGTGACTGAAATCATAATAATATGGGGTGACTGTTGAAATAATAAAATGTTATCTGATATTGTATTTAAATGTGTTTTATCACAGTAATTTAACACATATTGTTCATCATGCTAATAAATCTGACTATGGCTCACTCCCTGAATCTTCTGCTGCAACAACTTTCTTTACCATAGTGACACAAAAATGTTTCCAACCCAACAAATATGCACCACAGTGTCACTCAAGTTTTACACTTGGCACTGGGACTACAAATTTAGACTTGGACTTTTGTTCCTCTGGATATAACGAACAGCACTTTGGACCATTTATTACAGCCTCGATCATCTAATGCATTTTTTTTTTCAAACTACTGGTGGGAAACCAAACAGGGTCACATATATGATTTCATGGGTCACCACTTGGTTGTGTAGACTTGTTTATCCAGTCACAGTGGCTATGATTAAGACAGCATAAACAAATGGGTAACCAGAACATGTGCAGGGCAGGGGGTAGAAAAGATTGCATAGATAGGGTCTGAGCCCTGCTGTATATATACTGTAAGAGGCTGCTATTATTATTATGATTATGGTTCCTAAGGTCAAAAAGTCAAAGACTGCTGCTTTAACACCTAAAGGAGATATTTCTGCATTTTGCTTTGCTGTATGTATAGGAACCACTCAGGAACCTTCCTGTAAGAATAATTCATGTTTACACAAAAATGAAGATTATATCACAAAGGACTTTCTCTGGGGCACATACTGAATTATCATCAAAAGGAAGCCAATATCTCAATCATAAATTATTCATGTGATCATTCAGAAGATAGTGGTACAGACAGGGAACGTCTGGCGAGATTTGTGCTAGGACACGTGCAGATAGTGCTAGAGTAAATAGGCTTTGACAATGCATCATTTGTACTTATTATAAATAGAGATCTTCCTGATAGTTGTAAATTTTCAGTTAAATGTAATGGTAAAGTAAAGCCACATCTCAGAAGTCACTGTATTTTGTGTGTGGCAGCGGGAAGGATTCTTAGATATATTCAATCCCAGGGCATAGATTCTTAATTACGTTCAACCCCATACTATGGATTCACATTAGGAGTGTTGCGCATGTTAGCTTTCTCCCTGGCTGGTGGTTGTCAAGGGCAGAACCTGAAAATTACCAGCCAATGGAAAAGCAGGCTAATATTTACCCTTTTAATCTGAAGAATTTGTTCCCCCGTTGCAGCAGTGATGTTGCCCTGATCTTGCTGAGTAGGTTTGTTTTGAAGGACCCTGCTGGGGGGGGGGGGGGGGGGGACAACCGGCCTGGGCCACGGAACACATCCCCTTGATCTGAGCCTGCGATGGGGGAGTGGGCGGGTTGTGTGCAGTGACAGATGTAGAAAACATAAAAATGAAAAACGTCCTCTTAAGTAAGACATGGGTTAACAACCAGATGAAATCTTTGACTTTCATGCTTTTTAGAGCAACAAACGAATGTTAAGCGCTGAAGGCGGAGCTGCCAATGTACAGGTAGATCACCAGTCAGACTGTAGAGATTTAGACCTCCAGCACTCTGGTGACCTGATTATATGCATCATTAACTCCAGCTTACAAAGTGTTCAGCTAGGAATGCTAAAGGCAGGTTGGTTCAAATTCCAAAGCCACTTACAAAAATATTACCGGAACCATTCACAGGTTACACAGGGGCCCTACTGCCCAGAAGACTGCACTGTGCTACATTTATCCAAGTACAGTTAATTTATATAGTTCTGACATTTTGCTGCAGTGCTGTACAGAGAACACTGAGCTATTTACATCAGTCTTTGCATCACATGAGCTTCATCACCACGGCATATTATCATTATACATTTGTTTAGTTCTGACATTTTCAGCAGTACTGTACAGGATTCCAATCCGAGAAGTCATGAACAACTAATATGCTGTAATGTCTTATCTGAAATCTGTCTAAAAACATTGTTTAAACTGAATTATACTAATAGGCATGGACACATTTTGTTAAGATTATTATATATTACACCAAACAACATTTTGAAACTCATGCTGCCGAAAATGGTCTGCAGGACTTTTTGTCGGAAATCAGTACTTGTAACAAATAACAAAATAAGATATTTAAGACATATTCCTACAAGTAAAGAGACAAAAAACATGGCTGACCTGTTCATCAGCGACAATCCGCCACCTAACTCATTCCTCGAATCAATTTCAGCACAAAGATTTATCACACTAAAAACATCACATCAGCCTGTAAATATTTAAGTAAACAGGAGACTTTACTTATCTACTGCGACAGGAACTTGCGTTGCTTTTATTGGTATGAATAATGGAAAGTGAAACTTTATAAATGGCCCATAGTTGGGACAAAAGCAGAGCGCAATGCTACACTTTCTTCTAAATATTTGATCAAACTTCTGGATCTACAGCTTTTATGCTCTCCACTTTGATTGCAGTAGGGGGTGGTCTTATTGAACACCATCTCTGTGCCTTATAAATAAGTTAGGCCTCAAGACATTGTACAGGAGACTGTGGCACGCTCATCTGCTGACCTACACTCAAAAGTTAGAAACATCCTGGATGCACCGTGAGAAAACATGAGAAACATCCTGGATGCACCACACAACTGCATAGCTATCAATAAATGAAATAAGTATGGGGCAGAGTATTTCCAGGAGAACTTTGTTTGATGCCATTTATTTTAAAGCTGGCCAAATCACAGAACATATAAAATATTATATTTAGTCTATATACAAAGCACGGTTGGCTGAGTGGATATCACTGTTGCCTTTGCAGCATTAGGTCACAGGTTTGAATCTCGGCCAGGACTCTATCTCGCTGGGGTTTTCTCCCACATCCCCAAAAAACATGCAGTAAGGTTAATTGGCATGCCTACAAAAAATCCTTTAGACTGTGTTAAAGAAAAAAAAAAAAAAGGTGCAGCACCTCCCCTTTCTGGCTTGGCAGGAATGGGAGCTCAAAGCCTCTTGGCTGCTCCTTCTGCGCATGCCCAAGATTAGAGCCCTTTTATCAATGGAAGAAAAAAAATTGCTGATCCCCCGTCAACTGATCTTGCACCTGCGCAGTCCGAGACTCGGTGGCGCAGGAAGAAAAGAGAAGATAATGTTAGCGCCCGTCGTTTCCGATGCGCCTGGCTGAAGAATGATATCAGGACAATCACGACCCAAAGAAACCTCCCAATGGACAGACTAATCAGCAGGATTAAAGGTAAGTGTGTTTTTTTTATATTGGGTTTAGTTCCGCTTTAAGGACTTGTGACTATGGTTCACATTTGATTGTGAGACTATTTGAGGGACATTTTGTGGTATGAGAACAGACTTTGAAAAACCTTATATAAATACTGGGTAATAATACAGAATACACTGCTTTTTGTGGATAAAATAACAAAATCTGAAATATGTGCATGAAAAATGTATAAACACTGTGTGCCCACTACTTTAGCAACAAAGTTGATGTAATGTGTACACTCAAATTGTATTCTTTGTTTTAAATGATCATTTTTATTTTGTGTCTTTAAATTATTTTTCTTACAATAGGTTCATATAGCAAAGCTGTTATTCTCTTGTTCAACTGTTATTTCCTTGATACCATAGTTTATCTACCTTCTATCCCTTTATTCTTAAAGCTGAACATCCATGTTCCAAACTTCAATCTTGCACGGTTGTAACAGCTCCTCTCCTGTACTAAAAATGCTTACTCACACTTTCACTACACACGGTCAGCTTTTCATTAGAAATAGTAGCAAGTCGAAATAACCCGCCTCATCCACTTACTGATAGATTTCTGTCATCTAGCCTTCTTCTCTCAAACTAAACCGCCTCTGACCCACTCCTTTTTTCAATGGATTTCAGTGCTTTCAGTCATGGAGACTCAGCATCATATGTGGATGGTAACACAGCCGCAGCTGTTTTCAGCTCCATAGACACCTATTAAATCTTAGAGTTATCGCCTGACTGATGCCTGATAATCACACTGATTTTATCATAAGAAATATTAAAAAAAAAAAAAAAAACAGATTGTCCCATTTAAAAGGTTGAATGATAAATTATAAAACCACTACTTATTTTATCTAATTTTTCCTAAAAATATTTAATGCACATATATAAATATCAGCAAGATGCATAGTTTTTTTTCCACATAAACTTCTATTTATCTGCTAGAAACTCTATTTATTTATAGGTTAATATTTTAATCATTTAAAGTGTTATTTTTATCACCACCTGAAATACATTCTCCTCCATTAACAGTTATTAAAACTCCATGAGGCTTGTGTTATTTTCAGGGCTAATACAATTTGGTCAAAGACTTTATACAGAGTTTCTGTAATATATCACAGCACCCTGCCTCATGCAAAAAATATGTGGTGTTACGTCTGATGTTAAGATGGGAAGAACTGAAACCCAACAAATAAAAGGGGCAGGCCAAGATAGATAGAAGCTACTAAAAGTCCATCACACAGGAAATAAGGCAGGCAAGGCTGAAATTCAGTTCTATGTTAAACCATTACAAAAGTGAACCAAAATTTCCAGATGCAAGAATTTCCACTGAATACTATTCAGGTGCAGGACCTTATTCCATGCTGCATCCTCATCAAAAATGCCTGGGTCAGGATATTCATGGATGGGAATGATTTATGGGCAGTGATGCGAACTGGCCTGATTTATTCACAAATCCAGCACACAAAGTCTCTGTCAACCAAGGAAGTGAGTGATGGCCAATTTAACCCTTTAGCAGTGGAGCAGAGAAGAGAATATTAATTTCCTGGAAACGATAAAAGAATAGTATGAAGCAGTAATGGGAGTGAAATTTTAACACACTGAGAGCGGTGTAGAAAAAAATACTGCAGGTATGTCGAAAGGGATGCAATTTTAAAACATAGAGGCTACGACCCACTGCACAAACCTAGTTCCTATCTTTGTTGTGAGGGCACAAGCCACAGACAGGAAACCTTTTTTGAGAATGGATAAGATTCATGAGACAATAAAAGACCAGGCACACAGTTGGCAAGCTTAGTGACAAACACTATACCACAGTTCGGAGACCACTATGTCTCCAGTATCCCCAGGATTTCAGAGCAGAGATGAAAATCAGATCGAAATTCAATGCGAACCCCAGCTTCACTGCCTTTGAGGATGCATTTTGTCAGTTATGGGAATAAAATATTACTGCCGAATTCTCATTTTGTTGGGACCTTAAATCTACCATCAGTGCAATGCACAGCTCCTGCACCAACAGATTGCTGGGCTGGACTTTATAAATGGTTTATAAATGTTGAAGTGTGTCCATTACTTGATCTATGTGAAAAGAGGAAGGTAAATGCTGTATTCAGAAAGGAAATTTAAAACAAGGCAAAAACTGATACGCTTATTACTTTACAACAGTGAAAGCCAATTGCACTACAGGTTACAGAAATCTACAAATAGCACTGTGCCTTAAAAAATGAGACTGCAAGTTTCCAGAAATCTGTGACTTTAGCTCTGATGGGTGACATCAGACTGGCAGAGTAAGCGTCAGATTTCTGGAGTTTAAAATGAAAAGTTCAGTGAAGCTCAGTGGGGAGTCACTTTAACAAGCAGTAATGTCACAGCGCATTCTGTTAGCGGATGCGGTCAATGCAGTCGTCCTGTATAGACACTAAATATCTTCAGTCTCTTTCTATTCTTCCAACAGGTTCCCAATCTCTACTCATTATAGAAGGTCCTGGTGGAAGCTATGCACAGCTACAGCACTCCAGAAACCAGTAAAAAGCTTTACAAGCCCAGCCAGGGGCTTCAGAACAAAGGCCGTGGCCAGCTTTTCTCTCTGGCTTTTATCGTTACTTACAAATGGAGAGTGTTTTTCATGAATTAAGCTGGGGGTGAAAGAGGGAGGAAACAAAGGCAATCTAAACTGTCAGTAACGTGTCAGTTAAGCAACAGGAGAAAGGTGCTTGCTCTAAAATGTCATCCATTCCTAACATTTCCTGTGACAGGCTGTGAAAAGCAGCTAGATGGTGACTTATAAAAATCTACAGAGGATGTCTTTTTTTCCCCATGCTAATGACAGGATAGCTAAAGCACCAGAACAGCCAAAAGCATAACTTCCCCCAGGCTACACCCTTCAAAGTCCTCATCCCATTTCTGTGCGAACAAAGAAGTGGAATTCCTGATTGATGTTTAATCAGTATATTGATAAAACTTGGTAATGTCCTTGTTTTATTAGATTTATGCTGGATTCAATGTCCATTCCATGAAAATAAATAAAAAAACTCTGATCAGTGTATGGCAACAATTAATGTATACACAAAGACTGCATACAACCAACAGTGATGGAAGTATTCATGGTGTTTCACAGAACAAAGCAGTGGCAGTCTGTATATTTCCTTCAGCAGGATCATAACAAATAAATCAATTTACCTTATATAAGAGAAACACCGAGCCTCGATAAAACACATAGCAGTAACATGCAACACCGCCATCACCACATGAACCCAGAGCTCACATCACACATGAACACAAGGAGCAACACATTACCAACTTCCAGGGAGTTGGCCACGCTCCAGGTCATGGGGGAGCGCTGTGAATTCTGTGGAGCCAGTCAAGACTGAATGCCGCACACGGCTGCTGGTATTTACATTGTGGTCGATAATCAACAAGGTTATTGATGAAACCTGGCATATTCCAAAATGCCAGCACATCCAGCCAGAAAATCAGAAATATGGGGGTGGGGGGGGGGGGGGGGGGGGGGCAATGACCAGTTGAGATAAATAGACGTCTGGCAGCCTCTGGGGGACACAGTAACATTTGTGTGCTCTGCAGAGGCATTAAGACTATAATTATCCCCCATGAGCACTTTACTTCGCATCAAGTACAATAAAAGTGGAATAGAGACATGCAATCATGGATGGAAAAATCACTCTGTGCAGAAAGCTGAACCACTAAAAGATTTACATGACTGCCAGCAATAAAAACCTTTTTATACAGCCTGCTCACAGTATGATATTATTGGTTTCGTATCACATAGTGTCAGTCTGTAAAAGATCTGTCCAGTTTTCAAAGATTTGCCCCAGAAATATCCCTTGGCACCTATCCACCTCAACAAATTCCGTCTTCCCCTGAAAATGTATTGAGTATGGGGCTCACCTCCATTTGGAGCAGCAACAAAATGAAAACTGAAGTATAAGTATCAGCAGATTGAAACAAAAATCAATCAAGAGCTCAATACACCGATTTCTTAAGGAGTCTGTTACAACACCTATGGACCCCATTGCACCAACATAATCCTAAGTGTCCAATTAAACCTCACCTGTCCTGAGGGCTCAATTTTACCACCATCTATCTTAAGGTCTCCATGGCACAAGTTTTCCTGGCCAGCCTATGACCCCAATCACTCTGCAACAATTAAATGCACATTCACATAATGAATACAAAGGGGTTCACCTGGCAAATATGTTTTGCTAAATATGATTCAATGGGCCCGAAGAAAGCCAGCAGCATCCGGTTTGAGGGGATGAAACTCCACGGAAAGGTCACTGCAATGTTCCTACATTTGACTTTGTAGCAGCAAAGTCGACTGTAACAAAACAGCAATTAAGAAGCAGAATCCAGTTTAATTAAAGCTGAAGGGGGAAAACAAAGTCTTATCAGACAGACAGAGCCTGTTCCATCCCCATGCCAAGCTCGACTGGTGGCCCAGACAGATAAAAGAAATGCTCTGCTCAGGCCCAGGTATGGGTGCCAGCTCATGAGATACCAGAGAGGCTAAACCAATGCTAACACCATAATGCTGCTATCATATTGCTTTATTTACCACTACAAAGTGCCAAAAATCCTACTCAGCACCAATTCTGATCTGACTGTATCACATAGTCTGCAGATGGAGAATGAAAAGTATAAAAACACAGCTCAAAAAATGCTTGCACTCTATGAACCACATTTATTACCTATTTTGTTCTACTCTCCTTTTACAAACTCTTTAAGTGTCCACTGTCATGAGACCAAGCATTTTTGCTGCAGAAAAATGAGCTGAAGAATTCTGGATTATGCAGACAGGTGTAAAAGAATCATCACCCAAAAGCACTTGGATTTTACTTTTTTATCAGAACTAAGAAAATCATACTTCAGTTAATATTTTGGGTGGTTTAAGTTTCATTAAAATATACACATGCATTTACTGGAGGAGCCCTACAAATGCAAGCCAGCAATAAACATTGATGTGACACAGTTGAATTATAATCAGCATGGTCTCTATTAAGAATACAAAAATGATGCATCACACAAGATCTATATTACCTTTTTGGTGAATACATTTGCAATTACACGTTAGGCTATACTGCCGTGCCAAGGCACCTGTAGCTTGTGATCCTACTGAGCTATGTAAGCACTCCAATCCTGGGCAGTATATACAGCAAAAAAACAAAATAAAAACAGGGCTCTTCCGAGGGGTAGCTCTAGCCATCCAAAATTTACAGCAACAAACCTGAATTTACCCAAGGCAACAAAAGACCCCGAGTGTACGTCTGTATCCTTTTCAGGAAAGCAAAAATGGCAGCCGCTTGGTTTAAGGACCACCTAGCACAGGAACGCTAATAGCTAGACCACTGGGTTCACAGAATCTACAAAATAGCAGGTCTTCTGCTAAAAAGTGGTTAGTATCTACCAAAATTGGTCTGAGAAAGGCCAAGTGATGAACTAGTGCCCAGGTCACAAGTGTCCAATGCTCTCTGTGGTGCCTAGGAGCCTACTGTCTGTACCACAGAAGGAATACTATGAAACAGATTGCTGCAAAATGTGATGCTGCCAATGTTAAAAAAAAAAGTGTCAAAAATACACAGTGCATGCAGCTTGCTGAATATGGGTTACTTAGCCACGAACCACAGAAGATGTCTATAGATGGCATGTAAGCATCAGAACTTATCCAGCAATAGCCCATAGCCTGGTCTGAACATTTTTCTAAAACATATTTTCTTTCAGATCATGTGGCTGACCAGGTGTGTATGCCTTTTTTTTACTGGGGAAATGAAAGGCAACAGAATGAACTTTGGGAAGAAGCCAGTGGAGGTTGAGTAATTTAAAGGATCTGCTGCCAATGCCTTGCTGTCAGATACTATGGGACAACATTCCTCTGCAGGTCAGAGCTGTTTTGGCGATTTTAATGTTCGGGCTGATTGGCCCACGTGTGCATATATAGTGTGTATATATATATATATATATATATATATATATATACACACACACACACACACACACACACACACACGGGCCTACCCTAATATTTTAAAATTGAATTCACATAGTAAGGACCTTATACGTTTTAATTTTTGGGGCCCTATGCCTGATGGAGAACTGAAATGTCATGCACTGCTGGAGACTAGTATACAAGGTGTAGCACATAACAGCTATGGCCCCTATTACTCTTTCAAGGATGCCCAGGGATGGGAGGACAAATATGATTCTTTCACCAATTTACAGTCAGATCCCCAGCAGCTGCTGCTCCTTCAGCCTTTATAACAGACACATCTGTGATTAATGAGTGAATACTAAGAGAACAATGTTCCACAACTTCTCTTCTCTTACTGTGTAAAGCTACGTACACACTTCCATTTTTTATGGTTGGTAAACGAACGACGAACGATCCTGCACGATATCTGCGAACGATCGTATGTCACCGATCCTGTACATACAGATAACAACACGATCGTTTGCAGATATTGTACACACGATAGATGCGATCGTTTGAATGATACAGGAAGTGACGTGCACCACAGGAAGTGAATACTGTGTGCGAACGTTCGGATCAAACAAATAAAGATTCACCACACTGTTCCATTTTCCCTATGTGCAATAAGACCTTCAAATTTTTTTCAAGGAAGAAGAAAGCAGCTCTTGCTTTGATATGTCTGCTTGAAGAGGAGGAGGTTAAGAAGAAGAAGAAGGGGCGAATGTGGTGCAAGGATTGGTTGTTGGACCGAGACAACATTTCACGACAGTCCAACAATTACTTTCTGCAGTTGCACCTTTTCTGCAGAAACAAGATACCTTCATGAGGAAGTCCATTACACCTGAGCAGAGGTTGATCGCCACCCTGAGATACCTTGCCACTGGAAGATCTCTGCAGGACATGAAGTTCTCCACCGGGATCTCACCGCAAGCAATGGGTCATATCATCCCCGAGACATGTGCAGCAATTATTGACTGCTTGAAAGATCAGTACATGAAGGTAAGGGGCCCCATATAATAATCATTAAAAAAAATGACACATTTGCTTCATAACCAAAAACAGGATGAAGAACTCCGCTGGAAGAAACAGGATGAAGTACCGCAGTGAAACAGGATGAAGAACTTCGCTGGAAGAAACAGGATGAAGTATCGCAGTGCAACAGGATGAAGAACTCCGCTGGAAGACACAGGATGAAGTACCGCAGTGCAACAGGATGAAGAACTCCGCTGGAAGACACAGGATGAAGTACCGCAGTGCAATAGGATGAAGAACTCCGCTGGAACACATAAATATTTCTCTATCTATCTATCTATCTATATATAGAGAGAGAGATAAATATATACATATACATATATATATATATATATATATATATATATATATATATATATACACACATATATACACACACACACACACACACTCATATACACAATACAGTATGTCGCGCATGCTCAGACCATTGACGATCACTGAACGACCGTACACACGATAGATGGTCAATGATCGTTGTCCAATATCCGATCCGCCGGTCCGGTCGTTCATTTCCAACGACTATCCTCGTTCGTCGGCGTCGTTGGTTACTTTTTTTACGAACAATTTTTGGCCAATCGGTTGTTTGTCGTTCGTTCGTCGTTCATTTCCAACGATAAAAATTGGAAGTGTGTACGCAGCTTAAGACATTTTGTCTGCTGCTCCATACAAAGTAACAGAGTTTTTATTACAAAGACTTCTGTTGTGGCAGTCCATTTCTAGAACATGTGCATTTTAAAGAGTGTTGGTGTTATTCCTGTAAGATAAAACATATATCTGGAGGCCATCAATGTAATTCCTACAAACTCTTACTTATCTAGAGAGTAGCAATGTCACGTATGTGATATACAACAATTTGTACCTGAGACTGTTGTCACTTTTATAATGTAACACTTTATAATAATATCTGTATTATCACCCTTGTAATATACAACTTGTATCAGGATGATGACAATGTCATTCCTGTATAATATCTGGTCTCTAAACACTGAATAATATAACATATTTGGAAAG
Source organism: Pyxicephalus adspersus (assembly GCF_032062135.1). Lineage (NCBI taxonomy): Eukaryota > Metazoa > Chordata > Amphibia > Anura > Pyxicephalidae > Pyxicephalus > Pyxicephalus adspersus. The sequence continues at coordinate 44,925,346 of NC_092871.1, forward strand.
CAGCAATGACACTCATAGTTGAGAGAGGTAATTTTCTCAATGGATAATTTAACATACGAGCCATATATATATGTAAAGTATAACAAACAGCAGACAAGTACAGCCAAAATGATGAGAGATAATAATCAAAATGGAGGCTTGACAATTATGGCACTACACAGACAACACAATGATGCTATTTTGCATCACCACTGCTGACTCAATTGTGATGAGAAAGAAATAAAACTGAATGCAGTTCCTACATTTAAAAAAGTCCTGTATTAAGCGATGGAGGGGAGCTAAACAGTGCATTTGTGTTTTTTCTTATCTGCCGAGATAGTTTGGGTGTATTTTGGAAGTGTCTTGTTGAAGGACTACAGTATTTCTGTGCACCTAATTATAATTTACCTGTGACCAAAGCTTTGCTAGAAAGTCTTACAGGTTAGGTGTGACAATTTTGGGTGTTATTTAAAAAAATGGATTTCGAAACAAATATGCATATTAGAGGTTCTAACCAATTAAGGACTGAAAACCAGACAGTCAGGCACCCAGCTACATTTTTTCACATGACAGGTGTGCTAAAAATTTCTGTAATAAACCATGTGATTGGGTTTTGATGGAAACATCCATCCTTACATAGAAAACATGACAAAGCTGGCCTTTAACACTGTACTTTCTTCTAGCACCCTGTACCAATGTGGAGCTCAAAAAGCTGCTGAAACGGCAACCATGACCTCCAAAAACTTCTGCAAAAAAAACCAGCAAAACTTTGCAGGATGAACGACAAGGCGGCAAAGTTCATCCCATCAAAGGAATATTGATGTTACTCAAAGCTGGAAGACAAATCAATGCTCAGCAGTGAGGAACAAAGAGGAGCAGCAGATGGGATGAAGAGTAACGATCAGACTTTCGTGCACTGCATTAAGCAGAAACAAACAAATGTTGAAGCCCACACCAGCCACCTGAGCCTTCACTGCTCCAACCAGCCTGTCAGACAGTGTGTTGCTCTTCCTGAATAATGAGAGTGGACAACATGTCAGCAATGGGATTTACAATATTCATTGGAGCTGGGGAAGAAGGCTGAGGAAACATCAGCCATTTTATCCCTGTAATATATCTCTAATATATTGATCTGCAGTAACCGACACAGGGTCTGGTATGCCTTCCCAGGACAAGACAGAGACAGATAGACCTTGTTTCTCCTCAAGAATATTGTGACAGGGAGGAAACTTTGATTCTGTAAACATGTGATAAACTTGACAATTACATCTTGTGCCGTGTACTCTCATTATAACATGAAGGTAAAGCGAGCTGTAAGACTTGCCGGGCTAATGAACCTTTTGGCAGCGGATCATCATGGACTATTGCCGAGAACAGGAAAGAATGGTCTAAAATGCTTGGAAGTGGGGATAGGGTTAGAGGGGGAGGGATGAGGACAAGAAGGAGCCTGGGTAGACAGGTAAGTACTAAAATATTCCTAACAAAAGATCATTGTGCACTAAAACTGAGAATGTGTAGATAACACAATTTTAACATATAGAACCTGGGGGACAGAGAAAAAAAATATGAGATAGGATGGTAAATAAAAAGATAGGAGAATATGAAAGAAATATATATGAGAAGTGGAAGAGAGAGATGGGGAAAGAAGATAACTGTGAGGGAAATGGTGGGGGAGCAGAAACCTCATAAGCAGGTCTGACACTGCACTTTATGTACCTTAAATTAGATGAGGTAGATGCCACTTTGATCTAACGGGAAAAAAAGCTGCCACTTCTCAAATTTATCTTAACAATTTTTCTTCACAAACATCAAAGAGTGTATAAAGAACACTGCTGGGAAACCTATCAGCCAATTCCATAAAATCAAGGTTTGTTAAAAAATATAACATACTGAATACATTACAGAGAATATAAACTGTCTCCACTATTACATGTATGTTGGAGACATGTGTAAAAGTCATCAAATGCAAAGTAAGCATCTTAGCAATGTGAAGTAATAGTATATACAACATTTTTACTGTGTATACCTTGTATAGGTCCTAATTGTCCACAGCACTGTTCTGCTCTATAGAGAGGGGAGGTGGAGAACGGCGGAGCGGCACCCTGCTGCGCTCTCTCCTCTTTACTTCCATTAAGATTGTTCGCCGTCAATCGTTCCTGGATCCGCCAGGACGGTCATTCGGACGATGGACAACGAGCGCTGTACACACCAGATACACACGTGTGTACCTAGCCATAGTGCAGCACAGAGGGGAAAGTAAAAGCCAATCAGTTTAAAGTGGAATTAAAGCAGAATATCCAAAAACTAAAAAATGCGACCAGGCAAGTCCTTTATTGCAGAAGGAACAACTAGAGTCTGATCGCAATTTTTAAAATTTTTAAATGGGCATCTCCATTTTTACTCAATCTTCTTCCTGAAGTCGGATCCTTGGCCTTCTTGATTGGCCAGGGTGGGATGACATAATTCCCACACATTTGGGAGTTCATTCAGTCCTGGCAGAAGACAGTGAACAGCAAGGTAAGCAAGTTTAACTGCAGGAGGAACATTACCTGCCCCTGCAACAAAGACCTGCCTGCTGGGTGGTTTTCAAAGTGGAACTATAGTTTCTCTTTAACCTTTTTAAGCAAGATTCTGATTTTTATAAGTAATAATAGTTTGTCCGTTTTAAAAATCTAAACAGCAGTTTTGAAGAAAGAAGTTGTCACGGGTAAACGTCCATCTTTGGGATTGATTTATTAAAGCTCTCCAAGACTGGAGAAGATAGAATATCATGGGTGAGCATGGGTGATCCAGCAAACCTGGAATGGATCTAGTTCTGGATTGAAAACATTTGCCAAATATTAGAAAATGATTTCAGGAAATCCATTCTAGGGTTGGTTGAAATTATTAAATAGGGCTCATTGTGACTCTCTGATTCATCAAAAGGGGCATTATCACAAAAAGTCGGAAAAGTTCCCAGTATTTTGTGAGGAGAAGACAGAGAAGAATCACTAATAATGAGAGGAATAGTATTAATATTCTAATGAAAACTGTCTCATCAGGCCTATGACGCAGTGATCAGAAACGAGCCGACAGTTTTGGAAATTTTCAATGCCAGGATGATAATTATTCATCAGCTCCCATCTATCAGGACAACAAAACAGGCATCACGTGCAGCGACAAGTGGTGAAGATGAGCTGAACGCAGTTGAGATGTTGGTATCTGTGGCAACCATGACAGAGGGAGCTATGAGGCAAATGTCCAACTATTGGGCTGCCAGGAGCAAATTTCTATTAAAGACAACAGCAAAAAATATGCAGAGTGAATTAAAAATGTCAGAAGGTGGGTAAAGTGAGAAGGTTAAAATGAACCATAAGATATCTGTGTCACTAACTAAGCCACTGAGAGAGGCAAGTATCAGTGCTGTTAAGAAATTTACCATCAGTAATTACATGTTGGTCAGTAATTAACCTCAAGCCAACAAAAGAGTCAAGTATCAAGTCTCGGGTGAACCTCCATCAGTAACAATCCCCGAGGGAATAACTAATTCTGAACCAGGGACAGAGACATTTGTTAGAATGACAATAAAGTTGCAACTACAACCATCATGTAATTGAGGAGGAGGGAGGTAGCTTAAAAAATCCAGAAATTGGAATACACACTATATACATTCTGAACATAGAACACACTATGAATTTAAAAAAATTAAACAAAGCCAAACCAGCGTTTTTAAAGTACAGGCAGTCCCCGGATTCCGAACGTGATTCTTCAGGTTTGTTCTTAAGTTGAATTTGCAAGTAAGATGGAACAGGTACAATTTTATTTTATAAAATGCAACTTGACAGATGTTTGTCTTAACTAACATTTTTATCTTTCTTTACATACTTTCTGTAAATACGTAAACAGCAGTACAACCTAAACAATAATGGTAGAAGATAATAGACTTGTTGGAGAAAGTGGGACTGGTATTAGAGAGTTAGGGTAAATTCTGCTGTTTATATTTCTTAAAGCGGACCTAAACTCAACATTTTCACTTTACATAAAAGTGTAGAAAACCCTTATATCTAAAGGAAAAATGTTTTTGGTATTTTTTAAAGGGTGTTGCACTTAAAAAAAAAAAAAAAATGGGTTCAGCACCGCCTGTTTTAGTCTTGATCACTGCAGCAATCAAGTGATGAGAGTGGGTGGGTTCTGGCATAATGACATCACTCTGAGGGGAAGTTTCTTTTTTTTTTTAAATAATTTTTATTAAAAGATATCAAGGTACATACAAAGAAAAATAAAGTGATCACAATGCACATTTCAAAAAACAGACAGCAAGGTAAGGTGTTAACAATGCATGTCTTCAAGTCTGTAGCATAATAACCAACCTCAAATAAATACAAACATTGTAACAAACCAATCGTGGTATATCAGTAGTAGGAACATCTTAAGGTTTTCAAAAACATTTTTATAAGAAAAGAAAAATAAAGAAAAAAGAGAAGAAAAAATATTCAATTGAAAAAAGGGGGATGAGAATAAGAAGAAAAAGAAAGAGAAAAAGAGAAGAAGGAGGGGGGGGAGTCAATCACATCTCTGATATAGCGGCAAAGTGCAATTAGGCACCCACCCCAGTATACTCAGATACTCAGGGGGGTGGCTGTAACAGACGGCAATATTCGTCAGTAGTGATAAAGTGGATCCAGTGGTACCAGGTCTGTGCGAATTTTTCCGCTCTCTTAGCGTCAGTGGATATCATATCCTCCATGTGATATATATCAGCAACCCTTTGCAACCAATGTACTACCGTCAGAGGGGCAGTATTCTTCCATAAGGCTGGGATACAGGCCTTAGCTGCATTGAGAAGGTGTCTCAAAAGAGAGTTACTATAGCACTTGCGGGACATGTCCGAAACATGAAGAAGTGCCAGGGCCAGGTTGCCCTGATTATCCACTTCTGTTTTGAGATGATATCAGCTACCGAGCTCCAATATAATTGTGATTTGAACATTCCCAGAAAACATGCAGTAGCGTACCCTGTGTGTCGCCACAACTCCAGCAAGTGCTATCCGACCCCGGGAAAATCTTAGCGAGCTTCACCGGTGTTCTGTACCAGCGAGTGGCCAACTTGTAGTTGGTTTCCTGATATTTGTTGCAAATGGACGCCTTATGACAGAAATGGCGTAACATATCTCTCTGGTGGGATACAGGCCTTAGCTGCATTGAGAAGGTGTCTCAGGAGAGAGTTACTATAGCACCTGCGGGACATGTCCAAAACATGAAGAAGTGCCAGGGCCGGATTGCCCCGAATGTCTACTTCTGTAAGTTATAAGATGATAATAGCTACTGAGCTCCAATATAATCATAATTTTTAATATTCCCAGAAAACATGCAGTAGCGTACCCTGTGTGTCGCCACATCTCCAGCAAGTGCTATCCAACCCCAGGAAAAACTTAGCAAGCTTCACCGGTGTTCTGTACCAGCGAGTGGCCAACTTATGACAGAAATGGAGTAATATATCTCTCTGAGCTTCTGTAAAACGAGTGTTTAAGTCAGCTTCCCACTGGGAAACAAATAAAGGGAGCTCTGGCCTATATACAGATAACAGGGTGTGGTAAGCATGGGAGAGTGTACCCCGTACAGGTTGACCAGTTGCACACAAGGCTTCCAGAGGAAGAAGTGAGCGGGCTATTGTATTGGACCGCGGCAAAGATCACAGAACATAAGTGAGTTGTATGTGGCGCCAGGGCGATAAAGAAGGAAGGTCCCTTTCCGTTTGTAGGGTCGAAATATGTTGCCACTCCCCATTGTGCATGAAATGGGATGCTCTATACACACCCAAAGCACGCCATTGCCGAAATATTGGGTCAGTCTGCCCCGAGGGGAATCCAGGATCGCCCAGAACGGGAGACATATGCGGTTATGTTTTGAGAGGAGAAATACTTAGTGACCACTTTCAAGGTCTCACCAATCAATAGGTGGGTTAACATCGCCGCCTTGGCCGCTGGTGTCGCCCAGGCCAGTGTGTTAATGGGGGCAGTAGAGCATGCATCCTCCAATCCAACCCACAATTTGGAGCGACTGTTAGTGCACCAATCCAGAAGCCTGGACAAAGTCCACTGCTTGACAGTATAAAACTGGGTCAGGGAATGCCATTCCACCATTGGCTTTGGGGAGTCTCAGTAATGTCATCCTAAGCCTGGGCGCCCCATTAAGCCAGATAAATTTTACAAACTCCGAGCGGAATTTCCGCAGGACAAAAAGCGGGATGTGTATTGGGAGAGCTTGCAGCATATACAACAGTCTAGGCATAACGTTCATTTTAAGCACATTGCACCTCCCAAACCAGGTAAATGCTATCTGTCTCCACCTCTGTAGATCGCTTCGGATTTGGTTTAGTAGAGGGATAAAATTAAGGTCTACAACTCGCGACAGATTAGCGGGAATCTGCGTGCCCAGGTAAGAGATAGCTGTGTTAGACCACTTGAAGGGGAAAGAAGGGGCCAATAACTCTCCAGTTGTTCTGGAAAGAGTAACACTCAGTGCCTCCGACTTTTGCAGGTTTATTTTGTATTTACAGAGCGAAGTATATCTATTTAGCTCTCGCATAAGAATAGGTAAAGTAGTAACCGGTGTTGCAACATAAAATAATAGGTCATCCGCGTAAGCAGCTACCTTATGTTCATTGGGGCCAATCTGGACTCCTCCGATATCCCCATTGGCACTAATTAATCGTAGAAGGGGCTCCAGGGTCAACACAAACAGCAAGGGGAAGTTTTTTTACACGCATGCGTAGTCCAGAGTCTGTAGATTTAGTGGTCTGTGACATCCAAAAGGTTGGGGACCACTGCTATAATGTATAGAACAGTGGTCACTGTGAAGGCGTGCACCCCTCGTCAGCAGCGGTTTTTTATGAATGGCAGATTTCCTGACGATGAAACCCATTTTTAATTTCTGTTTTCTGTATCTGGAAAACATTTATTGTGTCTTTGTGTAAAGCAAAGTGAGAAATGTGCTTTCTTTCCAGATTCATTTAGAGGAAATAACATGAAAACTGTGATTATAAACTAGGGAACTAGGATAGAAGATTCATCATTTTTTTTACACACGCATCTGAACTTGGCACACCATACCTTTTCTGACCTTTCTTATCTCCTTTAATGATGGATAACTTTATTTTAAATTGTGGTGGGAAGACAGAGGCTAGGGAGGCCTGTGAGATAAGACAGTATACAGAACAGCAGAATGGCTGGAGGACCAGACAGAACAGCACTTTCACTCAAAATAAAACAATACAATGATAATTAGAGGGCACTTTCTGAGACTCTCTGGTGGGATAAACATAAAAATACCTTATTACTGTTATTCAGCATGACAAATTGAAAAATGGTAGAAGCATGCTTGAAAGTATTTTCTTGCTACCTTAAACAATCATGTACATTTTTATATTACAAAGGCATCTAGAGGGAAGAAAATTGACACGCACATGATAAGAAACTCCATATTACAAAGTCAAATCACAAAATGGCATTGAAGGTTTGCCAAATCTGCCGTTGACGTTGAATCTGAGCATGTTCAGTTGTATAGGTGAATCAAGGACAATTACTGGGCAGACTGAATGGCTCATCCCCAGAAAACCTAATAAATTCCAAGAAGGGAAGAGCAACTGAGATCTCATCAAATTGTATGTAAATTGTAGGTAGCAATTGTAGGTAGCAAAACTGAGTCATCCCAACATCCATACCATTTTTTTTATACATTTCCTTGCACATGAGTAGGTGTCCTTTGCAAATAAAAATTCATTTTCACTAAACTATGGGATTCATTCTTTGCAAAGTTGGTTTACTTTTGGTAAATCAACTTCAATGTCACAATATTGTAAGCAAAACTATGAGCACTAAAACAAAAAAAGGTGAACTTATCTGAAGGGTGTAACTTTGGGTGCTCCTGTGGTTGAATTCTGTATGTTCAGGATACCCATTGGATCTGGAAAGGCTACATCGATGAATAACAATACATCTTCAACATTACAGAACAAGTCCCATTTAATGAGAACTTTACCACAAGTTTGAAAAAATAGAACCTTCACATCCCCCTCTTTAAGAAACCTATGTGGTAGGATTTGTATACTTTGTATAAACCAGTTTATATAACACAACTTTTAGAAGATAAGGACAAGTTGAACCTGAGAGCAGGTACTGTGCACAACACCATTACTGATCTTGCAAGGCTGACTGGCTCATTATTTGGTAGAAGTCGCCATCTCATCAGTTTTCTGAAATGTCACCCTAGCTGTAGACAATCCAGTATAAATATAACTGCATAGTCAATAAATCATTTATTACAAAAACTGTCCAAACTTCTGAGTTCATCTGTCACAGAAATCTGCCAGGCATTAATTGTTCCTGCAGAACAGAGACTTTCTGATACAAGCATCTCTCTGACTCCCAAAAACCTTGTCTTTCTGTAACGAAGCGAAAGCTTTGGGTGCGCAGATAGAGTGACCTGTACCACTAACAAATCTCTTCAGCTTCCCAACAAGCTACTGTAATGACTTCTTTTAGCTTTAGAAGGGATTTACTACTTGAGGGTACCTAAAAAAGACTAAGGATTCACTCTGATAAAGCACACTCTCTTACAAAATTAAACAAGGCTGATGACCTGACTATTCCTAGTACTTTCCCAAATAGATGTATTGAATACAATACAATGTAAGATTCACTCTATAATGCCAGAGTTTAATAGATTGTCCATGCTGAGTGTAACAACTCCTTTACTTTGGCATGGCATAGCAATACTGAACCAGAAAAAAAACCTCATGATACAATAAAATATCTATATTACCAGGAGGTCTAGATTGGATGAACCTCAAAGTGTGGCATTTAAGGTGATATGTATCGTGGTCTATTAGCTCCAATACAATTTTAGCAGTTCAAGGAAGCAGAATGGACATTAAGTATTTTTACAGTAACATTCTGCCAAGATTAAATAGGAGAAAAATTATGACTGAATGAGTAAAATAGAATCTATGTTCTTTATTTGTTGCAGTTCTCCTATAAAATTCAGGCAGCGTAAGCCATATATTTGTGATGTAAACTTACAGTAAACTGGAGAGTCTCTAGCAATGGAGCTTTTGGAGGACCATCAAGGTCAAAACAATCGTCAGAGGCCTGTAAAGAATCTGCTACCTAATGGCATAATTTGAATACTATTAAAGAAGGAAAGACAATTACTTAGGACACCTTGCTTGCCTCTATCCTGGAACACCAAGAGAAGTAAAAAAGACAGTTATTATTAGCAAAAAGTGAGTGGACACAAAACAACTGCTTCCTCCCAAAAAAAAAACACAAAAAAAAAAAAAAAAACACAGGACAGCAGATGCCAACAGACTCAACTCACCATCATCTACAATTAATTATTACTCAATTATTTCTACAATACCCCACTACCCCCTCAACAGATCCAGCCCAACCCCAAACTACAACCATTGTCATCACCCCCCTTCCTCAAAAGATTTAATCCAACTTCCACTAAAATACTCATACACATCATATCCTTATAACTTAACCCCCCCCCCAACAAATTCAGCCCAAACCTCACTACAATCTATATCATGACCCACACCAAACCCTTTACCAATACAGATCCAGGACTATTACTTATTATACCACAATCCCTTTCTAACAGTTCTATTAAAACCCCCTATCCAGTCCAAACCCAACAGTTGTCTTACAAATAGTATCCTCCACAACCCTCAGTTTGGCAACATACAAGCACTTTTAACAATTTTTTACTTAAGATACGTACACATGCCAGATAGTTTCCACCCCAAACAATCTTATTTAGTGTCTTGTGTGGGTGCAGCTGTGCCTCGACATAGTTTAGCGACCAGTAAATGACCAACTGGGGAAGACCCCTTTCATTTCCTAATGTGAAAAAAAAAATCAGTATATTGTGTTTATTGATGGTATATTGCTTGTTTAGTCTAAAGTAAAAAGAAAATCCAAAAATATGTTTTTCATTGATAGTGCAGGCTTCCTCACTGCTGGACAACTGGTCTCATTAAGCCCCACTTTGTTGTCATTTTTTACATTGCAAGGTTCTGTGTTATATGTGAGTAAGTCAAGGTCCTACACACATACTACAATCAGAAGGAAATCCTAGCTGAGCAAGAAATTAGGAAATAATTCTCCTACTTTAACACACCACTAGTCTAAAAGAGCTATTAACCCCTGCCATCCAAGGGTGGTGAGGGCACAATATAAATGATTTTCTTATGGATAAATTAAATTTTGCTTTTAAGTTATTTGTTGCAAGTAACACAAACTCTGATACCCCATTGGGGCCTAGGCTGTATTCCATGACTTGTGACTTCACATTTCCACACATAAAATATTTCCCTCAAACCAATCTGAACCAACTGACAAGTAAAACCATACATTGACCTCAGGTGAACTAGTTACTTTCTGTATCTATAACTGTGTTGTCAGACTTTCTGGGTTGTAGGGATCTGCAGGGTTAGTTAAGCACATTCCAGTCACAACAGTAGCTGGTATAAACAAACTACTTGTTTTATCACTCTTGCTAGGTCCGAGCATGTAATAATTATAAGATTGAGTAAATTAACTGTTGAACCTTAGGTAAGACCAGAGATATCTTTTGGTCAAAGAGGACTTTGAAAACTCTTCCTAATCTCACAGAAAGTGGAGAGATATGAAGCCTGCAAGACAAACTGTCCAACACGATGGGTAATATTTTGAGCCGAACATGAGAAAGATATGAAAGGAGCAGAAGATACAATTAATACTGTGGAATACTGTGTGGTAAGAATTATCTATACCAAAACACACATTAAAACCTGCAGAAAAACTGAAACACAACCATAGCAAAACCAAGTACACGAGGAATAGCCACTGCAAAAGCACATCATTAGATGGAAGGAGCCACACTCTATACACACACGGAGGATTATTATTAATAAACAGGATTTATATAGCGCCAACATATTACGCCGTGCTGTTCAATAAATAGGGGTTGCAAATGACAGACGAATACAGCCAGTGACACAGGAGGAGAGGACCCTGCCCCCAAAGAAAGAATGCTATAGAAAGAATACATTAATCAAGTGAAATTCCTTAAATTATTGAACAAGGAAATGTTTTAGCAAAACTCCTAGAAATGATCACTCTAAATATTAGTAATATTAATATTATTAAACAGTATTTATATAGAGCAAAACACAAAGAACATTACCAGTGTTTGAGGCTTCAGCAACCCTGGCAGAATGTGAATGATTCTGTTGAGTAATAACACCGGAATTTATCAGAAGGCACAGGGGGTATGAAATATAAATTTCCTCCAATAAAAAAAAAATGATAGCAGATTAGATCCGAAGTAAAACTAGCTAAAAGAAAAAAGGTGCACATGGGAAGGGAAATGCATAACGCAATACAAAAAAAACTCAAGCACAAGCTAGTTAGCACAAAAAACAAACTAAACTGTTTTCTCTCATTTTCTCAAAAGGTTTTTGTTGCATACATTTGCACATTCATGGGTAACCACCCTGCTAAATCAAGGCACCTCCAATCTTTCCCAACTAAGTAATGATCATACCAGGTCATACAATAAAAGGAGGAGGAAAATGGGCTACCTTCAGGTAAGCCTGCTCCAAGATTATGCATTGCTGTATATACGTCTATAGTTGGGATATTTTTATAAAAGGCAGTATGGCTTCATATAAATTTACAAATTTATGCAGCAAAAATCTTTATTCAGCTTCAGACTCTGAAACAGTTACATTAGTTTTTTTGTGCTGACAAGCTGGAAAGTGTGCTGGGGAATACTTGTATTGCTTTGCGCAAATATAAACTGATCTGAATGACTGCTACTGTTGTTTTAGGCAGGAAATTTATTCGTAGAATTTAATGAATATCCTGCGGAGAGACCTGTCCGCATCTACACATCAAGCCACAGACGAACGGCTTGTCTATGCCTAGCCGTCAGATTCCCTAACATAGCCTGTTGATTATGCACTAAAAACTGACAAACATACAGCTAACATCAAAGTTTCACTGACACGTGTCAGTTTGCTGTAAGGCAATGCTGCATTCAGCATCTGATCCATTTTGCTGCTGTGGATCTCATATGCTGCATTACAAGAAATTTTTTAGAGGTAATAATGCCTTATGTAACCCTGGATGCCACCATGGGCAAGGTTTATTTTAGTCTGTAGGTGTCATCAATAGGTGCAGAGCATAATATGAATCAATTTACAGAAAAATAACATGTAAAGTCACATTTTTTGGGTGGATATAATGTGGAAAAGCTAAGCCCCCTTGCAGGATTTGTGTCCCCTATTGGTAAATCCACTCTATCTACCCAGGGGAATATTGAAAAGAATCAAAATGTTTTAAGTTGTCACTAAAACAATGGCTAAACTTGAAATGGTGACAACTGTCTAAGAGGAAATTTAAGCCAAGTGGAGATGCTTAAAGTGGACCTGAACTCAATTTTGTTTACTTTTGGTCTCCTCATTCTAAAAGACTTGTCTGGAAGCTGTATGGCATATTGTAAGCTGGCTGTCTTCTGACGTTAAATGCTTTATTCTTGCAGCTTGGCTGTGTAGCCCATTTTCGCTCAACTACCTCCTTGTTGTGCATCATAAAACAGCAACACCACTTCTTTGCAGAGAGATCTGTATTTCAGATGAAGTGGCTTCAATCTTTTCTTGCAGGTCTATCCTTTTCCCATGTCCCTTTTCTTTTCCCCGTGCTTTATAGCCAATAAAATCAGAACAAAAGTCAATTTAAAATGGCTATTTCTATACACACACTGGATACAATCTAAGAAATTACAGATCTGGACATTCTCCATTAATCACCCTTACCTAGAACCTATGTGTGTCATCTTGTTTCTACTATGACAGCCCAAACATTCAAGGGTATGTAAACTTTTAATAACTTCCAGTTCTGTAATTTCTGTTATCATTATGATTTAAAAAGGGAACACACAATCATGTAATAATAAACTGCTCTCTCTGAGCACACTCCAAAAATAAAAGGAAAGCTTTCTGCGTGAACAGTCATATTTTCCAAACAATAGTCCATAGTTCACAAATTCTACTAGGGTATGTAAACCTGAGTACAACTGCATATACACCCACATTTGTCATGGACTAATTCACTGGTACCCTCATAGTTCATTGGAAAAGTATTTATGTATCCTAAAAAGTGAATAAAAGACAACCAATTGTCCCATGTATACTTTTATGTATGCATTTGATAGGTCATTGAGTAAAGGAAAACAAGTGTGAAAGAAGTCAAGATAAAGTAGATACAGTATTGCTTTTTTTTACAAAGATATTCTAAAATGGCAAGGGCATATTTATTGGTACTCCTAGAAAAGACAAGAAATACCAAGTGATTACATTAGTATCAGACTTATCCATATTCATACTATCAGTCATAATATGTCTTTATATCAAAGTGTGTCCCACAATGAACATGGATCAAAGAAGTAAAGAAGTGAGTTATCTGGGGAGATCAGAAAGAAAATTGCAGACAAGCATGGTAAAGGTAAAGGAAAAGGCTATAAGTCAATATCCAACCAGCGTTATGTTCCTATGACAACAGTTGCATTAAAAAAGAAATTTATGGACCATGGAACTGTAGCAACCTCCTTGGAAACAGCCACAAAAGGAAAATCAAGCATATAATAGGCAGAAAGATAGTTAGAATTTTAGACATGCCAAGAACAGCTTCTAATGATATACACATTGAACTTCATGGTCAAGATCTATCAGCATCTGATTTATCTATCCATCCGTTTTTAGTAACAGCAAGCTCAATGGAAGATAAATCAAGAAGACTCTACAAACTTACAAAAGCCAGACTAAAAGACATATTGACAAGCAGTGATACATCTGGAAGGATGTCCTTTGAACAGAGCAAAAAAGGCTCAGTTTTGTCTTGACATTGATTGGCTGCATGTGGCATAAGGTCCCTAGAGTATGTGCAGGAAACAATGAAATGTCAAGATAATTGAAACATTCTGGAGCAAAATGTACAGGCCAATGTCAGAAAGCTGAGTCTCAGTTGCAGGTAATAGATTCTTTAACAGCATATTGACCAAAAACACACAGCTAAAAGTAATGGTTAAGAATGAAATACTATTCTAAAGAGGCCTTTTATGGACCCCAATTTGAATCTTTTCAGACTTCTATAAAAAGTCTTTAAACATGAAGACTGGAGAATGCTTCCTTCAAACCTGACACATCAATAGCAGTTTTTTTAAGAAGAATAGGCAAAATTACCTGTCAACAGGTACTGAAGTCCCATTCAGAGCTAACAATAAATTATCATATTCTGTTGAAGCAAAACACTAAAGCACAGCCTAATATTTGTATATAACATGTATTAACAATAATGGATGACAATTGCTTTTGTCGTCTTCAAGTTCACATTTAATTGTGGGTTCTCCTTTTCTTTGTTCATGTGTACTCCTGAAAAGGGGGATTTAATCCTGTGAAATGCATTGGGCTTGAAGGTTTCTAAGATCATGTTGAATATGTTTAATGTATTTTAAGATGGGGTTTATGTACTGTGTATACCAGTCTTTTTTGGACATAACTATGTTGATATTTAATGTGAAATATATCTGTAAATTTTATTATGCTATTCGTTGAAATTAATATTTTGTTATGCCTAAAAAGTCCCTTCAAGGTATTTTGTGATTGTTTTTGGGAGGTAAGCATTATATATATAAATCATGCTACAGTAAAATATCATGGAGACTGGGCACATGTTACAAGAGATTGGTAGAGGTCACTCCCATCACAGCCCTTTTACAAGTCAATCCTCCCCCAATTTTTCTTACTACAGCCCTTCAAATATTGTTAATTTGAAGGCCACATCATTATCAAGTGTAAAACTACTAACTAGTATTCAAATTACAAATATAATCTTCCAAACCTGCAAGGCAACATTAGATCTGTTGAAAGAGAAATCTCACCCTAATCCTTCTCATGGCTGCCACAATTTCCACCCGGCTGTTGGGTCTCGGCACATCCAGGCTTCCAATATACTGTAAAGAGGAATAGGTGGTTAGGGTTCTGATCTGTATGACTTATAAAAATCCCACCCACAAAAAATGACAAATACTAAGTAGAAAATAAAAGTAGAAAATGTGAATTGTATACAACAATTAAATAAATACAACCATAAAAGTACAGGTAATATTTGAGTATAAAGAACACAACAGGTATACAGAGTTTTTCTTTTGACATAACATGGAATAAACACAGCTCCAAAAATCAGGGCAGTCTCTGTAACATTGTTTGTACTGTCAGCAAATAAAATATAATAAAAGAAAGAGGTAAATTGGGGGTGGGGGGGTGAGTATCCACATCAGGAAGGAGACTGAGCGGAGGAACAGTGAGCAATCATATCTGGATAGTTCTAAAGACTGAAGCTGTCTACATATTCCAAACTCACTGCACAATATCCTTTAGATTTAGCAAAAACTACCTAACTTGGACTGGTTTAAAGAGGAACTAAACTGAAAAGTGCCTAAAACAAAAGAAAATACACTTACCTTCAATCCCACAGGGCAGTCTGATCCATCCGGAGGTGTCTTCGATCGAGTCCAGCGTCGTCCCGGCATCGGTTTCCAAGCCATAGCGCCAGGCGGCGCCAACATCGCCTCTTTCTACTAGTCATTCTTCCTACGTCACCCGACCCAGGGACGAGATCGGGTGACGTAGTTCGGAAAAAAAACTTGCCAACCTCACTGTGCATGCGTGAGATCGGCAAATTTTTCACTTTTTACGAAAAGGCGCCGAGATGCTCAGGCATGCGCAAAAGGAGCTCTCAAAAGCCTCTCGGGATGACTGACGTAGGTATTCCTGGAGGCTTTGGGATCCCATTTATTCTGGATCGCCTAGGCGATCCGAGAATTAGGGGGTGGTCTTGTTTTTTTTTTTTAAAGGGTGTTGCAATTTAAAAAAACAAAACAAATTTTTACTTAACATAAAAGGGTTGTTTACACTTTTATGTAAAGTGAAATTTCCGAGTGTAGGTATGCTTTAAATAAGCCTTTCGATTTACATCCTGTCAGACCAGTTAAGCACAGCAAACCTGTTTGGAGCTGTAGAAAAATCCCACAAATATATTATAATAAGTAGGGTCAACTTTTTTCAGCAGAAATATGGTATGTGAGTTTAGTTATAAGTGATGTATATAGAATATACTTGGACTTTGCTAATGTGTTCGATACAGTTTCCTATGGATGATTACTGAATACATTACTGCAGCTTTTTTCAAGGGTTTTGTGAAACCCTAATGTTCTTCCCGAAAATGCAAGGTGTTCCTTGAAATGTGGCTGATTGATGCAGGTGAAGGTACCTGCATAGCTCTGGGGGGGGGGGACATCAGAATCAGTTTCATGAAACCAAGGACCTTTTAGCTGTCTGTAATAGTGGCAATCTAAAAGTGGGACATGGTCCCCACAGGCTGTCTTATACGCATAACCGAATGTACAGCTTTCTTTGGTAATTACATGGAAAACAAAGTAAAATGTTGATAAATGTAAAACTATGCACCTGTTAAAAAAATATGCATTATACATTTTAGTAGTATAAATGCGGGAGCCATTATTGGAGAAGAATGGGTGTTGTTGCAGATCATAAAGCTAATAACAGCATGCTATGCCAAATTGCAGTTTCAAAAGCATGTGAACCCCTTACTCCATTTTCCGCCCCTTATCTTTCCCTTTCATTTGACAGCCTATTAATTTATCCCACAGAGACTTTCCATCCTTAACACACCTTAAAATTGAATAAAACACTCAGACATGTGTTGTATATGTGTGCTAGGTGTTATTGGAACCAAGACAAAAACTCTAATTTATCCTATTGTTAATGTTATTATTTAAAACCATAGACTGTTGATCTTTCTATTTCTTTAGGGGGCAGGATGAATACATTTTTTTTTTATTTCCTCTGATTTAGTACATACAGTACATAAAGTCTATATAAGCAATGTGTAGAGGGGAGCAGCATATCAACCGGATGGGTTAGGGGAAGCAGCATCGGACATCCCCCAATTTCTACCACTCCCCTCCTTCCACCGGAATGTCCTTTGTCCCACAGATTCTGAAGGGTGCATAAAGGCAGAATGGCTCACTGCTGTCAGAGACTGATCAATGGTAGCTTTGTCTGTGCAGTAATCCGGCTGGCTCTGAGCAACTCTCCTGCAACTTCATATCTCTGCAGGCACCCTGGGAGGCAAATTCAAACTCGCATCAGAAAAAGACCACTGTGCAAAATTCTGAACTGTATTTATAGATAAAAATAATGTAAAGTATCTACCCAACTGTATAAATGATTTACTGCCTTTTCCAGAATTCTGTACAGACCTTTAGATAGATAAATTGCAGGCATGACCCCAAAGAGCTCATGCAGATTGGCACTGCATTCTTGTGCAAATCTATCTGCACATTTTCATCCACTTAAATAGTATAGTGTGGACAGCAGAGGTGAGACTGCATTTTTCAGGATTTAGGTCAAACAACCCCCAGGCTTTACTGTGTATTTAAATGCATATGTTTGAACAGTGCTGCCCTTCATGTGCAGTGCTTGGCAGAAGTGGTCATATACACAGGACTAAAAAAGGGGTAATCTTGGGCAAGGTGCGACACACCTAGAGGTGTGCTGGGGGCATATTTTTTTTTTTTTTTTTTGCTTACAAAACAAAGACTGATCTTGTTTTACCTAAAGTTAGGACTTACCACTCATTTCTAATTTAAAAAAATATCTGTGTGCACTGACATGGTACATGTCTGTTAGCTACAAAAAGTTGTCATTAAAGTGTACAAAAAGCTAAAACCTTTTTTAATCAATACCGGATTCATTTATCAGGACAAATGCACATCTGACTGTTGAAAGGTAATCTCTGGTCACTTTCTGGAGGTAATGCCTCTATGCACATTAATGTCTAAAAGTAGATCTGCCTATGGATGAGATTCAGACTTATTCTATTACGTAATTGGTCTTCTCTGCTGCAGCCAATTGCCTATGGGAAAGCATAGCAGAATGTTAAATAAATATATAAAAATATATACACACATACAGAGTTAGGTCCATAAATATTTGGACAGAAACAACTTTTTTCTAATTTTGGTTCTGTACATTACCACAATTATTTTAAATGAAACAACTCAGATACAGTCAAACTGCAGACTTTCAGCTTTAATTTAGTGGGTTGAACAAAAAGATTGCATAAAAATGTGAGAAATTAAAGCCTTTTTTTTTTTTTTTTTTTTTTTTTACACAATCACTTCATTTCAGGGGCTCCAAAAGTAACTGGACAAATAAAAAAGCTGAAAATAAAATGTTCATTTCTAATACTTGGTTGAAACCCCTTTGCGGGCAATGACAGCCTATAGTCTTGAACTTTTGGACATCACCAGATGCTGGGTTTCCTCCTCTTTAATGCTCTGCCAGGCCTTTACTACAGCGGGTTTCAGTTGCTGTTTGTTTGTGGGCCTTTCTGTCTAAAGTTTAGTCTTCAACAAGTGAAATGCATGCTAAACTGGGTTCAGATCAGGTGACTAACTTGGCCGTTCAAGAATATTCCACTTCTTTGCTTTATTAAACTCCTGGGTTGCTTTGGCTGTATGTTTTGGGTCATTGTCCATCTGTATTATGAAACGCCTCCCAATCAATTTGACTTAGCTGGAATCGAGCAGATAGTATGTCTCTGAACACCTCAGAAATCATTCGGCTGCTTCTGTCCTGTGTCACATCATGGATAAACACTAGTGTCCCAGTGGCACTGGCAGCCATGCACGCCCCAAGCCATCACACTGGCTCCGCCATGTTTTACAGATTATGTGATATGCTTTGGATCATGAGCTGTTTCACGCCTTCTCCATACTTTTTTCTTGCCCTCATTCTGGTAAAGGTTGATCTTCGTTTCATCTGTCCAAAAAAAGTTTTTCCAGAACTGTGCTGGCTTTTTTAGATGTTTTTGAGCAAAGTCCAACCTAGCCTTTCTATTCTTGAGGCTTATGAGTGGCTTGCACCTTGCAGTGCACCCTCTGTATTTACTTTCATGCAGTCTTCTCTTTATGGTAGACTTGGATATCGATACGCCTACCTCCTGGAGAGTGTTGTTCACTTGGTTGGCTGTTGTGAAGAGGATTCTCTTCACCATGGAAATGATTCTGCAATCATCCACCACTGTTGTCTTCCGTGGACGTCCAGGTCTTTTGGCATTGCTGAGTTCACCAGTGCTTTGTTTCTTTTTCATGATGTACCAAACTGTAGATTTTGCCACTCGTAATATTGTAGTAATGTCTCAGATGGATTTTTTCTGTTTTTGCAGCTTAAGGATGGCTTGTTTGACCTGCATGGAGAGCTCCTCTGACCGCATGTTGTCTGTTCACAGCAAAATCTTCCACATACAAGCATCCCCCCTCAAATCAACTCCAGGCCTTTTATCTGCTTAATTGATAATGACAAAACGGAAGAATTGCCCACAGCAGCCCATGAAATAGCCTTTAGAGTCAATTGTCCAATTACTTTTGAGCCCCCGAAATAAATGATTGTGAAAAAAAAAAAAAAAAAAAGGGCTTTAGTTCCTCACATTTTATGCAATCTTTTTGTTCAACCCACTAAATTAAAGCTTAAAGCCTGCAGTTCAACTGCATCTGAGTTGTTTCATTGAAATTTTTTTGTGGTAATGTACAGAACCAAAATTAGGAAAAAATTCTCTGTACAAATATTTATGACCCTAACTGTACATACACACACATACACATGTATATACACATACACACAAACATGCGTAACCAAATGCAACATTGATCAGTTGGCTCAGGTAATGATAACTATTACTTGAAAGTGACCACCAGACAAGTTGTGCTGCCTGAAAGATTGACCTCACCCATGAGGAGGTTACCTATGCTTACTTGGTGTAATCTGGTGTTCTCAACCCCACCCCCTCAGGTGTTTGCAGCTTGACAGGGTTAAACACACAGACAAGGGAAGGGGTATGTTTGTATCTGGTAGGAAAAGTTTATAGCAACCATCCTTAACTTTGAAGATGTGTTAGAACATACAGTATAACAAGTGGAGATTTGGAATTATCTTCAGCTTATTATTATCTTTCTGGCTCCAGAATGGAACATCTGGACATGTTTTTCTATCATATAAAGGCTTATCCCGCCAGAAGTGGAGAAATTAAATTGCACATGGATCAGTTTTTATGTAGAACATTAATGAAGCCTGAAAACAAAAACACAAATCACAGACAGAAATAGAATCATGGCAGGCGGAGGCGACATAGCTTGTACATCCATCATGGACGCTCTGCCAAGAGGACACAGTGCGCCCTTCAACGCTCTACTATCGATCAGGGCATTCTGTAAGAGACAATTTATACACAAAGGAGTTGATTTACTAAGGATTTTAGGCTGTTCACTTAGCAAAGCAAAATATTGCATTACCAGGTAATTTTCACTTAGCTTAATAAAATATAACTTTGTAAGAATACTCAAATCATATGCAAGGAAAAGGATAGCAAGTCAGCAAACCTTCCCCTTCATCGCTAAATGCAATTTCCCTTGCAGGGTGAGATTTCACTTTGCTAAGTGAACAGCCTACATTCCCAAGTAATCCTTAGTAAATCAACCCCAATATGCACTGTACAGCAGTAAGGATACATAGAAATGACTGGTGCATAGGGAAACCAAGCAGACACAGCTGAATGCTATTTTGTTATGACAACAAACGCAACAGATTTACCCAAAGGTTACTTCTGCTTTACATCTGAATTTCAGTTTTTCTGCATTTTTTGCAACCTAAACCCCATCCTAGATTCTTGTACTAGTTGGAACCTGATGGAGAGATCTCCCAAAATTATTAGCTTCAGTTGCCTTCAGGTTGGCATTAAAAAATTAACAATGGGTCCCCTTTTCTCTAACATAATGCAGAATAAGGAATTAACTGTAAGGATTCCAGACAATAGCATGTTTCTTTGAGACAGTAACAGGTTAACCTGTCATGAGAATTAAAAATACATGTAATGTGCAGCCTAGGAGGATATTGTGCCACTATTCCCATAGCTGGATAGTTTAGTGTCCTTTTTGACTCGAATTTCATATTGTTTAGGTGTTATGTAAAATGTAACTAAAATGTAACATGGGGAAAGGTTTAAAAACACCATCACGTTTTACAGCAATCTGGAGATCCATTAGATAGATTTCCCATTACTTTATGTTCTGCTGACAACCTTTTTCCAATTCGACTAAAAAATTTCAAATAATATATTAAAAAAATGACCAATTCTTTCGGTGGTGATGTTGAAGAGTTTCCTTTACTCCTAGTCTGGGGATATTGTGCTATTGGTTAAAGCACCTTTTGGCTCTCCAAACTTGAAAAAACAAAGCCCACAGTGATCACATGACCTAAGCCAGGTTTTGCTTTTATATACGTCTGCTTAGTGCTGCAGACTGGCAGTTAATAGTGTTTTGTTTTGTTTTTTTTTTACTTTGCACATGGGGCAATGAATATGTAAAACGTAACATTTGCATCCAGTTTCCATTTGGATGAGGTACCGGGACTGAATATGTGGATCACTAGAACATGCAGCATTTTTGTTTTATCTTTAGAAAGTTCCCCCAGAAAAATCGCTTGTGGAACATAGCCAAGCATTCCCAGAGCCCGGCAGAAGTTTGTCTAATACCAGCAGTTTACCTGACATGTTAAAACAGATTAGGTGAAGATTCCTGCCATGGAACGATGTGTAAGAGGAGCTGAAGGTTGGTGATATGAAAATGAGAACATTTCCCAGAAACACGGGCGATTTCATACAACCCTAACATGCGCTTACATCACTTTTATGCTTGCTTCTGCAATAAACATGATCTCTATCAGCACAGAGTGATTAACATATCCCAAAAAACACTTTACTTCTTTGCCCATTGTCTATGAAAAAGCTGTTTATTGTAATAGTATAAGATATTTATACAGCATCAACATCTGCTTTCCAAGATAAACAAATCTGCTTTTTTTTCTTTTTTTTTTTTTTTTTTATAAGGCCACATTAGTTTCACATTAAATGCTTTGTCTTTCAGCATTTGCCAGAAGATGCGCGAACCGTGGCAACTTAAAGATAGTTTAGTGGCCTTGTTATTCCCGAGTGCTGTGGCTGGCCTGCACAAGAGGAAAGTTCTAAAAGTGGCACATTTCCCAAGATAAGGTGCCAGGCGTGTGCGGCCCGTCTAAGAGGATGGCAGATTAACGCGCCATGGTAACAGATGGTCAGGAACAATGCTGGAGCCCTAACCGAATGTTCAAAACACAGACAGAACAAACCCCTCCACACCCAGGAAGGTCTCACAGCAGAAAGCTAGCCAGATCACATCTACAGGAGCCAAGACAGCAAGTCTTTGTGTCTTCAATCAGCAAAGAGAACATCACACTTCCAAACACTTCCTAATCTTTCTTGCTGCAAAATGTACTTTATAGTCAATAAAAAAACCCACTAAAATCTACTATATGAATTTTTGGGAGTACATTTTTTTAGTATAATTTTTCCATGAGTCTTTAGGTAAAAATACACTCAAACCACACACTAAACCACCTAGTATTGTGCTACATTTTAACACATGTTGCAAATACCCCTATTTAATGTACAGCGCTGCGTAATATGTTGAGATTTTAAATAAATCCTGTTTAATAATTATAATATTAATACACAAGACCATTTTCTAATGTAAATGTGAAAGGGCCCTTGATGCTGTGATCCCATAGTGCTGGAATTCTGGCAGCAGTACCAGCATTCACAGACATTGTACCCAACCTCAAATGACCTTTTAATTGAGCAGGTTTGCCGTAGCCAAACTGAAAATGTACCAAACTAAAATCACCATTACAGCTGTAGCATGTCTGGATGTTCTCTAGATGATCTGTTTCCTCCACAACCAAATAAGAACTATTTACTGGGTTTCTGGCTCTGGGTAGCAGTGCTTTTGATCATTGCCAGGAAAACTTCAAGTCCAGTAGCCAATGTGCCAAAACAGATGAAATTGAGTCCCTTGGCAGACACTTCCAAGATTGGGGAGTTTGGATTAACCTAACTATATGTAATAGTCACTTTTTGCTTCAGAAACTCTTTGTGTGAGTTTACAAAAAATTAAAATCGGGACTAAAACACTTTACAACAAACTGCTGTGGAAGACTGAAGATCATAACACTCAGCCTTAAAGTACAGCAACCCATAGCATAGAGGTCAGAGGCTTAATCCTCGGAGCAGGAAACGGTCAACAATCTTTATGACATTGAGAACACAAACTGTCACTTAACAAAGCAATACAAAAACCTTTGTCTAGACTGATTTTCTGGAGAATTAATGTGTGTTAATAAAGAAGGGGGGTGGGGAAATTGCAATGGAAGGCCAGCACAGGAGACAGAATCTGACAGATTGTATGCCAATAATCCAATTACAATAGAGGGATGAAGAATACAATCCCCCCCAAGAAAAAAAATTATTTAGGGGATAGTGGCTGGAGTAATGTTAATCTTCTATAACTGCGAGCAAATAAAAATCAAAATAAAATCCCAAACTGCTGGTTTACTGTCCAAATACAGAACTATTAACCAACTGTCCAATGCCAATATTATGGATATTTCTCCAACTGTCCACCAGGTGTTGTTGACCAATAAAACAAATACAACCTAAATACAGACCAGTGTTTTCTACTATTCATTCAGAACTGTTGGTTTATACCCCAAATATAGGCTAAAAAGTATCTGTTCATCTAACAGTCCACCTAGAAACACTGATTTATAGAACAAATATGGTTTATTAATGAGCCATTATCCAACCTAATATGTAGAGCCATTAAATAATAATAGAACATAAGAACTGAAGTGTCTAGGACTCTGCACAAGCTTCTATAGCTTTTACAATGTCCAGGGAAATAACAGGCATGCACCATGAAGGAGACTGTTGCACCTGCAAGCTAGGAAACAGCAAGCAGTCAAAATGAGCTATGAGGGTGTCTGTGAACAAAGTAGGGCAGCTTCTACATGCTGAAATCCAAGTTTCCCCCTCAATGTTTTTCATGGTGTTATTGAATCATTCCATGGTCTAGCCCTCATTTTATATAAAGAGTTATGTTCAGTCAGGGTATACCTTGTAACATGGTTCTCTAGTTCTTCTAGCTATGAAGAGTTAAAAAAAAATCAATGGCCTTTCACAAATGAATGCAAAAAGCTATTCATTCATTCACCATCAATGTGGGTATTATGTGTTCTCTTGTGTTAGGTCACATAAGCCGAAAGGTTTAAATTCAAATGTTAAACTTAGTTGGATCAGATGTCACCTGGAGAATCAACCTTCATCTTTCGTCACCTAAGGGCTGTGTGCGGCAAGGTGTGGCAAATCCACATTACTGCACATTGCTATTGTCTATCTTATAAAGATTAGTCCATATGCAGATATTTCTCAAATCCTGGCACTTATGTCACAGACCAACACTGGCATCAAAGTGCAGCCCATGTATGCATGTACACTCACCTTTGTGGTGCATCTTTGGACTTGAGTAGGACATACCGCCCTGGATTATAGCACAGATAGTTTAAATATCAAACCATTAACTCAACTGTCCATCCAGAGCCACTGATTTACAGCACAGATTGAGCCTAAACATTTATCAAACTATCTAGAACTTCTGATTTATAGCCCAGATACAGCCTATATATAGAACCATAACTCTAACTTCTATAGAGATCAAGTACAGGACAGCAACCTTCACATGAAAGAGGTTTGGGAGGCAGCCAGTTAGGTTAAAACAGGCAAATCAGAACTGAAAAGATTACTAACCTGCTATGATGTATAGCACGGATGAGACCCAAAAACTGTTTAGTGTAATGCTGCGATTCATGTTTTTTATATTTTGCTTGCAGGTACATAGAGCTCATGCAAAGTCAAAACACGAAGGTTGAGCTATGGATATGCATGTCCAGACGCTGTGCACATCACCTGAAATCAACTGCCTGTTTCCATCACAGATACATGCAAAGTGGATCCATGCTCACAGCACAAAGTTTTCTCCCTTTGGATTCCAGGTATACAAACATTTACATATATCATTACAGGGTATATGCAAAACATATTCACCTGTATTTTTTCGCTATGTTTTTATATCAATGTGTAATTTCTTTTTCTTGTTCTGGGATATGAACCAAATCCTACAAATGTGCAGTCTACAACACATATGAATGTCCAAAGCTGGTACCGTGAGGTTTTGGCTAAGTGCACAAAGACATCTGTAATCTATCTGACCACTATCAGCTTTCCCTATTTAAAGACCAGTCACCATCCCCACCAAAACCATGCAAAGGGGGGTGTGGAGTACAGCCAACGAAAGAACAAAATAATAACAAGTAGACATGGAATTTCCAAGGTAGGCAGTTGGATCCTCATAGAAGCTGCCATGTCCAAGGGGACGAATTGATACATTTCTATGTCAAAATACACTGCAATATTGCAGGCCTCAGATAACACACAGATCACTGAACAGCCTGCAGGGCCCTCTCTTTATCACAAAGACTCAGAATCAGATCTTCTAGAACCTGTACCTCATTGTGAATAAGCCATAAATGTCAGCATACACAATCCTTCTGGCAATGTAGAAAGAGTTATAATTACCAGCAGTGGACTGTGCTAAATTGGACATGGCAGATTATTTAACAAAATTATTCTCTCCTCTTCAGAATAATAATGAGAATGTAAGCAAGTAATCTTACTGCTAAAGTAACAGTCCAGAGTGCTCAATGAATACAATGAAACAACACAGGGACCCATATTAACTAAGCAGGTGCTTTTGTTCATCTTACATTTGCCCTTGAAAACTGCAGCTGGAATCTGATTGGCTGTTATGAGTAACAAATGTTTTGATAAAATAGTCCCGCAGATCAGATCAATTCTTCTATGGACACCCCAGAGGAACCCCCGCCATAGTGGACCTACAGACTTGTGGGAAAGTTTGTGCAGTTCCTCTCGCACAAACTCAACCTCTACCAGGATCATGTGGACAAATTCCATTACAGTATAAGACTTTGCATGAATGTTCTGTAATATTATACACACAAGGAAATGTGCAGCTTTTTAAAAATATGGAACATTGTAATGATTTACTTTTTTTGATTTACAGAAAAATGGATATAATAAGGCATTTAAAAAAAAATACATTGGGTGCTTGTAGAGGAAGCTCTGGTGTAAGATCTGGTGCATACACGTGATTGGTTTACCATTCTCTGTACAGCACTACAGAATATGTCAGCACTATCTATTATAATAGTGTGACTGTTGTGAGATTGCAAACTCCTGTGGTGCAGAAATTGGTGTGATGCTGTAAGTACAATAGGAAACCTTTTGGGAATATTGTGTAATTTTTCCATCATCATGTTCACTGCCATGTTATACAGAGTTGTGACTCATGCACATGCTGTGGTATCTAGACAAAATATTACTGTGACAAA
The DNA here is from genome assembly GCF_032062135.1 of Pyxicephalus adspersus. Lineage (NCBI taxonomy): Eukaryota > Metazoa > Chordata > Amphibia > Anura > Pyxicephalidae > Pyxicephalus > Pyxicephalus adspersus. Next base: position 44,951,830 of record NC_092871.1, read on the forward strand.
AGAGGACAACACTACAGACCTTTATTCTCAAATAAAAACTGTCTGTAACACTCCACAAAAAACAGACTCAGACTTTATCTTTATCAATATTATGTTCCCAGGCATGGGTCCGTTTGTCTGTTGTGAGGAAATAGAGGTAGTGATAGACAGATGGGCAGTTGGTGATGGTAGGTGGTAAGACAGCCGAGTAGATAGATGTAGAACACAGCAGACAGTAGTAAGTATTCAAGGCAGATGATGGTAGAGGGGTGCCTTACAAGATGATCTTAGTAGTTGGGTCAGTTGAACTTGTAAATGGTAGAAGGTGACCATTGCAGGAGAAAACAGGAAGGTACATTAGGTGAAAACAAGTGGGCATAGAATTGGAGGCAAGTGGTAAACTTAGTGATAAAAAGTAAACACGGAAGGTGGTGGTAGACATTGAAGGTGATGGTGGGTAGGCAGAGAACATGGTAAGGCAATGCTGGGGGGGGGGGTGGACATGTAGATAATATGGTCAAGTGTCTATGGAATATACAGAAAGTGGGCACATAAGGTAATGCTAGATAGCCAATGGCAAAAGTTGGTAGTGGGGAGAGGTAAGTGTCAGAAGTTGCAGGCTTAGGTGGTGGTAGCAAGGTACAATACGTGGTAATATGTGGGCAAGGAAGCAGATGGTGGTAAGCAGTTAGAAAAGATTATGGTAGATTTCAGATACAGGTGAAGCCAGGTGGGCACAGTAGATCGTGGTGACAGTGATGACAGGTAGATAGAGCATGCCATAGGAGATGGGAGGGGCAGGTGGGTACACAAGATGGTGGTAAGTGATGACTGGTAGATAGAGCATGGCATAGGGGATGGGAAGGGCAGAAGATGGTGGTACACAAGATGGTGGTAAGTGATGATGAGTAGATAGAGCATGGCAGAGGAGATGGGGAGGGCAGGTGGGTACACAAGATGGTGGTAGGTGATGACTGGTAGATAGAGCATGTCATAGGGGATGAGAAGGGCAGGTGGGTACACAAGATGGTGGTAAGTGATGACTGGTAGATAGAGCATGGCATAGGGGATGAGAAGGGCAGGTGGGTACACAAGATGGTGGTAAGTGATGATGAGTAGATAGAGCATGGCATAGGAGATTGGGAGGGCAGGTGAGTACAGTAGATAGTTAAGGGAAGAGAGAAGGTGATGGCTGGTACATACTGTAGTACCTAATAGTAGCAGGTGGCAATGATAGATGGGCACAGTAAATGGTGCATGGGCAGGTGGGCACAGCAGACGTTACCTTGGCTTGGAAGTGGATACCATGCTGGAAGGCTTCCTCATTATGGAGGGGGACTCGGGAGTCACATCCATCATCCACCAGATTGTACCGACTCCGAACCGGCATAATGTCACCCCAGCCTGTCCACTGTATAACTGCTAGAGGTGAGGTGCGTGGATATTGGGGAGGGGTCCCCAGGGATAGGGGGTCTCTGGGGGATCTCCAGGGACAAAGAGGTCCTGGGGGTTTTTTGTTGACAGTGGGTTCCTCAATGATAAATGAGCTCCTCTAGGGGTCTCCTGAGATATGGGTACAGGTGCTGCTCGCTCCCCGTCCCCTGACACTGAGGAACTCCAGCATCGTAGAAAAAAATAGCCTCCCCCCCCTCTCTTACGGGGAGAGAGTCGGATGTAGAAGCCCCGCACACGAGGGTCCAGCACTCCCCAGCCACCGCTCTTCCCGGTGCGTCTTCCCAGCTAGCCGCTGATTTGAATGAGCCTTTGGGCCCCGCCTCCTCCAGTTTGGGACACAGCGCCGCCGCCTATTGGAGCTAAGTTCAGTCACATGTCAGCCCTGCACCCCGCCTTCAGGCCACTCCCCCTGTGTATGTCTGTACATGTCAATGTATATGTGAGGATTAAGGCGCAGCCTCGGTGAGTGCAAAGTGCAGGAGGGCTGCTGCTGGATTGGGGCGCAGTACCAAGTATTCCGAACAGGCTGACAGTGCATCGGGAATATTTTATGGGGAACTGCTGATGGATATCGAAGGGATTTAAAAAGGTTTCAGGGAGCACATTAATGGATACAGTGAAAGTTTTGAATCAATTCAGGTGGGAAGGTTTTCTAAAAACGAGTTATTTCTCATTGAATGAAAAGGGACTTCCAGGGGGGGTTGAAAACCAATGAACTCCTGGCGTATTTTCAATGGATTTAGGGATTAAGGATGACCATCTGATGGATTTTTTTTGGTAGATAGTATGAGAGGGAAAAGTATCTTCTATCATACAATATTTGTTTAAACAAAGTCCATTCTTAGTAATTAACATAATTTTCCTAATGTAGTGAGGAATAGTGAGTTCATAGTTCAAATTAACAGTGGACAAAAGTCTTCCCCAACGTGTTTCACCCCTAAGGCTTCTTCTGGGGAAGTTTTTTTTATAAACATGGCTAAGAAGGACTAAGTAGTGACAAAAAAAGGCAAAATATACATCATTTGGGTAGCGTAAAAGTATGTGTCTTAGTGTCAAATAAAAGAGTTAAACCTTAAATAGTCAGGAATATGCACATTACCTCACAATGTTCATATTTGCAGGTAAGTGACCTTGATAGACTTAGGGTCAGTGCCTGAGATATTATAATCTAATATTTGAAGGTAACCTTCATAGATATGGAAAGGAATTAAAGAGAAAAGAAAAAAAAGTGCCCAAAACAAAAATAAATTCACTTACCTTTAATCCTGCAGGGGTGTCTTCCATCGTCTCGGCATCTGACTTTGGGCGGGTGCTCCAGGCGCCTCCATCTTCTGTTCTTCCGGCTTCTTCTTCTTACATCACCTGACCCAGGCGCGAAATCGGGTGATGTAGTTTGGGGTAAAAACTTCCCTTTTCTGACCTAAAATACAAATTTGTATAACATGCTATGTTAAAAAAGCTGGGCAGCTCTATGGGGACTCATTGGATGGTCTGCAGTGAAAGGTGAGTTAGGTTGTAATGTACACTTACCTCATTTCCCACCTCCCACCTATGTGGCTTGTGTACATTACACCTACCTGCTTTGCAGCCAGGCAATGTATTGAGAAGGCCATGCTTACCTACTGGCTGAACCTCTGGCCACCTCCCTCCTTATATGTACTGTGTATGCTGTGTATACCCTCCTTTCCTCCTCCTATGCTGTGTATTTATATTTATACCCTCCTACTATGCTCTGTACTTCCTTCTATGCTGTGTATGTTGTGTGCCAACTTTCAGGATGGAGGCAAGCCACCCAGAGGCCTCTCTCTCATTGGATGGCTATACCAAAGCTTGACCTCACCATCCAATTGCTTGTCTGGGTTACCTCCCAAGCTCCCCTCCAATATGCTAACTGATCTGTTCTTGTATCCTTCACTAGACTGTGAGCTCCCTTCACTGAACTCAACACTTGCCCAAACATTAATATCATGCAACTGTATTTAAAGCACTGTGGACTCCAACATGATCAACTCATGAGATTTTTTTTCATCACTATCTTCTTCAATCTCTAAAATGTCACTTATGCTTAATCCTGATCCATTTTCACCAATGAAAAATTATAAAGGAAAAAATTGTGATTGTATTGAACATTACCCATAAGCACTTGCAATATGCAAATGTTTTCAACAGTGAGCAATGTGATTGGTTGAATGAAAAGTGCAGGATCATGCAGATTGTTTTTTTCAAATCCAATTTTGAAGGATCATTCATGCATATTTATAGAGGTGGGAGATTAAAACAACACTTTTACTAATGTAATGATGAAATAAAAGGTTTATTGATTAATGTTACATCCCCACAGGGATTGACTGCCAACAGCTATTAGACTGCAATGGGAGATGCTCAGATATGAGGTCCTTTAGGGTTGTCCAAGCTGCAGGAGGTGACAGTGGAATGCCTGCAGGTGCCTTGGGGGTCCTCAAGGGGATGTCTTATCTGCCTGTAAAGAATATACTACCTACCTGTCCCAGATCCCATGGGATCCAGAGAGCCTGAAGATTAGAAATTTCCTTCAGCTATACCACTATCATTGTGAGAGCCTCATGTACTTACCTTGTGTATATTATAATGTACCTGTTACATCAACTGATTGTACAACTGTATTACTTCTTTGCACAGCCCATAATGTGACTGTGAAAAATATATGATATCTAATTGTAATCTATTATAATACAAGTTTATGTGCCAAAAAACCCAAGTTTCTCTCTATTCTTTCTATATGTTAGTATTCTGTAATAAACCATGCTTATGGAATATATATGCTCAAGGGTGGTGTTCTGCATACTGTCATTAATTGTGTACTACTAAAGTTTCAGGCTGTAGAGATATAGAACAAAAAGTTTGAATTTAGGAAAAAAACAATACTAATTTAAGTATTCCCCCTTTAGTTTTATACAAACTTTTAGCTATAGTTGCTGGAGACGATTTAATAATTAATTGTTACCAGCAAAAATATGTATGGGCTCAGTGCTTGGGACATGCACAAAAGTTTATTATCAGTGGCCACTCAGTAGTTGAAAATGACGCCTGAGAACCTAAGTAGCAGTGGCAGGGGAAGACTTTACATTGCACAGTGCAGATGAAGAGCGTACCTGTAAGAGAAGTGTACCATAATGGGCGAGTATGCTGGGTATACTTTCACATAATGGCAAAAGCCCACCCAGCACACATCAGGTAAAGCGTACCTAAACGCAGAATTTTCACTTTTACATAAAAGGGTAGACAACCCTTTTTTATGTAAGGTAAAAATTCTGTGTGTTTGTTTTTTTTTTAAAAAAGGGTGCCCCATAATTTACCAATCACATCAAGAATAAATGGAAGTGTAATGCCTCCCGGGATACCTATGTCACACATCCCGGGAGGCTCTTTAGTGCTTGGGCATGCGCAGAAGAATCCTTTTTTTCAAAAGGAAAAAAAAGGCATGTGCAGTGAAATCTGCAAGTTTTTTTTCCCCCAACTACATCACCCAATATCGCGCCCGGGTCAGGTGACGTTTTAAGAAGAACCCGGAAGGTGAGGAGAAGATGTCGGCACCTAGAAGATCAGTTGGATCCCTCACATGGCCATTCAGTAATCATAAGTTTGCAGAATTAATGTGATTTCCTCCGGCAGTTTTGTCCATGACCGTTGACCATTAGCAGACCATCTCCCGCTATTCTCATCTCTGCGCTGTTCTAGTAATGTTTTTGTCATCTGGTCAATTTTTCACATTTTTATTCATTAATGAAAAAGCCAGTTGATCTTTAGGTTTTACAAGATAAGACTACAAATAGGATTCTGGTCCTGAGAGCAGATCCTGAGAAGCGAATAACAGCAATCCTCCTCCTGTCACACCTTTAATCTTTGCTGTCCTCCATCCTTTTTCCCCATATCAAGCCTCAGGCTTTCTCCACCTGCTGCTTTCAGTTTCCAATTCAAACTGGCCAATCAGCAGTGAGATGTCAGTGGCATTGTGCTTACTCAATGCACTGCGATGACCTTTCTCCTCTCTGGTGATCCATGTTTTCCAGATATTAGGGGATGCAAAGTGTGAACCCATGAGCCTAGAAACTCTTCATGTACACACACACATACACACACTTCTGTGATATGAATGGAAAAAACCCTTCTGGTAAAATGTTTATTGCCAATCATATAGCCATGCCACATCTCCAAAATTTGCTAAACATAAACAGTAAAAAAAACCTGGAATATGATAGAATAAAACTAAACTTGTTTAACACTGCTTGCACTAATATACCACAACAAATAAAAAATGCAGAAATTAGAATAGATGTGATTAAATGTTTAAAAAGTATGTTACGCATTACACTAAAAAGAATAATAACTGAAGAGAAAAGAAGAATAGAAAGATTTTATCCTCTTTAAATGTGGAATTTCTGGGATTGAAATATACAGTTTCAGTTATGAATGTATTTTCTCAGGCATAGACAAAGGTTTTTGCGTTCTCCTACTCCACTAGAGAAAATAAATTGTATTTCTGTGTTTCTGTTGCTAATTTAAATGTATCTTATAAAACATTGTCAGAAGGAAAGGATATGTGAGTAAATGTTTAAAGCGTACCTAAATTGAGACAACCCTTTTATGTTAAAGTGTAACTAAACTGAAAACTGTGAAAATAAAAAAATTAAAAATGATTTACCTTCAATCCCGCAGGGCAGTCTGATCCATCCGGGGGTGTCCTGCATCAGGTCCTGCATCGACCCGGCATCTGTCCTGGAGCTAGCACTCCGGGCGCCACCATCTTTGTCCCTTCTTCTGGGTCCTTCATCCTACGTCATCTGACCCAGGCGCGAGATCAGGTGATGTAGGATGACTGCGCATGCGTGAGATTGGCAAATTTTTTTCTTTGCGTGAAAAGGCTTCTTCGGCGCATGCCTGAGATGCACGGGCATGCGCAGAAGGAGCACCCAATAGCCTCCCGGGATGCCTGACATAGGTATCCTGGGCTTTGAGCTGCCATTCATTCTCGATCGCCTAGGCAGAGGGCGGTGCTGCACCCTTTTAAAAAAAAAGGGTGTTGTACTAAAAAAATAAATAAATAAACAGAATTTTTACTTTACATTAAAAGGTTGTGTACCCTTTTATGTAAAGTGACATTTCTGAGTTTAAGGTCGCTTTAAGTAAAAAAAAATTTTTAAAAAAGGGTGCAGCACCGCCCCCTAATTCTCGACCGCCTAGGCGAGCGATAATGAATGGGAGCACAAAACCTCCCGGCATACCTATGTCACGCATTCCGGGAGGCTTTTGGGTTCTCCTGCGCATGCCCGAGCACCTTGGGCATGCGCACAAAGGAGCCCTTTAGTCAAAAGGGGGGAAAAAAGGCCAAACAGACGCATGCCCAGTGAGATCGGCAAGTTTTTTTCCCCAACTACGCCACACAACCTAGGCGTGAGATCAGATGACGTAATTGGGGAAAAGAAGAACCCAGAAGAGGAGAACATGGCGGCGCCTGGAGTGCTTGCCCTTAAGACGGATACCGGGGCGACGCGGGACCCGATGAAAGAGACCTCCTGATCGATCGACTGCTCTGCGGTATTAAAGGTAAGTGGATTTTTTTTTTTTGGGCCATTTTTGAGTTTAGTTCCTCCCTAAAACATAGGCCGTGGATAGCATTTTATTTCTGACAGGGGTTTAATTCTTCCCCCACTCTATCCAAAACTATGTAAATGTATTTGGATGGACATGCTTCAAAGATAATGTGATAGATATAGTCAGCAGACAGACTACAAGAGCTGATTATACACTGTCTAGCCAAAGAAAAAAAAAACACACTCCTAATATTTCATTGGACCTCCTCCAGCTTTGATTATTGTACACATTCTACATGGCATTGTTTCAATCTTTTTCTCCATAGTACTGTTTCAGTACACTTATGCAATGTTACCACATTTATTTTCATCCAGAGTTGCACTTGTTTCTCACCAAGATCTTATTTCTATGATGGGGGAGTTCGACTGCTGCGTAAAGTCTTCTCTGGCACATCCCAAAGATTGTCAATGGAGTTAAGGTCTGAACTCTGTAGTGGCCAATCTGTGTGTGAAAATGAGGTCTCATGTTCCCTGAACCATTTTTTCACTAACTGATGAATCCCTGGTTTGATAAATCCTGTAATGGTCATTTTGGAATATGGCAATGCTATAAGAGAAGAAAAGGTCCTTTGATGGTAAAACTTGGCCATTCACTATATTCAGATAGTCAGCTAACCTTTTTTTTTGCACACAAAACATTGCCTCACCTAGACCTGATCAAGTAAAACAACCCCAGATCATAACAATGTATTCTAAGGCTTGGGGATTTTTTTAGCCAATCAGTGTATTATACATGACACTCTGTATAAGGCAGCTGACCCCTGTATTTGAAAAATACAGTCTATGACAAATGTATATAAAATGTGAAGAGAGTGTTGCACTCCACTACACCAATGCAAAGAGAATATCCCTTGGTCATGCATAGGACTCCAATAAAAGATTCTGGGAAATCCCTGATATTCTAGAAATCTATTTCATCTCATTTTGTATTTAAAGTGTATGGGTCTGGGTTACTGTATTGGGATTGTGGGTGTGCCAAGGACCTCGAAACTTAGAGCAGATCTCAGGAGAGACTCACATTTCAGTCTGTACAAAAGCTGCCCTGAACTAGAACTTTCACAGTTTATTGAGGCATAAACCTATCTGCTGAACAGCCTGTTTTTAATAAAAGAAGAATAGGAAAAATGCATAAGCATTCAGAATAACAGGTAAATGTTGATCCTGTGGAGAGACATTTACCTGTGACACCATGGAGGAACTGTGCAGTTAGCCCAAAATGACCCTCCATTTGCCCAAAATTACTGTTAGTAGAGAGCAATAGATAGCACATGCAATGGGATGAGATTTAAAAATCTCATATTTTTTGATTTTTTGCAAAAGGATTATAATTTATTCTGCAAATCTCTTGCTGTTCTACACTATGATCCTCATTAGCTCAAGGGATATGTAATCACTATATGATAATATGCGGACAATCGGGCCACAGGACAGAGCATACAGATTCATGGGTGAAACTGTATATGAGGGGTAGTGAACTTTTTACAGTAACATTGTGCAAACAAGAATCTAATCAATGAGAGACAATACTTAATAAGTTAACTTTTTTCCTTAAAAAATTAGGTTTCATGTCAAAATGTGGCATATTTATTGTTTCAAAGATAAATCCTTTTGACATAAATCACATAAGACACATACACAGAAGTAATTTGCTATGTATTGTAAATGCAATCAGCCAAAAGCAAAAAAAAAAAAAATCTGGATTTGGTGGCTTAGGTTCACCATGACCGCCATAAGCATGTGCTTTAGTTATGGTTTATGTTTGTATCTAAATCTTGTTAATATTAGATGTAAATAGAAAGTTAACATTTTTTAAAATAGTTGATATGAATGATACTAAATCTATCATAAACACTACAGAGGTAGTTGGTGGGGAAATATAATGTGTTGTATTTCCTATTCAATACATTTTCATTCAGATTAAGATTGACAACAGCACACACCAAAAAAATAAAATAATAATGAAAAAAGTTGACCAGATGACAACAGAAAAGTAGTAAAGAATAACAATGAACAACCATGAAAAATAAAAAGTACCAGGTACCAGGACAACAAACATTTTACCTGCAACGACTGGTACAGTACATTATGGACATATGTGGTATTTATCCAACAGTTGTTTACAAACAGTAAGAAGTGTTATCATATATTGTCTTTTTCTTTAGTATGACAGCCACAAATCAGCAATGCAAGGTGCAGTATATTTACATTCAGCTACCCAGACTGCCCACAGGGGCGCAAATTGTGTAGCTAGCTGGCCAGCAGCACTTGCCCACATCTGCATCTTACCTTTAGGTCCTCAGGAGTTTCCTAGTTAATCAAATGTGATACTCTCCTGGACCCTCTCCAGTCTGGTTTTCAAACTGCTTATTCCATCGAAAAACAGCCCATACTAAAGTGGCCAACAACCTGTTCAGAGCCGAGTCTCAATGAAACTTTTCCTTCCTCCTCCTCGACCTTTCCTCTGATTTTGACACTGTTGACCACCCCCTCCTAATCAAAATCATGAACTCCATTGGTACCAGTGACTCCTCTCTTTTATTTGCTTCCTACCTGTCTGACTGCTCCTTTCAAGTTTCTTTCAATGGTAATTCCTCCTCTCCTACTCTCCTCCCCAAGGGTCAGTGCTTGGATCGGTTCTCTGTACACCTCCTAATCTTGGTAGCCTTATGTCCTCCTTTGGTTTACAGTAACATCTGTATTCTGATGACACTCAAATCTATCTGTCCATCTCTGACTTGTCTCCCTCAGTCCTGGACAAGGTTTCATGCTACCTGTCAGCCATCTCATCATGACAGGTTTCTGAAACTCAGCCTGGATAAAACTGAATGCACAACCCCCCTCCAATTCCAAATCTCCCCCTCACATATTTCCAACTGTTAATAACACTGTTTTTCATCCCTCCCGCCATGTTGTCCCCTCTCATTTACCCCCCATATTCAGAACATTTCCAGTAGTGTCACTTTTACCTGTGAAACATCTCCAAAATCTGGCCCTACCTGTCCCAAGAGACCACCAAACATACTTTTTATTATTATTATTATTATTATTATTAATAATAATAAACAGGATTTATATAGCACCAACCTATTACGCAGCACTGTACATTAAATAGGGATTGAAAATGACAGACTAATACAGACAGTGATACAGGAGGAGAGGACTCTGCCCTGAAGAGCTTACAATCTAGTAGGTGGGTGAATTTACACACAATAGGAGGGTGATATATAGTGGTGGGAAGTAGTGATGGTTTCAAAAAAACAGAAGAAGATGGGTAGGCAAGTTTGAAAAAATGGGTTTTGAGCGCTCTTTTAAAAGAGCAGAAAGTAGGAGCAATATCTCTAAAGTAGGTGGCAATGTCTTGGGCAGAGAAGGATGTTGTAGGGGGAGCAGGTGTGGGGTTTAGGAGGGAGTCAATTGTAGAGAAGAAGTTGCGTGGGTTGGAGGCTTGAGAGGAAATGACTGCGGAGAAATAATTTTGTTTGGTGACCGTGAGCTCTGTGTTAAAGCTTTAAAGCTTGGCTTTGTAGTCCATGAAGTCAGCACTGAGACCAGATTTCCTCCACTTGCGCTCGGCTGCACGAACAGACTTTTGTAGCTGTTTGGTGTGATTGTTGTGCCAGGGTTTGGGGTTGGCAGGGCGGGGGTAGCGGAAGGTGGCAGGAGCAACATTATCCAAAGCCAGGGAAAGAGAGTGGTTTAACATGGTGGCAGCTTCATCTGGGGAGTGGATACTTGTACACGCTGTTATCATTTCTTGTCTGGACTACTGTAACATCCTCCTCTCTGGTATTCCACTAACCCAACTCTCTCCTCTACAATCCAATCGGAATGCTGCAGCCAGACTCATCCATCCTTCCCAATGCTCCTCCTCTTCTGCAGCCTTTCTTTGTAGTTCTCTTTATTGGCTTCCATTTCACCTGAGAATCAAATTCATACTCCTGGGCTTTGCCTTCAAATCTCTCAGTTTTTGTCAAACTTACCGTTCTGACCTGGTAAAAAATACTCCCCCGGCCGCTCTCTTCACTCCTCCAATGACCTACTAATGACTTCCTCTCTCATAACTTTGTCACATGCAAAACTTCAAGACTTTTATAGAGCTGCCCTGACTCTCTGGAATGGTCTTCCTCGTCTTATTCAGCTTGCTCCTATTTTCTGCTCATTTAAAAGAGCAATTTATTCAGACTTGCCTACACATCTTCTTCTATCCCTTAAAACCCTCACTACTTAACCACCCATTCCATATCCGCTGAGTGTTGTATGTTGGTGCTATATAAATACTGTTTATTAGTAATATTACCTTGATAATGAAACTCAGTTTTGCTTCTTCATATATATGTATTGTTCCTAAAGTATCCCATGAGATCTTGAAACCATACTTTCAAACATTTTCTTCTGTAGTCAGTAATTAGCATTTTCTGTTTTTCAGATCCTTGTATATCAAATGTTATTCTAATTTATGAAACTAATTACACTAATCTACAAATTAAAAAATCTGGATTAGATGGCCTTCCTCATTAAATACCATTAATGAGCTGATATTGTAGTCATACAATACAGTCTACAGTCTAAATTATTCAGCAGCCAGCATAGTCATGAACATTTGTTATTAATGAAGAGCCTGTTCTGATATATTATTCCTTTATTGAACAATGCAAGTAAATAAAAACTCATTAAACCTAATTTACTTTAAATTTTAACAAATGATCAGTAGGCCTTTATGAATGCATTTTCAGTTTGTAACCAAGAAAAATTCAGTAGAACTTCTATGTAAACAAATGTTTTTTAAATTAACTAATTACATTTTTTTTTAATTTGTGATGTCAATTTAAAAGCCCACATAATTATGATTTATTGTTTTAGTATAGAAAATTACAGTGCAAACACTAGACTTGTTGCTAAAAAATATCAATGTTCTCTACCTATTCTCTAATATTCCACGCCCAGGACAACCAGGAGGTGCATTCTATGTATTGTTTTTGTATTATTTATAAATAGTTTTTTTGTTAATATTATACAAATACTAAACAATTTTTCATGTGTATTCACGTGATAAGCATACTTCTTTATTATGAGACTGTCAGCAGCAGTACATAACGAAACCTCCAAAGTATATTGTGGTAGTTTGTGTAAGTGGTGAAGTCCAGTTACTCAGTAATCCATCTCTCTTCAGATGTCATAAAATAAAAGGCACTTGTAGAGAACATGTAATCAGACACCATTCTGTCCATGTGCTGCAGGTGGCTGCAATTAGGATGGGAGTTGAGGGTAAAAGACGTTTCTCCAAAAAGTTATTGCCACCTCCCTAATGTCCTTGAACTAAGAGTTGGCGTTGTCTGAGATTTTGCTTCACTAGTCTGAGCCTGAGGGAAGCCCCATGCTGGTTAGCCATTTAGGATTTAGGGTAATCTACACATAGTTGCCTGCACAGGCCCTTCTGTCTATGCTTCTTCCTCAGAATTCAGAATGTGCACAAAACAAGCAATACAGGTATATGACACTGTCAAAGTAAGCTTTGTAAGCAGCCTGGGTTTGCTGATTTAATCCACATATGGGTAGTAATGGAGATATTTTTTGACCACAGGATAATCTGTTAATATATTCACAAAATATTAACCATTTGTTTTTTTGTAGGGTGAGGACACCCTTTCTCATAAAACAGTGATAGTTTGGGATACACCAGCTGGAATGGCAAAGGCCTTAAAGTTAGTGTAGGCCTGTGTGTTCACAAGCTAGTATGGCAATAGCTTAACTAATAACAATGTTGATGGTTTAGTCTTTAGTTCCTGGATGTAAAAGTGACTGGAAACATGAGACCACTTCTTCTTGACTGGTTGGTCAATGTGATAAAGCCATCAAAGATAAAGGCTGGGCTAAAGTAGGCTGCAGAACATAACAACTAGACAATGGCTTTCTCCTTCTTTGAGGTTCTCTAAGCTGTTGCTTCCAGAAGAATAACTACTAACAGTGACAGCCTAACAGTTGCATGTAATGGTTCATTCTAGTATTTGTAAATTGACTGGATGTATTAGAGGAGGCAAAGTAGAGCCAACAGAGTCCTTGTCCTGTTCCCTCACTGTTATATTGCTGCCATTGTTGTGGTACTTCATTTATTAAAGGTCTGTATTTAAGGTCTGTCCTGGTCATCTTCTGCCTCTGATTCAGACCTAAAGTCAACATAGTCTCATCAAATGTTGGTCAATAGCATGTATGTACCTCTCTATTCCTTGCTTTCATCCCATAGGTTTTTAACATTTTGTTTAAAATATTCTGGACAGATGATCTGATCTAACTGATCATACTGACTTCTGAGGTCACTGAAGAATGGAAATTGGACTTGGTAACTACCTTATTACTACCTATTCTTTCAATGGCTATATTGGCCTGTATGTGTGTGGTGCAAAAACTCACACAGTTCTTTTGTCTGTTCTTACAGAAACACTTTCTGGATTTATTTGAATAGGGTTTTGTTAGAGCGCAGTGATTTGCTTCCGCCTTTATTACTTTGTCAAAAGCTTTTAAATGAAGAGAGGCAAAAATATTAACTTGAAAAATAGTAAAGCAGGAAGAAGATATAAAAAGAATGAGTATAGTTATTGAAAACAATTTAAGCAAAAAAAAAAAAAAAGCATAATACACCAATGCACAAAATTTTTCTTAATGTCTAGAGCAGCCTTTCTCAACCATTTTAACATGGGGCAACCACTGAAATAACTTTCAGGTCCTACAGAACCCCAGACAATATTTACAGTTTACAGCACATTGAGAGGTACAAACTGCTCATTTCTTAAAGAACCCTTAAGTCCTAGCAACCTCTGGAGAAGCCTTGAGTTCCACTGAACCCTGGTTGAGAAATACTTCTCAAAATGTAATCTTTTGACAGCTTTGAGACAGTAGAGAGCAGAAAATTATATTGAAATAATAAATACCCTGTCTGTCTTTCTCTCTTAAAAGCATTCTCTATAAATGCTTTTCGTAACTCCTGGCTAGTAACCAGGCCTGGATATAAAAACAGTCTTCAAAATAGTCTTCATCAATGACTTGGCCACCTAATTATTCACTTTTACAACAGCTATACACAGAACGAGAGAAAAAAATACTATAAATGGTGCAGGATGGCTAATTCATAATTGACTGATGAGGCTGTTTCTATTTATTATAAAACCAGGGAACACCCAACTGGCTGATGGGACTGCTATGAACTAAAGCAGAACTTTTCTGGATGTGTTTATGTGGAAAACACCACATCGCAGAACTAAAAGACACTTTTGAGGAATCTCTTTACTGTGGGAAACACACTTTCGGTTGCAAAAGAAATTCCATGGAAGTGGGTCACTTGACCTAGTTAAAAAATTTTCAAAGTAATTGCCTAAAAAATAATTCCCTGATGTATATGATCCAAAGGATTCCTTCAAATGTACCAGCAGTTCAGGCTGTGGGAAGAAGACTTCTTTCCTGCATCAGCCTTAAACATCTCTTTTGTGATTAGCTTCTCATTAATATTGATCTGAACTGTTTGTAGATTGCATTAAAATCTCAAGGATGGACTGTGCTGCTAGAAATCTGCAATCATGGCTCTGTAGATGTCCTTGGACAAATCAATTGGCATCGTACAATTGCAATATCTAAATGCTGATCTATACTGTGGTTCTACAGTGGAAACCTTTATCAATCTGTATGATTTCATCTAAGGAAGGTGATACCTGGATAAGGCCGCAGGTAATTGTTGTTCTGCTCTTTATTTGCAAAGCAGTTTTGCTGTGTCTTGGAAGAACCGGGAGGGCCAAACTCTCCATCTCCCAGTCAGGTCAGTAATTGGAAGTAGCTCTGGAGCACCTGGCTTTGCAGGATAAAATAAAAAATGAATTCCTCTGGGTTAGAGCCTGAGGCTAGATGTGGCCTTGGCAGAAAAGCAGTTTTAGGCCTGTTATGTAAGACTGCAGCATTGTAAGAACCCTAACTCAGGATAGGGGGGCAGAAGTGCTGAAAAAGCCAAGGAGGTCTCCAGATTTCAGGAGCTGGCTAGGTGAGCCTCATATTGACTATTTTCAAATGGATTGCCTGCACCTTCACCGGTGGAATTGTTTATGAGGTTCTTACACTTAAGAGCTCAAAATAAAGTAGAATAAAGTGACAACACTCTTGAAGACCAAAGCTGACAAGGGTTCTGTGTGGGTGAAAGTTGCATATAGGTCAATTGATCTTAAGAAATCTGATTACACAGTTCACCAAAAAGGAAAATTTTTCGCTTGCCAAGGATTTTTAAAAATATTTAGTGTATTTCAGGTCTGCTGAATCCAGAAAAAAAATCATTTTCATTGAATTGTCTCTAGTTCTTGTGATACAAGAATCGAAAAAGAAGATTTTGCCAACTGAAATGTTAACACAGCAAATTATTATCAATCTTTATTTACACCGATGTTTTGCATTTTTTTATAGTAAATGTAGCATTATTAGAGTTCTTAAAGAAGTTGTTTAAATGACCCTAATGTATTTTGCTTCATTTGGGGTAAATATACTCAGCAAAAACAGAGAAGAAACATTACAGAATTTGTGAAACAAGCATATCTTGCATATTTTGATATTAAACTGGGGGACCAAGATAAGTATTGGGCTCCCCATATGGTATGCAAAACTTGTGTAGTGTGTCTACATCAGTGGAAAATGGAAAACTGAAAAGTTTGAAATATTATATGGCAAGAGCCCAAAACTCATTATAATGATTGTTATTTTTGAGCTGTGAATGTAAAAGGTTTCAATTGTTACAAGAAAAACAAGTAGGAGTACTCTGATTTGGAATCAGCAAGATGACCTGTGCCGCATGGTGCTGATTTTCCCATACCAGTGTTCAGTACACTCCCTGATATTCCTGTGTCTGACATGGAGGATATACAGGGTTTGAAGTGTAATCCAGGAGTTAGCAGTGGAAGTGAATATTTAGGAAGTGTTTCATCAAACCAGCAGTTCTCCCAAGAAGAGCTCAATGATTAATTATGTGACCTAAGTCTGTCAAAACAAGCACCTGAACTTAGCATCCAGGCTAGAAGAAAAGCACTGTCTGAGACTGGAAGGTAAAATAATGTTTTTTAGGACAAGTGAGGTGACACTCCTACTATATTTCAGTGAAGATGGAGACTTTGTGTACTGTTGTAACATCCCTGGACTACTAGCCCATATGGGAGTACCAGAATACCGAGCAGAAGACTGGCGGCTTTTCATAGACAGTTCCACTGGAAGTTTGAAATCTGTTTTACTGCATAATGACTACTGCTATGCATCAATCCCAGTCGGTCTCTCAACAAAACATAAAGAAGAGTATGAAAATATCGAAATGGCCTTACAAAAGCTTTACTATCTTAAACACCAATGGTCCATATGTGTTGATTTAAAAATGGTGAACTTCCTACTTGGACAGCAAAGTGGATACACAAAGTTCCCATGTTTCATCTGCTTGTGGGATAGTGGAGCAATGCTGGATCACTGGAAAAAAGTGACATGGCCTCCAAGGGAAAACATGAAAATAGGTCCAGCGAACATCATTATCGAGCCAATGGTTGACAAAGAAAAAAATAATTCTCCCTCCATTACACATAAAGTTGAGATTAATGAAGCAATTTGTTAGAGCTCTGAACAATACGATGATTGCTTCAAATACATTTGTAGATTCTTCCCTGGAATAAGTACTGAAAAATTAAAAGCAGGAATCTATGATGGACCCCAGATTTGGAAACTGATAAGTTATTCAAATTTTGTTAGTCAAGTTTTGACTGATACTGAAACTTCTGCCTGGCACAGTTATGTCATGGTTGTCAAGAACTTCTTGGGTAACTATAAAGCACAAAATTATGAAGAACTAGTACAAAACTTGCTCTTAAACTTTAAAAATTTGGGTGCTACTATGAGCATAAAGGTACACTATCTCTAAAGCCATTTGCAAAAAATTTCCAGAAAACCTTGGCAATTTCAGTGAGGAAGAAGGGGAGAGGTTCCATCAGGATATAAAGGTGAAGGAGGAAAGGTATCAATCAGGACAGATGGAAGAGACACATGATGGCAGACTACTGCTGGAGCCTTCAACGTGATTGTCCTGATCATCAGCATAAAAGGAAATCATACAAACTGAGTTTTTCAATGACTTCTTTGTCATTAGTTCTGTAAATATACTAAATATAGAATATATTGACATTAAGTATTTCAAAAATGTAATTTTACATAGGCATATCTAGTTTAATTTTGCTTAATTTTCATGTTTCATTAGTTTTGCATGAGGTTATTATTGAGGTCATTATTTCAAAAACTAGAGCCAATTTAGCAAAACCAATACCATATTTGGAATCTGTGTGTCAAGCATAACCTAAAATTACTTTATTCTGTTTGGCAAGAAAATGTTTGTTGACCAGTGTTATCAGTTTTAGGTGAACTAATTCAATCTAGGCCAATTCTCAATTTCAGCAGCGAGTCCATATGGATCTTTTATGTATGCTTATGTCTGTTCTGGTCACAGTAATATAATATATTTGTAGTTGACTGAAACAGAGGGAAAAGGTTGTAAAACACAGCTGGCTTAGGGATTTGGAAAGTGTAAATCCACTCCTAGCTTTAGTACCATTTCACAATGATAGTAGTGGTGCCACAGAGAGCACTTTCTGTGACATTCTCACTAATATGATACCCAGTATAGAGTGAAGAAAGACCCACCAAAGCCTTTTCTACATCAAAAGTACATCATGGAGCCTATCAGTCATAAGTAAGCACATAATGCAGGGGCCATCGTAAAACAGCGAAATAGAACAATAAAACAGCCTTACCTGATCCGCTGACGTCCTCCTTCGCGAACCCTGTCTTCTTGCTTCCTCTGCATTCGATGAGTTACCGGGTGTTCCCAGTGACGTTGGTGCGTGCAGACATTCAGTTCGGGGCGTGGCGGGAACTTCAAATCTATTTGTTTTGCATTCAATACTAGATAACTGTATTGAATGCAATACAGTGAATTTATATGTGTAAAAGCAGTACATTGGCTTTCATGAATATTTTGTTTTTACAGTATAATATATTAGTATGAGTATAATATTTTTTTTTTCATTATATATATATATATATATATATATATATATATATATTCTAAATCCAGACAGAAATGAACTGCCCAGGAGGGTAATCTTTTCGATATGTTCAGGTAGATCTCCACCTCTCCAGGGTTACCTAATCCTCTTTTTAAATCTAAAGCTACAAACAATTTTTGGAGCTAAATCTCAGGTAAAGGTCTAGCGTCTGTACAGCTGTTCTCCAATATCAGTCAACAATCTGTGCTTTCACAATTCATTTGTATGTCAAAAGGAGGATGCAGCACCTACTGCTCATCCTTCTCCCTCCTTTTTTTAAAGAACAAGGAACAGCATTCACTCATCTCTACTACCATCAGAAAAGATCACTAGCAATTGTTTCCTATGACAATAATCTAGAATCTATTATGTAACTTTACTCTACAACATTTCTGTTTAGCGACACTTCCACTGAACTGTGTGTAGATGGTATAATGGGATCAGTTGCCATCTAGTCCCAAAAGACATTGTCAATTCTTTTACTGGGCAAATCCAATATATGTCACACTTACCTGTTCCTCACTAAAGCACAGGCATCACTCTCCTGCGCATGCTTGCAGTTCTGATGCTGGGCATGCCTCTGTTTCCAAGCTTTAACAACTCTGTCCAATCAGGAAATAGCCTCCTGATCAGTCCTGGCTATTTAGCTAGCTCACAAACTGTATTTTTTGTTTGTGCAACAACTCTTACAAGTGCCCAGCTCCCTAGTTCTGTGAACTAGTTTCTGTACACCTGTTGCTTAATCCAGTGTTTCCTGTGTCCAGCTCCTGTGTTAACCCTTTGTTGCCCAGTTTGTTGGTTACCAACCAACTTCCCTGTGCTGTTCCTGTGTTCCTGTCTGCCTCTGGATATCCCTGCTTCTCCCGTGCCTCCTGCTGTTTCCAGTGTCTCCAGTGTTCCCTGTACCTGCAGTGGCCCCTGTGTCATCGCTGCTAGTCTCCTGGATCCCTGGCTATTGACCCCTGGCGTGTGACCTAACCTCTCTTGCTTGCTGCCTGTCTTGACCCCGGCTTTCCTTCTGCGTTGTGATTTGGTACCATGCTTGCCCACCTTGGTGTGCCCAAGGACCGCAACCTGTCAGTAACCAGCAGTGCAACACCCTCACCATCAGAGGCTCTGGGGAAAACCTGGGTACTGCTTAGACTTCTCAGGGCCCACACCACCTCCGTGCAAACCATACCACCCCCTAGTGGTCCTGTCTCTCCTAACGTGACAATATATCATTCAGAATTCATTTTACTGCAGTCATATAAATGATAAACAAGTTTATCTGCTTGGAGCCCTGTGTTTATTCTCATCTGTGTTGTTAGATATTAGGGAGAACTATAATAAAGTATACTATACACAAAAAGTATTAGGCAGTTTCATATTTATTTGTACCCAGGGGGAAGGAGGGTTGGGTTATCAGCTCTTGAGTACTTGTTCAGTGTTGACTTTACACCTGGCAAGTGTACCCAGCTTAATTGATACCCTTATGCATCAAAATTATTACTAGAAAACAAAGACTTAATAGTAGCAAAACATGCAGATAGTAGTTGCATGTTATAAGATGATATGTAAAGATTTATTGGTAGTGAACTGCTGCTAACCATGAGGAAAATGGTGGCAGACTTTGAAAGAGGCAGGCCTACAACATGCTAAATTTTAGAATTTAGTCTTTCAAACAATGGTGACTTCACAATATATAAGTACATACTGGAAATGATGAAAGTATACAAAAAAAAGTGTTCGAAACAGAACACATGGAAATATGTTACAGTAGGGGGGCAATACATGATCACACTTTACAAAGAAGAATACAAAAGGAGTTGTGACAAAAACTGAAAACACACATGCTTCATACTGTCTAGGGGGAATACATTTGGGGGAGTCAGAAAAAGGAAAAGGATCTGGGGGTTCTGGTAGATCACAGACTTAATAACAGCATGCAATGCCAAGCTGCAATATCTAAAGCTAGTAAAGTACTTTCCTGTATTAAAAGAGGAATAGAGTACAGAGATGGAGACATAATCCTGCCCCCGTACAAGCATTGGTCAGACCACATCTGGAATATGCAGTCCAGTTTTGGGCACCAGTTCACAAAAATGATATTGTTGAATTGGAGAGAGTGCAGGGAAGGGCAACTAAACTAATAAAAGGAATGGAGGAGCTCAGCTATGAGGAGAGATAGCTGAACTGAATCTATTCTCCCTTGAGAAGAGACATTTAAGGGGGGATATGATCACCCTGTATAAATATTTAAATGGTCCATATAGAGAACTCTCTTCCCAAGTATTCACTTTGAGATAATTACAAAGGACAAAAGGGCACTCTTTGGAGGAAAAGAAGTTTAAGCTCCGGATAAGGAAGGGATTCCTCACTGTAAGGTCTGTGAAAATGTGGAATCGGCTCCCTCAGGAAGTAGTTTCAGCAACTTCTATAGATTGCTTTAAGACAAAGCTGGATGTTTATCTAGACGCACAGAATATAACTGGGTATTAAGGATTTAAAGTAAAAATAACAGTGACTGTTGATCCAGGGAACATCTGATCGCCTCATGGAATCAGGAAGGAATTTTTCCCCTGTTGAAGCAAAGTGTACCAGGATTTTTTTGCCTTCTTCTGGACCAACTATGTCTTATAGGGTTTTATATCTGGGACATGTTTATTTCCCTAGTGGTTGAACTTGATGGACCTATGTTTTTTTTCAACCTAACCTACTATGAAACTATGTAACACAGTATATATTACAGTGATATACAAATAGTGTCCTGTGTTTGCTATTCTAGACATAACTGTGAATATACATACAGCACGTACAGAGGTGCTGATGACAAATGGAGAATGGAAATAATATGCAGCATTTGAAAACTGAAATCTTATCATACAGATTAGGGTTATTAGCATGTTCAGGGTTATCAGTATGCACAGGGTTATCAACATGTTTAGTGTTAACAGCATGTTTAAGATTGCTATCATATTCTCATTTACCACCAAGTTCAGGGTTAGCAGTCCTCCCTCTCATTCTTTTCTAACTAAAGTGTGGTTTAACCTGAACACCCAGACATTGGGAAACAGCTGTACACATGCTAGATTTTCACCAAAGACTAAGAAGAGTGATCATCTCAGGCAACAATCATCTTGTCTATGTACTTAAGTTAAATCCCAGATGTGGTGTTAAAAAGACCAATAAGTACACAACGTGGGTAGAGTAGACGACTGTCAATTTACTGTATTTGTATGACAGAATTCCAGGTACCATATAATTTCAATTCCCAGTCACTGTCACAGAAAGAGTTGTAGGCTTTTATAGTTTTAAGTTACTTGAGTCACCAAAAGATTTCTCTTATTTTGTTGTAGTGGTAGTGGTAGTTACCAACAGCATCTACTTCTCCGGGCCTTAACAAGTATTAATTCATCATTTCTCTAAGGCAGAAACAGCAAGTAGAATTAAAAAAAAAATAATAAAAAAAATACAAGATCAGCTGTGCATGGAGCAATGTTGCCATCCACTGGTTGAATACCAAATACCTTACTGTATATTTGGGGAAATTTTACATTAGACAAATCACAGGCTCATTTTTCCAAGAAATATGAGAATAGCTCACAGGCGGAAGCAGCAGATACAGCAGTGATTTTTTTTTTAAAAAAAGGTTATCAAATGCTGAGCCAGAAAGGAAAACTATAGTGTGTACATTTGATAGTGCTTTTTCCTATTCTGGAACAGTTAAACTCAACTATAAAGAGCATATACAAGTAGCACCCTGCTACACATGTTTAAAATAGTGAATAATCATTTAAACTATGCATGATTTCCCATGGTTCAGTTCTGAGTCTGTTTGGTTTTTTGTTTTGGTATTTTAAAAACATATAAAGGTATATTTTCAGTGTTTTCACCCAATATTTACATAACTTTAAAATGTAATACAATAATTTAAAACAAT
This sequence comes from Pyxicephalus adspersus, assembly GCF_032062135.1. NCBI lineage: Eukaryota > Metazoa > Chordata > Amphibia > Anura > Pyxicephalidae > Pyxicephalus > Pyxicephalus adspersus. The sequence continues at coordinate 44,973,915 of NC_092871.1, forward strand.
GTTCTGTTGTGAAAAATATTTATGCTCAGAACCTCTAGAGCAGGGGTTGGCAACCTTTACTATAAAAAGGTCCACTTTGCCCCGTCTTCCACTAAAGAAAAATAGTCTGGAGCCGCAAAACATAACAGCTTATAAACTTTTAAACATTTTAATCTTTTTTTAAATTTTACCTGTTACAACAACAGAATTCAACAAACAGAAGTGCAGTGTGCATGTGTAGGCCTACTTTGAAATACATTAAACACTGAATTATGCAGGCCTTTTTGAGTCCTATAGACAAAGTAGATAATTTAACAAATCTTTAAATGCTTTCCAAGTTTGTAAAGCATTTAAAGAAATAAATGGTTTTGATTGAATGCAAGAATAATGTGGAGCTTTACTTAAGTGTGATAGTTCATCTTATTTTATTATCAGTTATTTTAATTAAACTCACTGTGATCATGTTAAAATTATTCCAATTCATTAGAAATTATACCTATTTGTTTAAATGTTTATTTTTCATGATTCATTATCCCAAGATTAATGCATAATTTATCAGATGATTAATATATGATTAGTTGATATATAACTAAAAAATCCACGATGGTAAATTAAAAAAAAAATACATTCATGAGGATATACCGTATTTTTCGGACCATAAGACGCACTTTTTTTCCCCCTAAAGTGGGGGGAAAATCAGGGTGCGTCTTATGGTCCGAATGCATATTTTTTTACTTACCTGTATCCCCGCCGGTCCCCGCAGCCA